>NC_047117.1:20256508-20594008 GCF_902500255.1 Thalassophryne amazonica | reverse complement strand
TAAAAATCACAAAGGAAATGCTTGACCTTTATTTTGAAGTGAGTTGGGGGAGCAGGGTTTACATCCATTTTTATCCCCCTGATATGAAATACGGGGGGTGGGGGTGGGGGGGTATAGTGATCATCATGTCCGTCTGTCCATCCCTCTGTTTTCCTTTGTTAGTGTGATATCTCAAGAACCATTTGACCAAGTTCATTCATATTTAGCATAATCATGTACTTGGGTGACCCCCGACACTTTGTTGCTGATTTAAGGTGGGGGATGTGTCATCTCCTGATGGCTCTCGTGAATAAAGTTCTTTAGAGCGCGTATCTCACTCCAGTCAACACCGTTTTTAAAAATTTCTATACCAGATGATAAATCATTTCTTCTAAGTCTTTAACTTGCCCAGGCCCTGATTTAGCTGATGAAGGTAAAATAAGCCAGATGCATCAGAGAAATACACACACTCACAGCCATTTTTATCCATGATCATTACATAACATTTGGAATAGATTTTTAGCTGTGTGAAGGTCACTCGCCTGCATCCAGTTACAGTTTCATGCTTGGATTTACGCCAATACATCAATCCCACCCACCCTCCATTATCTTCCCCCCACCCCTGAAAGGCAACATTCCTACAGGGCAGCACTGATTAAAGCGTACACAAACCTTGACAAGGCTCAGTCACGACAGAGCAACCTTTAAACTGTATTTCTTATAGCTGTCTTATGGTTCCAGATGAAGCACAGTTTGATTGACAGTGAACGATATTGGTGTTCTTTCTGTATCTATCTATGACTATCTATAATAGTGATATTTCCTATTCTGAAGTATCTTATCCCCCTTCCAAATATGCTCTATAAATATATGGATCTGATTGACACCCTGAAATATTATAGAATTTACACAAAAAAGGGGCACTTCAGAATGGAGGACGTTGCTTCTATTGTCCAACCTTTGTGCATCCACAAGTATGTGTTCAAGACGGGAATAGGCTTTTAATCAAATGGCCTACAATCAGTCCAGGTCAAGACCACATCATTGAGACATATGGTATCAATGTTGTTTTTCACTCGGTCATTCATGTATAAATCTGGATAGGATGAAGTGGGTGATAATACTGCAGCAGACTTGCTTTGCAGGGGATGGGGTAAGATATCCAGGGTGCGGAGTAAGATATCCTAGGACAACATCCTTGCCCTTGGGGGACGGTATCTAGGGGAAGATGAACTGGGACAATGGGTTGCTTTTTGTATTCAGGGAGAAAAAAACTAAACTAAAATAAGCACAAAGTATAAATAAATACATACTCTGAGCAATGCATCCCGCTAAGTTCTCCTCCCGTGTTTGCACACAGCAGCCATGCAGAATCGCTGCTGCTCCGGTTCCACGCTGCTCTGAATGTAAACAAAGTCATTATCTACTTTCAGAACCTCCAAATTGTACGAACACATAATGGTCAGTAAAGATCTGATCGTCCACAATCATTGATCTGGTAAGGTAACACTGTTAAACGGCTGGGGGCTGATCTGGTGTCCACGTCACGGGTCTCCAGTTAATGTTGCAACAGTAGTCAAGTTCTCTGTCGTCAGGTCATGCTTCTAAACACACGGATAAAATTCTTCTTTCTCCACGGCTCCAGGCAGAGCATGGAAGAGACATTTCTTCTCCGGTCCACTGTCCACATCATAGCTCCCGGCGGAGCGTGTGGGAGAGAGACATTTGATTTCCATGACATTAACGGCAAAAAAACAGAGAGGTGTTTGAACGGGGAACCTTCCATACTGAAACCAATCACAGTAACCACTTGGCTACCAACCCAATGTTGTCATCAAAATGTTGAGAATTCATTCAAAGCCACCAATAATTTATTCATTTTTTTTAAAGCTTAATTTAAAATACCAGACTCATGTGTACCTATCCAGTTTCCATTCTTCCTGCACAGCTATTCTTGATGGCCAACCCCCACTGCGTTATTTATTTATTTATTTTTTACTGAAAATATAATCTCAGGACTCATACAGTCAGCATCAAACCACTTCTAAAATTTCATTCTATGGAATTGTTGCCTTCCAAACAGTCATGTGTATGTATCCAAGGCAATGTTGCTACAAAAGCTTCTGTTTAACTGTTAATATCTATACAACCATAGCTGTAATGCTGATGACTCCATAATGTAGATTTACATCACGTTTACTTAGAATTCTACCATCTCATTTTTTCCCTCGTTATCTGTTTGCACATGGCTCTAAATGTACTCAGAGTAACAGCGTCACACAGCTGAATTTCAGATTGTTTTTTGCTTTCTGTGGAATCTTTTATAGAAATCAAGAGGAAATAAAAATTTGGTCACAAAAAAAAAGAAATCAAGAGGAAAGATTGAAGATTTGAAGCTCAAACACGGGGGGGTTTTTTCTTGTAATTAAACTCCCCTGCCTTTTTGCAAGAGATATTAGTACATATGTTTTCACCACATTCACCATCAAACTAATTTCCCCATGTTCATTACTTAATTTCTTAATATAGCACCAAAATAAAACACAATGCATCAATATTTTCATAATTCTTTATTAGAATAGTCAGCTCATTTGGCATTTTATTTATCAGATAATAAACTTTAAGCTCGATAAAATTTGGTTTGGAACGGATTTGGAATAAATTGTCTTTTTTCAGTTGTGCAGGGATATATAAAAACACTGTACATTTTATTATGCTCTGTGATATTACTGTGTTGGTGAAAAATGATGGATACTGTGTGTGACGGTGATGCAGAGTGTGTCTTCTCCACAGAATGCAGAGTGCTGAAGTCATCGTACAGCCGATCGGCAACTCCAAACCGGACGACAAAGAGCCCTGTACCTTCAAGACGCAGCAAATCCCGTGGTTCAGGTACAACAATCCACGGAACCTCCTACCGACAATAACACTAAAAGTTGTCCAAACTGTAGAAATCCACATCATACAACTTTAGAAATTTTGACCTTTCAATATAGGGAATACACTGCAAAGTATTTTTAACCAAAACAACACTGCATAAGTGAATTCATGGATAAAAGTCCAACATGTTAATTTGGCACAGGTTTTACACTGAATGCCCTTCTACAACTCCACATTAAATAGACAATTGACGTGGGTGGTCTTGAACCAGGAACCTTCTCATTTTGAAACAAACACACTAACTGCTTGGCCACCCTGTAACATAACTTTTGTTATTTATTTATTTAAGTAATTATTTATTTTGACAGCTCATTGATTAGATTAGATAAACTTTATTGTTCCCACAGTGGGGAAAGTTCACTGTTACAGATTATTGCACAAGTTACAGTAGCAGTGTCAGTGGAGTGGGTATATGTGGTTACAGGGATTTCACTCAGCAATAAAATCTGATACCAACAACAATAGTGATGAGTCACTAAAAGTATTTTGTTTGTGTATTTTCTTTTAATAATTTTAAAATTGAATCAACTTTGTTGAACCAAAGCCCACCTGTTCAAAACGGCCGTGGCTACTGGTACCAGACTTGGTGGCGGTGGCTGCAGGTAGAAGATATTTGTGTGCATAGAATCCAAGAGTACTGACAATGCATGAGTAATATATTACAGTACTATTGCTACTACTAACCCAGGAGCACCATGCAGTGATCGCATCCATATTTTTACTTTCTGGGGTCATGACTTGAGATTTCTGCTAGAAAATGACATGGAGGGATGGATGGGTGGATAAAAGAACATCTGTACATTGCTGGAAAATGTTGGCGTTTTACTCAAACTAATGTGCCACATAATTAATGGTAAAAGCAGGTGAACCTTTGATATCAGTTGACTAATTGATTAATCAGTTGTTTGACAGTGACTGCATGCACTTAAAATATTTAATCCAAGTTTAATCGTCCCATCATGTGGTAATGGTGTTTTTGTCGCGACTGTGCGGCTCTAATCTGTCCTTCTTTGTCTTCAGTTAGGCGAACTGTCCACTACTCCTTCAGTCAGTCTCCAACTAAATCCACAGGTGAGCCTTGTGTTCCTGCTCACGCTGATAAATCCTCATGCTGTTGTTCGGGATAAGGACTCTGATCTGCTACTGGCACTTTGGTTCCTAACAGAAGACAAACGCTTCTTTTCATTAAAGTCCAAAGAAACTGGTCGTGAATATTAATTTTGGTTGTGAATCCAGTGTTTGGACTGAATCCTGGGTTCATCTGATTGCTGCTGTTAGCGCAGATGATGAAGGTGGGCGGGGCAGCATCATGTGACAGCAGTGTAAGAGCGCCACGTTCTTACCTGCTGAATAAACGACCTGAGCAAAACCCCATCTGCATAATTATGAAGGAAAAATGTCCATTTAACATAATTTAAGGCTTTTGCTGTTTTGCTCTGTTGTGATGTGTTGATCAGATACACGCAAATCAATAACCAATCACACACTCCAAATGATTCTCTCCTCCTATGTCACACAGTAAATGGTGTTTCGAATAGTCAGATCTCCACCCCCAAGTCCACCAAGTCCTCCACTCCGTCTCCCACGAGCAGCTCCAGTTTTAAGGTACGCCCCCAAACCACATGCATGCAAAATGTCTGTGTGTGCGCACGCAAGTTTGCTGTGGACTGCTTCTCATAGCGGGACATTCCAGGCAGAAAAATGTCAAAGTGTGAACATTAAAGTGTAGGTTTTGAGAGGTTTTACATGTCGTGTTGTGACTGACAAATGAGGCAAAATATTTGAGAGAAACTGTGATCTTATTGGCCGACACGTCAGTAATGATTCTTATGTTGGGTCTCCAGCACTTCTTTAATGTGACCATGTGTGTGCACAGTTTGACACGCTAATCTGATTTTATTGACTGATTCATCTCTAAGCTGTGCGTGTTAGACGTGCTCTGCTCTCGCTCTAAATCCACTCACACTGATCATCCATATTCATTTGGCAGCATATTAGATTTTTATGATTTACTGACTGCTTTGAAACCTGCACGCAGGCAGGATGAGTGAAGACAGTTTTGGAAAAAAAGGATAAAACGTTGCAAAGGGTTGCAGCAGGTTGGTCACTTGAGCTGTCTTTGACTTTTTAATGTTTTTAGGTGTAAGGGACCGAAGCTGCCAGTTTCTGTTTGGTTCCTTGGCCTCCGTAGTTTTTAAGCTACATCTTAGAGCCTAATGTTCATGTTTGTAGTTGGTGCACTGACTCTGCTGGGGGGCCTGGATTAGATGCTGGCAGCTCAAGCTCACGTTTTAAAACATAGCCGTGAGATTTTCAAACCACTGCCATTTGTAGAAATGAGTAGTAGTAATGAAGTATTGATTTGGAGTTACAGAGGCTGTATGGGAATGTGGAGGTTTGCTTTGGTACATCTGACGCTTTGTACTTTAGTATGTAAGCCAAGAGTTACTGTGTCAGTTACTGTGTACTCACACTAGGCGATCTGTACCGTGCCCGAGCTTCTTTTACCGCTAAAGCACAGTTCATTTGACTAGTGTGATTACTCTGTGCCAACTGGACCAGTGTGATCACTAACCACGCTGGAGCAATTTTGCGATTATTCAGTTCAACAATTACTACTAATATTGTGAGTGCTATTTGGATAATAGCACTCACTTAAATTACTTCAACAACATTTGTGGTAAAAACAGGTTTGGCCATACATATGTCTCAAATGATTGGTTGATGAGTCCCTTGTTACATAATTTATTCAGACAGGACAGGTTTTGTATGGGATTGTGGGGTAAAGTAATTATTGTCAGTGTTCCTCTGTGATTTTTGTCACCATCCCACGTATTTTTATGCCCTGTGTGTGCGCACCTGTGTCAATTAGGATTCTGTATATTATTTCTGTGTGTGTCTACATATACGAGGGCTGTCAATAAAGTTACGGTCCTTTTTATTTTTTTCAAAAACTATATGGATTTCATTCATATGTTTTACGTCAGACATGCTTGAACCCTCGTGCGCGTGCGTGAGTTTTTCCACGCCTGTCGGTGACGTCATTCGCCTGTGAGCACTCCTTGTGGGAGGAGTCGTCCAGCCCCTCGTCGGAATTCCTTTGTCTGAGAAGTTGCTGAGAGACTGGCGCGTTGTTTGATCAAAATTTTTTCTAAACCTGTGAGACACATCGAAGTGGACACGGTTCGAAAAATTAAGCTGGTTTTCAGTGAAAATTTTAAACGGCTGATGAGAGATTTTGAGGTGATTCTGTCGCTTTAAGGACTTTTCACGGTGCGAGACGTCGCGCTGCGCTCATCAGGCGGCGTCGTCAGCCTGTTCAAGCTGAAAACATCCACATTTCAGGCTCTATGATCCAGGACGTCGTGAGAGAACAGAGAAGTTTCAGAAGAAGTCGGTTTCAGCATTTTATCCGGATATTCCACTGTTAAAGGAGATTTTTTAATGAAAGACGTGCGGACGGGTCCGCGCGTCGGGACGCAGCCGCCGCGACGCTCCGCCACAGGAAAAACACCTCTGTTGAAAGCCTTAAGGACAAGTTTGGAACATGTCCTGCCTGTTAAACAATTTCTCATATACTCACTCCACTGAAAGCCATCAAAAGCCGCCTGGATTTTACAAATGGTTATCAACACGGAGGTGTTTTTCCTGTGCCGCCGCACCGCGTCGGCTGCGTCCCGACGCGCGGACCCGCCCGCACGTCTTTCATTAAAAAAATCTCCTTTAACAGTGGAATATCCGGATAAAAATGCTGAAACCGACTTCTTCTGAAACTTCTCTGTTCTCCTCACGACGTCCTGGATCAATAGAGCCTGAAATGTGGAGGTTTTCAGCTTGAACAGGCTGATGACGCCGCCTGAGAGCGCTGCACGACATCTCGCACCGTGAAAAGTCCTTAAAGCGACAGAATCACCTCAAAATCTCTCATCAGCTGTTAAAATTTTCACTGAAAACCAGCTTAATTTTTCGAACCGTGTCCACTTCGATGTGTCTCACAGGTTTAGAAAAAATTCTAATCAAACAACGCGCCAGTCTCTCAGCAACTTCTCAGACAAAGGAATTCCGACGAGGGGCTGGACGACTCCTCCCACAATTAGTGCTCACAGGCGAATGACGTCACCGACAGGCGTGGAAAAAACTCACGCATGCGCACGAGGGTTCAAGCATGTCTGACGTAAAAACATATGAATGAAATCCATATAGTTTTTGAAAAAAATAAAAAGGACCGTAACTTATTGACAGCCCTCGTATATATATATATATATATATATATATATATATATATATATATATATATATATATATCCTGTGGGTAAAGGAGTTTTCCAGCATTTATCTCATGAATGGGGGCATGTAAAGACACATTTGGAGGATAAGCTGTGCATCTTTGGGTCACTTGCACTCAGCGAAGAGCACAGCTCTGCGTACAGACAACAAAATAAAGCAACATGTTGTTTAAAAAAGTCAGTGGAATGGGACACACTTGTTTTGTGCTTGTATCAGAGTAGTTCAGACCACCACCTCTGCTTTTAGCACATAGAGCTCAGTAACGCTGAGCAAAGCTTTAAAAAAGTGATGCAGATTGATCACAGAGCAAGATGATTTAAAAAGTGACTGTTGAGACAAATCCATCCCGTCACAGAGCTGGGAACAAGGAAAAAAGCACAGAAGCCTGGTAATTTGTCTTGATGTCTTCTTTTTTTTATTGAGGACTGAGGGACATGCCTTAGGCCTGTTTATTGAGTAGCCACTCCCATCTCTGTCCCTTATATTGAGCTTTCGTATCCTCTGCTATTTGGTCATAATAAATATTACAACACCTCCCAATATTCAGTAATGTTTTAATGATCTACTCGATTGTCATGGCGTGTCAGAGAGTGCGTTTATCAACACAAATGTCACAATTTGTTGAAGTAGAGGTGCTCGGGCCCCAAATATGTTGTGTAAAGTGAACATTGGCCAGCAGGGGAGGGGCGAAGATCATTCTAGGACATGATACAAGGCAGACATGCCTAGCATGAGTACACCCTTAATACCATGTAACTGAATAATGGAGGAAAAAATTAAGAAAGTTTGTTTTCAACATTGTTTAACCAATATACGTAGTCCTGCTCCTCTGCCATGTGACAAACGTCAGTGATTATTGAAAGCTGTAGGCTAAACTAAACATCTCCAAGGCTTATGAAAAACAGTTTTGTTTTCTTGAGATCACATCAGAATGATTACTTTATCTCAGGAAAACAAATGTTAACTGGTGGTGTCTGTACTTAAAGTAACTAAGTCAGGTGTGCTCAACTAATCGAGAGCTGGGAAACACCAGCAGGAACACATGGAAAACATTCAGGGTAGATGATCTCCTGGAGCAGGGTTGGACGCCACTTTACACCCACTGTTACAATAATAACTTATGGTTTATTTCATGACTCATGGGAATGCTCAAAGGGAGTTCTTCCAGTTTAACGATATTTTGTAATTTGTCGTTCCCTACCCCCATCAGCAAAACTTGTAAAAATGACATGTTCTCAGCTTGATAGTTGTTTAATTGTGTAATTATTATGTAGTATAAAACCATGCTGTTTTTGTAAAACTAAAAGCCATTACACACCAGAGCTCGAGCTGTGTAGTTATTTTAAAAAAGACAGTCGACGTTAATGTGGCCTTCCACATCCAAAGTTTCAATGTTTTGCCCAACAAGATTTTAGCATTTATTACTCGCGTCACGTCATACCAGCCTATGGAGCGCTTAAAGGGATATTGCGGGGGACGTGATGTTGCAGAGATTGGCGCTGGATATAACTATATTATATATTTTAAATCTAGTATCTTACTATGTACTAGATTTTGCAATCATTTTTGCGAGATCTCACAAAATATTTTTCTGTGTGAGTTTTATTGTATGGTTGGTAATTAGCTGTACGTTCGTATTTTGTTTTTCTCTTTTTGCAGATCCCTCCATCACGTCATGTCTCTTCTAATATAAACGGCTCCATCAACAACCTCCAGGAGCAAACCAATGCACTGACTCCAGAGGGTACGTTGTCTATGTCGCTTTTTCCTCCAGCTCTGACAACAATCCAGTGATAATGTATCTGAAAACTCTTGTCTCTAATCAACAGTTAACGGCAACCGCTACCTTCCTGCCTCGGCTATCTCAGACAAATACAAGGTTGGAAAAGTCATTGGTGACGGTAACTTTGCTGTGGTCAAAGAATGTGTGGAGAGGTAGGAGAAACAGTTTTATTCAGACCGTAAGTGTTTAACACACAGTTAGCAGCTTTCTCCAATGATGTCACGACGTTGTGCAGTCGGTACTCCATTAATGTGTGTGTGACCTGATGACTGGCATTGTGGAAGCTAACTTAACCTATGGATTATAGCTCAGATGTGAGAGCATGCAGTGTTGCTGTGTCCACATGCTACAGAACCATCTGGGATGACAAACACCCAGGCAGACACCCGATCCATCCAAACCCTCCAACAGTAACCCTCTACCTGCCACAGCTGAGTGAAACACAGACGGCCCTTTCACCTGTTCCACCTTCTGGGATCCTCAGCACTGAGGCACCTGCACATTGGATCATGCCCATAGAAGCGCGCCACATGGCCAAAATGTCCCCAAGTACCAAATACCAGTGCAGATTACCAGTTGTTGCCTTAAGTCATTGATTAGCGTCCACATGTCACAACTGTTCAGTAAGGTCAGTGTGAATTGTCATTCAGGACATATTGACACATGAAAGAAATTAAGAAAGACTAAAATCTAATAAAACTACGTAGAAATAACTCATTATACAGATTATCTATAAGGCCTATCAATAAGTTTTAAAAACAGACCAGTGTCATATCTGTAGTAGCACAGCAGAGGACAGAAGGGACAAAAGGTCAGTCAATGATCTAATGAGTTTAGAAGACACGGGAAGACGGTCAGTAAGGCAGGAAGCACCAAGACCCTAAAAACCTGTATGATGTTCTCCTGCAAGCATATCAGCAGCAAACACCTCTGTCCAATGACTTCATGACTCCATAAGATCTTCTCAGGAGATCTCTTGACCTTAAAGGCTGAAGGACCCACGAACATGAACATCACTGCCAAGAAAAATGAGTCTCTCTAAAGGTTTGATGCTTTCCCTGATTACTGATAAACCTTTGAGTCCAGAAAGGCACCTAAGCCACTGGTCTCTACAGTACGCAACACGTAGTCCATGCAAGGACTGAACAAAGTAGGAACCAGAACACATCCCTGAGGAGTGCCAGAAATTCTACCCCCCTTCTCACAGCACTGGCAGGATATGTGTATCAGCTGATTATGATTATCCATATCTCACAAATTGTCAGGATGTCTCAGAGAGCAACCTGGTCAGCCAAATAATCAAACAGGTCTTTGAATCTTATATATTTGCACAAAGAATTCCAGTCAGAAACGCCGTACGTTTAGATGGCTGTCATAATAATGATCAGGTGGATGCATATATTGCTGTACAGCATTTGGTGTTGTCCTGAATAGTTGCAACAATGGACCCATGTACTGTATAGTCAACCTGATTCTTTTCCTCACTCAGCCAACAGGAAAAGAAGATTTATCTTATAAACAGTCTGAACAAGCAGTGTAATCAAACCACTTTCCTTCCACCGCTTCCTCCACCTCGGACCAGACTCGTATGGTGGAAAGGCCACAGCAGGGATGGGTTGTTCATGTACATAACGGAACAACAACACTTTCCGTTGTTTGTGGCATTGATATCAAAATATCCAGCAGTAGCCTCTTCCTTCTTCCTGTCACGCTCCTATGTCACTATGCAGCTGATGAGCGTGCACAGACACTTATGTTTGTACAGGGCAACCTCGTCCAAGCTTTACATGTCTAATAGGCACGACGGTTTTCTAAACACATTACTAAAGTGTGTTTCTGACCAAAATTTATTCTGACTGCTGTATTTGAGATGTTTCTGCTCAGATTCAGATCATTGGGATCCATTTCCTCCTTTATTACAGTTATTGTTATATGTAATTTGGAAGTATTAACACTTAAACGGAAACAGCTGAACTAAACCTGTGTACGTGCACTCTGTTGTATCTGCTCCTGCCTACATCAGCGCTGCAGCTCTTCTCGTCAGATAAACTATAAACTGCAGTAATTGTGTAGTATTAAATCTCCCGTGCACAGACAGTCAGCCACTCCAATGAGCACTTGAGTTGAATTACAGACACAGCTACAGTTTAAGTGCTGATTTTATTGGCATCCTAATTGTACTGTTTGTGTTTAGGTCCACTGGAAAAGAGTTTGCACTGAAGATCATCAACAAGACCAAGTGCAGTGGAAAGGTTTCACTCATCTGCTTCTCTAATTTCTTTACTTTTTCTGCTTTCATTGAAGCAAAAGTTGTCCGTCTTGGCTCCACAGTAAGTGTGTGTGTGTGTGTGTGTGTGTGTGTCTACACACACACAACCAACCAAAAATCCCAGTTGTACTGCGATCATACGTGTTTCCACTGTTCCACCCTGCTCGGGTGTACAATTAAAGCAGCCACCTCACAAAAATGTTTTGAGACAAGGAACACCACATGGAGTTATTCCTAAACATTTCATTCTTGTTCACATAGTTAGTTGCGGTAAAAACAAATTTAAAATGTGTTAAAGCTGTGTATAAATGCATAATCAGTGAGAGCAGAAGTGTTAGTTTCACATTCTGGTCACAACTTTTCTAGTCAAAATAACAGCGTCAGAGCAACAAAGGTTTTCCACAGATGACTGGATTTGGAGCTCATGGAATTTTATTCTGGGCACTCTCATGTCGATACAGTGTGTTTGGCAAATTGGTGGGCAGTCTTAAACAAAACTCTATCCATTAGCATTATCCTTCAAGTGACCAAGTGGGGCCGTTTATGACTCCAACTAAATATTTATATGTGCAAATGGAAATTAGGCCTCTGAGTGCTGTGTTCATGTTTTGAGTTCAATGAATCAAATACAGTTTTTTAAAAATTGATAGAAGTAAATACACGGCTGTCGACAAGGAAACCCACAGTTGAGGTTGACCCCCCCGACACACACACAGTGTTAAAAATGCATAGTGTGGATATTAATGCATTTGTGGATGTGATTACTGATTAGTCTGAATATATACAAGAAGTAGAATAAATAAGTCTCATATAGGCCTTGAAGCCTGTCGGTGCTTCTCTCTGGATTCTGTAGCGTGAAGCGGATGAGGGTCTGAAACGATCCCCCTGGTCGAGACATCAGGTTTGCAGTTTTAGATCTTCTGTCCCTTATTTTACTTGGGTGGTGTGATCTTACCTGAGAGGGGCGTGGCTTAACGTGAGAGTGCGATGTTGCCTGTGACATGCTCAGGTGTCAGGCGACGTTCCAGTCTTTTCTTTAACCAGAGACGATATTTCATTGTTCATCAAAACTTGGACTTTCAATTTTCTTTTCTTTTGGTACAAACAAACTTAAAGTCCCAAATCGAATCCCATAATAACAGTCAGCCTTATGTTAACAGGACATTAAATTCACCCAACCTAAAAACTAAAGACATAAAAAGAAAAGAATATGACGCGGAAACCAATTTATTTGTCCCCAAATAACGGCGGAGTGCGCGCAGTCTAACGAGGGGAGGGAACTTTTGTTCTCGCATGACAAAACATGTACACCCACACACAAAGAAGGGTCATGGGTTCATGCTCCACGATGCATTATTCACAGCCACACGCCGCGCTGTGTCTCTGATCCTCTTGTCCCTGCGAGTAGATGAGATTTGTAATGATTTATTCATTACTTGGCTCCAATTATCGGCACATGGAGTCGCAACATCCTTGACACCAATTCAAATTTAATTAACAACGTCGTCATTAGCATAATGGCTCTGTGATCCTGATCCTGTAATCCTGTCTGATATCTTTCTGCGTGTTTGCAGGAGCACCTCATAGAGAACGAGGTCTCTGTGCTGCGGAAGGTGAAGCACCCCAACATCATCATGCTGATTGAGGAGGTGGACACGCCCACTGAGCTCTACCTGGTCATGGAGCTGGTGAAGGTGCGGTACAAAGGGCTGCTGTTTGTGCCTGTGTGTGGTTCAGTGTGTAACCAGCATGTTGCTGTTGGAGCAGGGAGGGGACTTGTTCGATGCCATCACCTCCTCGGCTAAGTACACGGAGAGCAACGCCGGCGTCATGGTGCATGACCTCGCTGCAGCGCTCGGTTATCTGCACAACATGGACATTGTGCACAGAGACATTAAACCTGAAAACCTGCTGGTATTTAGAACCACACTGTCTTGCTGCACACACCGCTGACTCCGGCTGAGCATGTTCTCTCCTTCAGGTGTTTGAGCATCCAGACGGCACCAAGGCCTTGAAGCTCGGGGACTTCGGCCTGGCCACAGTGGTGGGCGGACCCTTGTACACTGTATGCGGGACACCGACGTATGTGGCTCCGGAAATCATTGTTCAATCTGGGTACGATGGCGGTTGAGGCAAAGTGGGGAGCAAGATATTATTAATATTATTATAGATAGTTAAATATTAATATTTTAAACAGGCCTGTCAGGTTAGATGGTTGAATGTGTTTTTTTTTTTCCCCCCCACACAGTTATGGCCTCAAAGTGGATATCTGGGCTGCAGGTGTCATCACGTACATCCTCCTCTGTGGTTTCCCTCCATTCAGAAGGTATCAAACCAGGTTACCATGACAACCTACCGGCATGCTCATTCTTCACTTTATACCCAATTATAGCTGACTAAAGTGATACTAAGAAGAGCTTAGTCGCACCCTCTGGTTGGTTATTTTATTAAGGTCAGACAGACACCATGTAAATGCATATTGGGTACCAGGCTATTAGACATCTAAACACTATCAATTACTAATCAATGATTATTTTTTTCCTAATGGTTTAGACATATAGTCCATATAATGTCAGAAAATGGCCAAAATTGCTGCCCAAGGCTAATTTTTTTTAAATATTATTTAATAATTCCAAAATAATGATTTCACAACATGATTTTCATTTAAAATGCATCTTTCTGATTTCACATATTATTTTTAATATTAAATCAGGGACTATGGAATCAGAGCAATACAACAAAAATATCCTTTTTATTGCAGGGGCACTTCAGTTTAAATTAAACCAAACCAATATTAGCAAAAAAATATACCATAATTTAGAACCAGGTGTCTGTCTGACTGACTAAAACTACCTCAGAACAGTAAACTGAATGTAATTTTATATTTTCTTAAAGGTGTAGTCACACTGTGACTGATCTAGTAAATGTAGTTACGGATTGAAAATATTTGCCCGGTGGCAAAAATCGCCTAATTCGTCTTTCTTCAGTGGATTTGGGGCGTTGTTGGAATGAGTGGACAACCACAGAATATGGGTATGTCCACTGGCAAGCTAAGGAGAAGTACAAGACAAAATGGTAACCAGAAACACGTAACCACGAATGAAGCTCTCCGTCTGATGTCCGATCAAAGTTTTGAGCATGCACAAAACCTTCTGACGGACTCACCAGATATCAGCTGACAAACGCATTTAACAAATGAGAAAAAAGATTTGTACAGGACAGAAATGGACACAAAATATCTAAATTTTGCTTCTGTGGTTCATAAATTTCCTCAATCCATCACAGTGCTTAATCTCCTGCTGTTACCTCAAATCCTCCAAGCAGTAAGCCTGCTTCTAAGATCACAAGGTAAACTTTTTTTTGCATTGTACAATACTGCGCCCATCTGGCTAAAGTAACTAATAAATGCTTGTACCTTTTGAATAAGGTACATGAACATTTTAACTTATTTTAAAAATCAAACAAAACCAGGCGTACACACATTACCACCCTAAATTAAACTTGCTAACAGGCTACCACCATTTTGTCCTGTACTTGTTCTTAGCTTGCCAGTGGATGTACCTGCTTTCGGTGGTTGCCCACTCATTCCATCAGATGGTTCATGGTGCAAGTAGAACTATCTGCAGCTAAATGTTACAGCTAAATGTGAGCATGAGGAGAGTCAGGGCGTTTTCATCCAGGGGCATAGTGTGGACATGGTGGAGGATTATAATTATCTGGGGGTGCACACTGACAATAAGCTGGACTGGGCTAAAAACAAACCCTGAAACCCTCCACAAGAAGAGCCAGAGCCCCCTCTATTTCCTGAGGAGGCTCCGGTCCCTTAACATCTGCTGGACCCTGCTGAAGATGTTTTACGAGCCTGTGCTATCGTGTTTGCAGCTGTGTGTCGGGGCAGCAGACTCAGCGTAGTGGACACTAACAGAGTAGACTCAATAAACTGGTCAGGAAGGCCAGTGACGTGGTTGGGGTGGACCAGGACACTTTGTCAACTATGTCGGACAGAAGGGTGCTGTCCAAGTTTGTGTAATACCAGACAATAGCTCCCACCTCTTACATGACGTCCTGGTGGAATTCAGGAGTGCTTTCAGTGAGAGACACATTCCACCTAAATGCTCCACAGGAAATCATTCCTGCCTGTGGTCATCAATGTGTAGAACTCCTCCCTCTGAAAGTCAGACACCCTGATTCTACAGACTAGACTCATTTTTCATTTCCACATCCCGTTTATATTGTATACTTTATTTATTATTAATCTAACAACTCTATTTAACTTAGCACATGCAACAAAATGCAATTTCCCACTTGGGATAAACTATTCTGATTTCACAGTGTCGAAATTCAGACCGAGCAGCAGTATTTTCGTAACGTGGTGATCATCGGCTAGATTGTGAATCAGTTTTTTGTCTGTGCAGTGACAGTAATCACCAGGAGGACTTGTTCGACCAGATCCTGTTGGGCCAGTTGGATTTTGCGAGTCCTTACTGGGATGCGATCTCTGACTCAGCCAAGGTCAGGACCACTGACACTCCCACACTACGCCTCTGCACAGTTTAAAGGACGTTATTTTTTTTAACAACCATGGTTAGATTAAAACTGTGTCAGAAATTCCGAGTCTATTGACTTTTGAGAGCCGTGTTATCTGAGAGAAATCCAGTTCATAAAAGTATTGCTTGTTAATAATTGTTATTATTTCTGATATTTTTCAGGTTGCTCTTGATTTCATGAACATGTAATAAATAAGGCTTTATGGACATATGTGTTAAAATCAGACAGACAGCAGCATCTAAAGTTGTAGGAATTATTATTTTATTTTATTTCAGCTGCTCCTGTTTTTCCTGTATTATCTCTGCTCCCAGGATGAATTTAAAATAAAATGTAAAAAATGTTTTGTTTTGTTTTTTGGTTGGGGGGGGGGGGGGGCTCTGTGGGACAGAATATGAATTTCAAAGTGGAAGCAGAATAATACTGAATGAAAAGTACAATTTCCCAGCTAGAACTTAAACTAAATCTTAACTTGGGGTGTTGTCCTGTCTTCAAATCATGTTAATTTTTGGTCCAAACACTGAGCTGATCCATCCAAAATAGAAGCAAACATTTTCAGGCCTCCTGTTTCTGTGACAGTTTTGAAAGGTAGAGGTGATGTTGTCACACCAAAGAATTACAGATTAACATGGAAAAAAAATACAATTTTATTTATTTTTTTATCTGTACATTATGACTCCGCCTACTTAGAACAGATGACGGAGAGAGTGACACCTTGACTGAGTGAAGACTGATAAATCAGAAAGAGGAAACGACATCAGCGCTCACAGCTCACACCTCTGCTACAGTCTCTGTTTACCTGACGTTTATGTTTGAGCTTTTGTTCCCCTCTTTGATGTTATCTAACATTTTTAAATCCTGTTCTTGATCACTCATATCTGAGCTTTGACTCTGATTACCAAACTTAGATTATTTAACTTCACGAAAGATGTTGACGTCCCGCTGTTTGACAGTTTGTTTTTGTTAAAGATCAAATTTGAGATCCACTGCTTGATCCGGATCCTGCCTTTGATCTTCAATTTTTGATCGGTAATCAGGATCAAAGAGCAGATCCTGACATTTGATCCTGCTCACTAAACTAATCAGCAAATCTAAATATAGGATCGAAGGAATGAGGATCTACAACCCCTGGCAAAAATTATGGAATCACCGGCCTCGGAGGATGTTCATTCAGTTTTAATTTTGTAGGAAAAAAAAAGCAGATCAAAGACATGACACTAAACTAAAGTAATTTCAAATGGCAATTTTCTGGCTTTAAGAAACACTATAAGAAATCAAGAAAAGAAAATTGTGGCAGTCAGTAACGGTTACTTTTTTAGACCAAGCAGAGGGAAAAAAATATGGATTCACTCAATTCTGAGGAATAAATTATGGAATCACCCTGTAAATTTTCATCCCCAAAACTAACACCTGCATCAAATCAGATCTGCTTGTTAGTCTGCATCTAAAAAGGAGTGATCACACCTTGGAGAGCTGTTGCACCATGTGGACTGACATGAATCATGGCTCCAACACGAGAGATGTCAATTGAAACGAAGGAGAGGATTATCAAACTCTTAAAAGAGGGTAAATCATCACGCAATGTTGCAAAAGATGTTGGTTGTTCACAGTCAGCTGTGTCTGAACTCTGGACCAAATACAAACAACATGGGAAGGTTGTTAAAGGCAAACATACTGGTAGACCAAGGAAGGCGTCAAAGCGTCAAGACAGAAAACTTAAAGCAATATGTCTCAAAAAACGAAAATGCACAACAAAACGAATGGGAGGAAACTGGAGTCAACGTCTGTGACCGAACTGTAAGAATCCGCCTAAAGGAAATGGGATTTACATACAAAAAAGCTAAACGAAAGCCATCATTAACACCTAAACAAAAAAAAACAAGGTTACAATGGGTTAAGGAAAAGCAATCGTGGACTGTGGATGACTGGATGAAAGTCATATTCAGTGATGAATCTCGAATCTGCATTGGGCAAGGTGATGATGCTGGAACTTTTGTTTGGTGCCGTTCCAATGAGATTTATAAAGATGACTGCCTGAAGAGAACATGTAAATTTCCACAGTCATTGATGATATGGGGCTGCATGTCAGGTAAAGGCACTGGGGAGATGGCTGTCATTACATCATCAATAAATGCACAAGTTTACGTTGATATTTTGGACACTTTTCTTATCCCATCAATTGAAAGGATGTTTGGGGATGATATCATTTTTCAAGATGATAATGCATCTTGCCATAGAGCAAAAAATGTGAAAACATTCCTTGCAAAAAGACACATAGGGTCAATGTCATGGCCTGCAAATAGTCCGGATCTTAATCCAATTGAAAATCTTTGGTGGAAGTTGAAGAAAATGGTCCATGACAAGGCTCCAACCTGCAAAGCTGATCTGGCAACAGCAATCAGAGAAAGTTGGAGCCAGATTGATGAAGAGTACTGTTTGTCACTCATTAAGTCCATGCCTCAGAGACTACAAGCTGTTATACAACCCCTGGCAAAAATTATGGAATCACCGGCCTTGGAGGATGTTCATTCAGTTGTTTAATTTTGTAGAAAAAAAGCAGATCACAGACATGCCACAAAACTAAAGTCATTTCAAATGGCAACTTTCTGGCTTTAAGAATCACTATAAGAAATCAAGAAAAAAAGATTGTGACAGTCAGTAACGGTTACTTTTTTAGACCAAGCAGAGGAAAAAAATATGGAATCACTCAATTCTGAGGAAAAAATTATGGAATCACCCTGTAAATTTTCATCCCCCAAATTAACACCTGCATCAAATCAGATCTGCTCATTGACATTGACCCTATGTGTCTTTTTGCAAGGAATGTTTTTGCAGTTTTTGCTCTATGGCAAGATCCATTATCATCTTGAAAAATGATTTCATCATCCCCAAACATCCTTTCAATTGTCCAAAATATCAACATACACTCCCCAGTGCCTTTACCTGACATGCAGCCCCATATCATCAATGACTGTGGAAATTTACATGTTCTCTTCAGGCAGTCATCTTTATAAATCTCATTGGAAAGGCACCAAACAAAAGTTCCAGCATCATCACCTTGCCCAATGCAGATTCGAGATTCATCACTGAATATGACTTTCATCCAGTCATCCACAGTCCACGATTGCTTTTCCTTAGCCCATTGTAACCTTGTTTTTTCTGTTTAGGTGTTAATGATGCCTTTCGTTTAGCTTTTCTGTATGTAAATCCTATTTCCTTTAGGCGGTTTCTTACAGTTCGGTCACAGATGTTGACTCCAGTTTCCTCCCATTCGTTCCTCATTTGTTTTGTTGTACATTTTTTCGATTTTTGAGACATACTGCTTTAAGTTTTCTGTCTTGACGCTTTGATGTCTTCCTTGGTCTACCAGTATGTTTGCCTTTAACAACCTTCCCATGTTGTTTGTATTTGGTCCAGAGTTTAGACACAGCTGACTGTGAACAACCAACATCTTTTGCAACATTGCGTGATGATTTACCTTCTTTTAAGAGTTTGATAATCCTCTCCTTTGTTTCAATTGACATCTCTCGTGTTGGAGTCATGATTCATGTCAGTCCACTTGGTGCAACAGCTCTCCAAGGTGTGTTCACTCCTTTTTAGATGCAGACTAACGAGCAGATCTGATATGATGCAGGTGTTAGTTTTGGGGATGAAAATTTACAGGGTGATTCCATAATTTTTTCCTCAGAATTGAGTGATTCCATATTTTTTCCCTCTGCTTGGTCTAAAAAAGTAACCGTTACTGACTGCCACAATTATTTTTCCTGATTTCTTATAGTGTTTCTTAAAGCCAGGAAGTTGCCATTTGAAATTACTTTAGTTTTGTATCATGTCTGTGATCTGCTTTTTTTTTTACAAAATTAAACAACTGAATGAACATCCTCCGAGGCCGGTGATTCCATAATTTTTGCCAGGGGTTGTAGAACAGGCTCAGGATCAAAGCTTCCTGATCAAAGGCAAGATCTGCTCCTTGATTCAGATCCTGCCCGAAAATGTAGTCAGCGCCTCCTTGACATAAGGCCGGCCTCTCTATCACATTTAACTTCGTTCATGGGTTGTTTTCTTTCTATATCATGCTGTCAAACATCAATGAAATAGGCACTTCCTTAGCGGAGATAAAAGTTGCTAACTGCAGAGTTGCCAGGTCTGCAAGGCATTGTTGGCTTTATTTCAGACCTGGCAACTCTGGTTACCTGATTACGTGACTGTTACAAAAGAATCATTTCTTATCTACCGATGATGCTTTTCTTCTCCAGTTTTACAAATCCTGTTTGCATAATTTTTCCCCAGTTCCCCAAATGATCTACTTCACTGTCAAACGAGTAACTATAAATTGACAGACGTCAGTTTTTATGAGTAAATAATTTCTTTAATCACAGAAATAATATGAAGTTACTGACAAAGTGTGAAGTCATGGAAACCGTGATGTTTCAGGAGCTGATTGGAAAGATGCTGCAGGTCGACGCTGAGGCGCGTTACACAGCGCAGGACGTCCTCGCACACGCATGGGTTACGGCATCGTGCAGCAGACCAACGACATGCCTGAACGTACGTGAGCGCTTCTGATGTTCACACTGTAGAGGAGAAACTGCCACTGATGCATGTGTGTGTGTATGTATGTGCAGGATGATGCTGCCGTGGAGAACAACATGAAGGTGGAGGTGACGGGCAAACTCAAGACACACTTTAACACGACGCCAAAACACAACAACACCGCGGCCAGCGTGTCGGTCATCATGGTGAGCAACCACAGCTAGTTAAAAAGAACATCAGCGCTCAGATTCTTTCATCAATGTGTTCAGCTGAGATGTTGTGGGGACATTTTACAACCGTTTAATGAGTGACCCAAATACGAGGTTAGGAGAATCTTAGCCCACTTTTCAGTGGGCCAAAAATATCTCAGGGCTTCCAGCACACATTCTAATCATTTTCTACATAAATCAATCATCCATGAAGACCTTAGAGATGATTAAATAGCACAGATGATGTCTAAATAACTTATGCTGCTGTAAACATGTCGGACAGGATTTTAGTCCTTCTGACTATATTCATCAGTGTTGCCAGATTGGACAGTTTTGAATCCGGTTACACATTAAAACCTGTTCCCAGCTAACTGATGGACCAGATGCACAATTTTAGTCTTTTAAACAATATATTTTTTTTTTAATTATTCTGGATAAAATGTTTCACTTTTCTATTTGCTCAGGTTGCTATGACAGCAGAGGGTCTGCTGTTCCAAATTGAATATTAAATGTACAAAAGGCAACATTGTTGGTAACAATAGTGTGCGAGTACAGCAACAATATGCAGATGACAGGAAAAGTGTTTTAATTTGGAATTTCTTTTTTTATTACATCAAAGCTAAAAAAAAAAAAAAAAGGCATTTAATACACTTTTTTTTTTTGAAAGTGTGACATTTAATTTCGGTGTGAAAACAAGTTTCTACAACATGATGAAAATCAAATATTAAACTACTGTATATTGCATATGTACAGTCCCCTTTAACGTAACACAAATAACTCTCACTTCCTCCACTCTTTTCATCACCTTCACCACCGTCGGTCCATTTGGAGCCTCTTTGCTAACAAGGACAAGTTCACATTATTGAGGCTGAACTGGCATCAGGGTACCATTTAACAGGAGGGGTGGTTTTGATTTTAAATACAAAACACACAAAAACAACCCTCTCTTTGTCCTAAACTTTTGACAGTTTGACGTGTAAATGTGGGCAGTGGCCTCCTCCTCTTTCCTCCTTTTCACCCCTCCCTCATACCAGACCCAGGACAACAGGGGACACCTGGAGCTGAGAGCCGGGTACACCCCCCCCCCACCCATCCCGTGTGGTCTCTCTTTCCCTTCGCTGTTCCATGTATTACACTGGTCCACTCCCCGTGTCCTTCCTTCCTGTTTGTCCGCCTGCTGCCTGCAGTAACTGCTGTCAATAACTCGTGTGGAGGCCTAATTAACTTTCTCGTTCAGCAGCTGCTGCTCTTTTGTTCCCTTTTATTTTAGTCCATCGTGCACATTACAGGTTGTGTAAGTACTTTGTCACTGATGATATTTCAAGAGCGGATACAGAAGTGGGTCCTTCCTTCCAAATACTCTGTGCCGGATGTCATGTTCCGTATGATGTACTCTGGCGCCACCTTGTGGGCAGTTGACCTTCCCAGATTGATTATACTGCTCATATTTTTGTGCATATTTAGCATCCACCAACACATCTGCCTGAATCTGTCACTTCTACAACGTTTGTTCCAGCTCCATCCTTTTCAGCGCCGCCAGCGTGTTTCTGATGGAAACGTTTGGGAGCGAGCTGAAACAATCGTCGTCATGCTTTTTGTGTTGACTTTATTTTTGACGCTTGGAGTTAAGACTGGTCTCTGTCCCTTTTTGCTTCCCCCTGTCCTCCCCTTCCACATGTGTGCCCTCCCCTCCCTCTGAATTAGCTGCAAGGCAGTGAATGGTATGTACTAACACTTCCTGCACCGCCTCCTCTGCTCTGCTGCACCAATGGCAAACATTTAGAATACAACAAATGCCTTTGTTGTCTATGGACATGCAACAAAATTTGCTGTCGCTCTTAAAAAGAAAACTGTACACCAGTATAACACAGACCCACAATTCCACAAAGACATTTGGCTTTAAAATAGAATAATTTGGTGAGATGTGAATGTTTGTCATAGGTACTTTGTAACCACTATTGTACTAACGGTCATTATTGTAATAATTATTGCAATAGTTGGTGCAAATGTGCAGTTAAGTCAAACACTACTGCAATAAATGTTAATGTAAGTAATTTGTTTTTCTGTGAATCTAAAGCTTTGTCTGCAGAGTCTTTAATAATCACTTTCCTAATAATTATTCCAAGAACAGACAAAAATTGCACTTAAAAGTCATCCACTGTTGTAGTGGTGCAGGGTTTCCTCTCACTCTTGTAATAGTTGTTACAGTGGTAGTCGAGGTTTCCCGTGCAGTTTTGCTCACTCGTCATTGTGGCAATCCCTCAGCAAGGATCGTTGATCATTTCCCAAATGAGAGTTCTATGTCCACAGTTAATCTAGAGATGCCTATGCGTGGGTTAAACGGAATGTTATGCGCCTGCAAACGTGGTCCTTGACGGAGCCTTAGCCTGGCCCAATGGCTGGGAAATGCCAGACGATCAGGGTCTGAGGACCTGCTGCAGCCTTCATCCGTTTTTTTTGTCTGTATTTCACCCAAACACACAATCCCCTACTTGATCCATGATCCAGGTGTCATGCCACAGATAAGGGATTTGATTTTCACAGCCTTTTGTAGCGGCTGTAACGATGGTCAGGGTTTCCTGTGCAGTTCCATCCGCTCTTGTCATATTTGTTAGGAAAGTGATTATCTGACTGAGAATCTGTAGACACTCTGTTCATGGAAAGAGGCATTAGCTACATCATTAACATTTATTACATTGGGTGATTTGCTGCATATTTTGTACCTACTATTGTAGTAATTACTCCAGTAGTGAAAGTTATGACGGTTACTTTTACAACAGTACTCTCTACTCTCAAAAGCACTGATAGTCATCTTTTTGTGTGGCATCAGTCGACTGCAAAACGTTTTGTTAGCCCATCATTGTTCACATCCATCACCATTTGTTTCAGGCCGTGTACCGTTTATTTACAAAATTTAAATGTAAAAATGGACCAGTAATGATTAGACATAAAAATGTTTGAGCCACAGTGTCTGTAAATAGCCTATTTTTTTTTTCTTTTTTGTAATTGTCGGCATGATTTAAGTTTGAAAATAATCTCCATTTGTCTGTTTTGAACACAGAACACAGCTCTCGATAAGGGGACTCTCCAGCTCACCACCCGCCATTTTCCAGCATCCAAAAGGTCGAGATCTCCATCTTTAGTTGATACTGAAACTTCTGTCCTTCCGGTCAAACCAGAATCAGCTTCTCACACCAGTCGGTCACCAAACAGTCTGTCGGCACCCAGTGAGCCGGTGTCGTCCCTACAGACTGCTGCTCCTCCCGACCTTCATTCCTCCACTAACAGTGATGTCTCTCAGTCTACCTCTGAGCCCGCCTTCTCATCTCCTCCTGCCAACCAAGCCAGGTCCTCCTCCCCGCTTTCTCCCGTCATACCCGTTGGGTTCTTCCCCTCCTCATCCCCAAACAAAGAAGCATCTTTCTCTCTGATCCAGCCGGCACTGTTCGCGTCGCCTCCTTCTACGCCGCCCAGATCTACATCCCCGCCCCCCGCCGGTGCTTCACGTCCTGTTCATGCTACAGCTGCTGAACAGCTTTGAGGTGCACCGAGAGGATTTAAGTGACGTTTGTTTTAAAAACCCTTCAGCGTCCGCAGTGAAGTGACTGAGCTGGTCACTGCCTACGTTATTGTCTCTCCTCCTGCTCCACACCGATGGAAGATACAAGGTGTTTCAAAGATTTTGTTGACTGTATATATGTTTGTATTTATTAACAGAAGAACCAGAGAAGGAAATGAATGGAAATGCACTGTATGGCTGAAAGTGATAAACTATTCAGAGTCATCCACATGCTACAGTGAGTTTAGGATCACTTTCTTAAATTTGGGTTTTGCTGTGTTTCATTTAAAGTTTAAAGAGTGGGTCAAACTAAAAACAAATAAACCACCTGAAGATGTTACTTTGAGCTTGAGGACCTTGTTAAAGGTATTTTTCATTTATTAAAGTTTTCTGGAAGAGATTTGGCCTCGTCTGAGAACCATTTGTACCAACTGATGCCGTCGAAAGTCGTGTCCAAGTGATTTGAGAACTTCCCACAGTCACCAGATTTTTCGTAGGCACCAACGAAGTTTCCGAGTGGTCCAGAGAAGCAATTTTAAATGGATTGCATTTATGTAGCGCTTTTCCATCTGTATCAGAAGCTCAAAGCGCTTTACAATGATGTCTTGCATTCACCCATTCACACAAACACACAGATGTTGGGGTGCTGCCATGCGAAGCACTCAATACACATCCGGAACAACTAGGGGATTAAGGACCTTACCCAAGGGCCCTTAGCGATTTTCCAATCTGGCTGGGTTTTGAACCGAGGATCCTCTGGTCTGAAGCCCAACACTTAACCACTATATAATATACAGCATAAATTACACACCATTAATAAGTTATCCAATTTAACAGTACCCTTTCAAATGTATCATTCAAAATGTGTTCATCTAGCCTAAGGCCACAGTGGGGAAGTATGTAAATCTTAGTCTGGATGCACGGCACAGTTAAACCCCCACAAGTGTGGAATGCAGTTATTTTCATTAAGAAAGCTTACGCTTGACCTTCTCCCATGGCAGACAGCGATGGCCTTGTTGTTGTGAGACATTTTAAAGATACATTTTCATGTCTAACATTCTTTTTTTTCCTCTTCCCACCAATTGTCAGGTGAAACATTAAAAACACATTTTTTCCTATTTACTGGATATAAATTTTTTAATTTTTTTTCTTAATTTCAGATTTTCTACTGTGTTTAACTGCTAGTGGGACACACATTACTAAAGTTCCTTTTGGGTGTGTGTGTGTGGGGGGGGGGGGGGGTGGTTGTTTAAATCTGTGCACATGAGAAATATATGGGTGTGGCACTGAGCTTTATTTGGAAATTCTTGGGCACCAATTCATGTTTCTGGAATATGCACTGATCTACATAAAAGCAGAATTCAGGAGTTTACATAATTCTCTCCATTTAAGAGTGATTGCTGAATCTGGTGCGGCATGTTCATACAACCCCATCGTATTAAAAAACAAAGGTATAAAAAATGTTTACAAAACATGTTATTGCTTGAGAACCATTGTTACGTGGACATGGTGCATTAGACATAATACGCTAATATAAACGGTAAGCACAATGTCCACAACAAATAGTGGTATTCATGAGCTGGAAATTTCCACAAGACTCATTTTGATAAAAACATCATGAAAGCTCAGCCTCAGCCTTTTTCAGTGTTGTATTTGTAAGGCCCTGTATACTGTGCAATATGTGTATTTAATTTATGCTCTGATCTCTATTTCCTGTGGGGCTTTTGTAAATAATTACAGGTGGACTCATTCTGACCGAGAATAGAAAACTGTCATCAGCATATCCAATATCGAAATTTGTTTCCTAGCAACCCTGGCTGCTCTACTCCTGATGTACTGTAAAGCAAAGACCACTAAGCGTGTCCAGAGACGGGCCGCAAGCACTCACACGTTCGAGGCAGTGGAGACTAAAAGGGCGATGTTTACTAAATGGCTACAACTAAGTATAAATCTGTGCCCCCTGACAGTAAAACAGGGTCATGCTCACTGTTTCCATAAAACACTAATATGTTTGTTGATTTGCTCCATTAACAAAACTGAATGTTTTGCTCACAAGAAGAGTTTGTGCCTCACTGCTGACAAAAACCCAGCTTGGCTGAAAAATAAGGTCAAAAACTGCTTAATCTGAATAATTTTCCTTTTTTTTTTTTTTTATTTAACTCTGCACTAACCCAGCTGTTACTTGGAATAACTTTACATGTTCATGCTGTCACCCACTTTACCTCCTCAGAACTATCAGCTGACACTTTGAGCTTCTACAAGACAAAATCCTCATTCAGCCACACTGGCCATGACATCATTTATCTTCTTTAATTTATATGTAGTAAAACCAGATTCTCATATCCTGTCATAGTTTGGAAAGAGAAATTTGTATGATGTTTTGAAGAGATGACATCAAATTGACACAAAGAAAAAATAAAGACTTCAAATATACCTTTGTGGTGTACTCACTCTGCCAAAGCTACCTCAACTGTTGTAATACATTCATGTCTATATTGATAGACTTCTCTGCTCCAGGGGTCACTATTTTTTTTTCTTTTTACCCAAATTCACTGTAGCACATGTGCACCCAGCAGGACGACACTAGAGGGCGCTCTCCAGTCTGGTCAATGACAAATAAAAAGTACTTGAACAAAGACGAGACACATCAAGTTATAAAATTCCACTTTATTGTCAGAAGTCACACACAAAACACTCCAAATGATTGCCAAAATATCAAGTGATAGATGCAGAACTTCTTGTATAGCTGGAGACTCAAACCACATTAAGCGCAAACCTTAAAAGAACAATTCCGCAAAAATAAAGATAGAGAAGAAGTTGTGTTTTTGTGCCAGAGAGCCAAAGAGAAACTTAATTCACTGCAGCTTTACCGCAGAACCACAACTTTTGGACGCCTGTGATGAAGACGTCTTTGGAAACCAAACGGAAGGATGAAGAGGCTAAGGTCATTTAGACCGGTGGATGGATTGGGGAGGGGCTATGAAAGGCCAAGACAGTGCAGGTTTTCTTTGCAAATAGTCAGGACTTTAAAGAGAAACTGTGACATTTTTTTGTCAATCTGGGCTCTATTTTTTAAAGTTTTGGGGTTAATATTTTAACTCTGGACAAAGGTTATTGTGATCTGTGCCGTATGGGTTTAGAATGCAAACATCATCACAGGTTAACTAGATATATATTGTAAGGGTACGGGGCAAGCTACAAACAAAGTAAACCACTTGTTACCACTGATAAAACAATCCCATTTAACAATTAGCCAATATGAGTCAGAAACAGATTTTAATATTAATACAACTACATTGATACACAGAACCCTGAACTGATCTAAATGTACTACAAATCAGTCAATGGTTCAGTTCTGACCTTGTGAATCAGTTGGGTCAAGCTATTACGCTGCACCCACATTTTCAAACTCTAGTAAAAGTGCACAGTCTCTTGCGAAAACATTAAATTTGCAACATAAAAACAAAATGTGTGACAGCAGTAGGTGGTTTGAACAAGTTGTTAATACTGTCGCAGTGGTTCAGAACAGGAAAGCTATGTCTCGCATTGACCTTTTAACCTTTGTGAAGATGCTGAAGTACCAGTGTAACATCTTAACCAATGTTAAAACCGAGTCACTGGTTCAAGGTAGTTATGAGAAATATCTGGTAGCATGGCGATGGTTCCTACGGAGATAAACACTTGTATGTTTACCTCATTAAAAAACTTTTTTTGTTGTTTTTGTTTTTTTAAATGACCAATTACACACTTAGCTGCTAACCTTAACCTCCTGCCCATTGAGTCATTACAAGATTACTATTGATGAGGAGCCTGGATGCTAACAAAGAAATTAAATTTATTAATTTTTTTACCAACTGAAAAAGATATATGCCAAATTGTCTAAAAATACCACCCAGATTGAAAAAAATGTCAAAATGTTCCCTTTAAGGTGAGGCGGTGTTGCTCATCAGCAAAAATGTCTCAGCCCTTCATGGCACACTGCTGCCACCTCCTGGTTTGGATGCACATTACATGATGTGGACATTTAGTGTGGGTGAGAAAAGAAAAAAAAACTACGTTCTGTGGAAATTAACTGTCACAGCCACACTTTTTCCATTAGTATTGTCTTTGGAAAAACAATTAGCTGATTGTTCAGTCAGTTTGGACAGAAAACAAAAGTGACGCCCGTTAGTCGATTTATCTGTGTGCATTATCGTAGTTATGAGGCATGCACAGAAAATCTGTCAGCAAGCACAGAGGAAATGGAAACACTTGACTGAGATTTCATTTTTAGTATATATAGATACAAAAGCTACCATCCCTCTTTACTCGTCTACCTGCTGTGGTTCCACAGTGACCACGTCAAAATTCCCCACATACTCACAGAAAAAAGATTACTCACCAAAAATCACACAAATATTTGGATTAAGTCAACAGACAGTATTTCCCCCAAAAGTCCTTCTTTGTTTCCAGAGAAGAAAATAGACTCTTGCAGCTAAAAATAGATTTGTTTTAATCATACAACAACATAACCCCCACCCTATGATTTATTTATATGAAAATTTACTATCTGATCTACAAAATATAGCAATGCCCTTTTTAAAAAATAGTGACATTTTTCTATAATAGGACAGTTTTGTTTGTTTTTTCCTTGGATATACATTCAGGATAGTGCCATTGAGTTCACACTTAGGATCTTTCAACGGTATAAAAGCTTTTGTCAGTCATCTTGCCGTCAGCTCAGTACCTGGTCTGGTACTCGTGGTGCCACCGGTTAAAGTCGTTGTAGAAGAGCACAATACTTCCAGAAGCCATGCCAGTAATGATGCACCTTAGAGGAGTGAGGAGGTCAAGTTACCAAGATGTGGATTTCAGAGGTTTAGCCCGTCCCAGAATCATTACAGTCACATATTAAGGTTAATTCTGTTCAATGCAGTGAACTTAATTGCACTTTTCTTTTTTCTTTGCTTGTACTTCGCTTGTGATGAATGTTTGCAGAATGCACAAACACAAAATTAGCAGACCGGATCCTTTTGGCATCCAGTGTTAAACTGGTGCCAAATCAACAAGCGGATTCATTCCAGATCCACTGTGGCAACCCCAAGCAAAAATGGGAGCAGCCCAAAGATTTTATAAAAACATTGTTAGCTCTGCTTACCTTCTGAGCTGAAAGGGAGAAATACCCTTTTTAAAAAAAATTGCAACATAAGCAAACACATGCACACCAAAAGGACACCTGAAAGTAGAACTCTAAATCAAGTCAAACCACATTCTAACAAACACTAAAATTACGTAGCGTGGACATTAAAGCATTTCTGGACGTTATGATTTTTGCTAAGGCCCATACAGGCCCGTCTGTGCCCGTGCTTATCTCTGGTGTTATTATTAAAGAATATAGGAATTATTCAACTTAAGCCACATCCACCATATCAAACCATACTGGAAGTACAGTAACTTCAGTACTACAGTAACTGATGCAGTGTTAACATAACTGAATCAGAAAAAAAATTTACACAAAAATGGATGTATTTCTTCAAACATTTTATACTGCTTATCAATTTTAAAAAGTACACAATTAGCATTATTCTGCTGCTATTTTGAGCATACAACTGATTTTTAAGTTGCTCTGTCAATTGTTATTAGCCACATTCTCATTTGAATACTGGCCATTTTTGTTCCATCACATGTTGCACGCAGCAGATGGTCCATGCTAGAAGCATTCTCACCCACTGAGAGCCCACTGGTTTACGTGAGGGGTAGCACCTGGATTGTCCATGATGCAAAACGAAAGCTGTAGAAACGGCTCTTACATTCGTCAAACAATTTGACCCTACGAACACAACTTCCAGAAAGTCGTCATCTCTACTGTTTAAACATTTTTTGGTGTCTTTATGTAAATGGGCCTTCTTCTTGCTCTTGGACGTTTGCATTGTTCTGCTTATGCACCAGTCACATGATAAAAGAATCAACGGCATGCCCACAGTGACCTGTGCTGGTCAAAAACAAACTCAATTAGACATCCCAGCCGGGGAACTGGTAGGTATTTGTGTTCTCACATGCAGCTCCTACAGGTGAAGTTCCGAGTGGCAGTTCATGTATCAAAGTGCCCCCCAAAAAATTTTCAAAGGAGGATTTCTTGCAAACAAAGTGCTTATCAAAAGGCCAGTAGCTGAGGTTTGATTGCTAACAATTTTTGGGGTGACCAAGGCTGTAAAAGCAAACTTTTCCTGTAATGAGTTCTGGTCTAGTTGGGCATTCAAAGCTGTTGGAGAAGTATGCAATCATTTTTCTTATTTACAGTGAGGAAAATAAGTATTTGAACACCCTGCGATTTTGCAAGTTCTCCCACTTAGAAATCATGGAGGGGTCTGAAATTTTCATCTTAGGTGCATATCCACTGTAAGAGACATAATCAAAAAAAAAAAAAAGAAAAGAAAATCCGGAAATCACAATGTATGATTTTTTTAATAATTTATTGGTATGTTACTGCTGCAAATAAGTATTTGAACACCGACCAACCAGCAAGAATTCTGGCTCTCACAGACCTGTTAATTTTTCTTTAAGAAGCCCTCTTATGCTGCACTCTTTACCTGTATTAATTGCACCTGTTTGAACTTGTTACCTGTATAAAAGACACCTGTTCACACACTCAATCAATCACACTGCAACCTGTCCACCATAGCCAAGAGCAAAGAGCTGTCTAAGGACACCAGGGACAAAACTGTAGACCTGCACAAGGCTGGGATGGACTACAGGACAACAGGCAAGCAGCTTGATAGAAGACAACAACTGTTATGATTATTTATTAGAAAGAGGAAGAAACACAAGATGACTGTCAATTTCCCTCAGTCTGGGATTCCATGCAAGATCTCACTTTGTGGGGTAAGGATGATTCTGAGAAAGCTCAGAACTACACAGGAGGACCTGGTCAATGACCTGAAGAGAACTGGGACCACAGTCACAAACATTACATTAGTAACACATGATGCTGTCATGGTTTAAAATCCTGCAGGGCAGCAAGGTCCCCTTGCTCAAGCCAGCACATGTCCGGGCCCATTTGAAGTTCACCAGTGACCATCTGGATGATCCAGAGGAGGCATGAGAGAAGGTCATGTGGTCAGATGAGACCATAATAGAGCTTTTTGGAATCAACTGCACTTCCCATGTTTAGAGGATGAGAACAACCCCAAGAAAACCATCTCAACCGTGAAGCATGGGGGTGGAAACATCATACACTGGGGGTGCGCTTCTGCAAAGGGGACAGGATGACTGCACCGTACTGAAGGGAGGATGGATGGGGTCATGCATTGCGAGATTTTGGCAAACAACCTCTTTCCCTCAGTAAGAGCACTGAAGATGGGTCATGGCTGTGTCTTCCAGCATGACAATGACCCCAAACACACAGCCAGGGCAACTAAGGAGGGGCTCCGTAAGCAGCATTTCAAGGTCCTGGAGTGATCTGGCCAGTCTCCAGACCTGAACTCAATAGAAAATCTTTGGAGGGAGCTGAAACTCCAAACCTGAAAGATCTAGAGAAGATCTGTATGGAGGAGTGGACCAAAATCCCTGCTGCAGTGTGCAAACCTTGTGAAAAACTACAGGAAACGTTTGGCCTCTGTAATTGCAAACAAAGGCTACTGTACTAAATATTAACACTGATTTTCACAGGTGTTGAAATACTTATTTGCAGCAGTAACATACAAATAAATTATTAAAAAAATCATACATTGTGATTTCCATATATATATATTTTTTTTAGATTATGTTTCTCACAGTGGACATGCACCTAAGATGAAAATTTCAGACCCCTCCATGATTTCTAAGTGCGAGAACTTGTGAAATCGCAGGGTATTCAAATACTTATTTTCCTCACTGTATGCATTTTTTGTTTAAGCATCTGGTTGTGTTTGTGCTTACCTTTGATCATGTGACATGGCCATGGAGCGGATTCCTGCGTCGCAGCCCGGGTAGATGAATAGCTGTTTGAGGTCATGGATCTGCCAGACAGACACAACGCCTCCGTCACCGCCGATCACCAGATACTGACCGTCACGGCTGAGAAGCATGGCCTGGGGAAAATAAAGAGAGTTCATTAGTAACTTTGCAACAGCTCTATGCAGTCCGTCCAAACTCAGAGTCTGTGCTGCAAAAGAGCTCAGAAAACAAAATGACACACATCGAGTTCAACAATGATAACACTGTTTTCTTATAGCTGTTATATTTATGTAGTCATCATATAGAAATAACAGTTCTTTTTTTGTGTGGATTTTTTTTCCAGTTTTAACCTAAAGTTGAAATAGAATATTTTAGACAGTTAAGCAATGCTTAATAAAAATGCGTCCCACGTGTCTCCAGAACAACTGGCACTTTCTGTGCACTTCTTGTTCCACTGTTATACGATTTTCTGCTTATGCAATACTGTGCAAAAGTCTTAAGTAGCCTAGTGTTTCAGCATAAAGCTCTCCCAATGGTATGCCTGTAAAATATTAAATGTGAAATTTCTACATGTTAAATTTTTGAAAATCATGTTAGTTTTGTGTGCTTTAATAATGAAAGCATAACTTATACACACACACACACACACACACACACATATATATGAGACACTTCAATAGACCGTTGTCATTTGATTGGTGAATTCTATGTCATCTGACATGCATTATTTGTCCCACTGATTGGTTGACATCACTACTGTACATTATTGGTTCCATTTGCCGTGTATTTCCTCTCATCCATTTCACACTATTGCACAGCTACATTCACTTCTCAAAAAATGCTTCCATGGTACGAGGAAGCCAAATCCAGCAGCCGGCGTGTTCACTCAGACATCTTTAGTGGCTGTTGAAGCCCCGTCAGATGAAGAACTGGACAAGCTTTTGTTGTGACTTTCTGTTCGATTTAAGAAAGCAGACGTGTTTTACACACACACACACACACACACACACTGCTAAGAGTGCCTGGGGTTCTGTCTCTGCTCAGCGGTGTGTCAGCAGCTGTCTGCTGGCTGGAGTGAACTACTGGCTCCCGCTGCCCTCAAATTCCTGCTAGAAGTAACACCTGTCTAATTTTAAGTAGAATATCAAATGATGCAAATCTATTTAGGTGTCATATAAAACAATAAATGCTTTCCATTCATGCAATGGAAAGAATGTTTTCATTCTCTGTTCTGTTTATCAACTCATTTAAATATTCGTACCAGTGAACTCCAACATTCATTATTTGTATAATATATACGTAAAACAAAGTAATTTACTAAAACTGTTATAGAAGAGGGCTCGGCTACAGATCTGAGACATTTCTGTGCAGTGGTGTTCCGACACTCTGAGTGGCAACAACAGAACCTGATAGCACCATATGTGGTGATTAACAATGTACTGCAGTGTTATTACTTTAAAAAGACCTTTTGGAAAAACAGACAAAAAATCTCTAAGGCAGCATTTTTGATGTATTTGATGTTTGATCCCATGTTGAATTCTGACAGAAATCCTGCAAAATCTCGTGTGTCATTGCCACCGAAAGTGAAAACACATATGATACAGACAACTACCACAGGATGCTACTGGGTTAGTAGTAGTACTACAATACATACATTCATACATTGTTAATGCTACTAGCTTCTGCCATAACTGCTCAGAGTGTCCAAGCACCACTGTGCACAAATGTCTCGTATTTGTAGCCACTTCCACTTGGGTTAAGACTGTCATACCTGCAGCCACGCTATAAAATAATGCACACTGCAGGTGTACAATTATTTTCATTTATTTCTCTGACTGCAGATGTGTCAATGTTAGCTTGCTGATGGACATATAGAAGGACATACAGACGCAGCAGGGTCCAACAAGTCCATCCATCAAACATTGGTCTAAGGGGTAATAATTTACATGTGGTGATAACGCAATGACGACACGGACATGTTCTCTAATTCGGACAACCTGCGCTGGTTCCAGGAGGACGAGTGATCTGGGAGCAGCTTACTTGTGTTAAAGTAAAGCTCATTCTACAAGGTCACATGACCTGACAGCAGCTCACAGGTCAGAGCCGCTGTCCCGCCGGACTCTCTGCACACAGACCCTGACTTGCCGCAGAGATGGCTCCCCACTGTGAAGCTCAGATTTACTCGTCTCATCTGCTTTTCCTGCAAACTGTAACACTTGAATGGGTCTCCCAGGAATACAGATGTACACAAATCAAGCCATGCGTTCGAATCTATTATGGGCTCAGCGGAGAGCGAAAGCTGAAACTGAAACAGTCGGGAGCATCAATCAGCAAGTAACCGCAGCTGATGACATGACGAGGCAGAATCCTAAAAGCAGCAAACGACACTAATTTAGAACTTTTCTCCTTCGTGGTTCGATGGCACCAAAGCTGGCTGACTTTCAGTGGCAGCCGCATCGCAGTGATTCAGCACGAGACACTTCAAGTCACCAGCATGTGTGTCAAATCAGCCTCATATTAAATGAGAGAGAAAGAAAAAAAAAACTCCTGAAACCTGAGTTCTGAAGCTGGAGCGAGTCATTTTCAGGAACTTGACTTGGGAAGGAAAACATAAACAACCCTTCACGGAGAGTACACAGCTGACAGGGAGAGAGCGCGGCCTCAATTAAGCAAATGTTTTGTATAAAACCTTTGTGACTTTAACGCGCCGTCTGTTTCTCATTCTCGTCGTGCACACGCATTTAAAGGCATAAAACACTTGCGTGTGGAATGACGGACGCGCGGCGATGCGGCCGCCTGCTGCGGAAAGCACTCTAGACTAACTGCTGCGTCAGATCTGCTTCCAAGGCGGCCGGAAATGGAGCGTGACGGAACGCAGAGCTGCTCTGATTTGGGAGGCGTAGGTCTGCGCGCCATGCACGGTAACTGCCCCGTGCATCAACATTCAGAGTTAATCTGACAACAACGATAAAGATGACCCGCGGTTCCACCCATCCATCAAATGTGCCACGGCACACAAATGAAATCCAAACATACGCACGACTTCACAGGAACAGAAGTGAAGTCACGAGAGTCACGATTTACGACATGCATATATTTTTTTTAATATCTGTGCATTGACTATTGGAATTCGCGACCTTGCTGACACCCAGCAGGAGACGACAGCACTGGCAGACGTGTCAGCCGGGCCAGGTAGGAGGCTGAGGGCAGAGTGTATAAATCAGTGCCTGGCCACTGTGCCGTCAAGCAAGATGGCCGATGGCTTGGCGGGAGATAAGATGGCTCTCGGGGCTCACATGACTAAAAAAATTACTCCAGCAGAAACATGTGCACTTTTAATGCCCATATTTCCGATGACTTTTAGGGAACACTGGGTGGATTTTGAGCCTGGGAAAGGTAAAAAACTTTAATTTATGGGGCTGTTAACCCCCCTTACATGGATGCAAGCGGTAAAAAAAAAAAACAAAAAAAAAACCTGCTGGAATGGTTACTCCTGCCTGAGTTATATGAGGACTTAAAAAGTGTAATCCGTTCAGTATGGCTTCTGTCACATGATTCTGCTATTAGCTGAGGACGGCGGCTGTTAGCCTGTCATCCATCCTCCGACTCTCAGCCTTATAAATTCACAGTGGATACGTTCTCCCTCATGCTCCTTCTTTTCAACGTGGATACTGCAGGCCAGCACAAACACTTATTTATCCTGGAGTACTACTGTGCAGGGGTTCCATGGGCTAAGATTCATTCTGGTATGTACATAAGAGCACAGCCTCACTCCAAGATGTTAAAATTTTCCTAATACCATCTGACATGGCTGGAATTTACGACAGCGCTGACAAGGCCAGGAACGGCCAGCCATGTTCCCAAGTTGCAGCTCCACATCTCAAGATTGAATTCTGGGAAAAACACCAAACTTGGCACGATGTTTAACAGATTCCACAATGTCTAAGATGGCTGCTAGTTACTATCCGAGTGATAACGCACCCGACCAGCATGAGAAAGCATGCGCTCATTAATCGAGGGTGCGTCTGTGTCTTTGTGCAGGAGTGGGCTGCCTGGCAGGTTAGAACCTTGGGCACCAGAGGGCTTTTTTAATAGGAAACAGGCGTGTGCTCGTCTGTCAGGGCTGGCTTACATTTCCCAGGCCAAACCGGAAACCGAGTGTAGGAAACCAAAGGCGGTAGCTGCTATCTTGTGTCACTGCAGGCACAGAGGAGGAAATGTGGGAAACGGGGAATGTGTCGTCCTGTGCTGGAGGGTAGTTAATGGTGTAGCTGTCCAAGACTGACCACTCTTCTGAAATGTTTCATATCACCGCTGCCGACTCAATTTGCCAAGACAACAGGGTTCTTGATCAAAAGAGCCATTTCCTCTGGTGTGTTTGCGAACAGGAAAGCGAGACGTGAAGTCAGTGTGGCCCCGAGGCACGCCGACCCTTACCTTGCTCAGATCTCAAGAGCAGGCCTTTAATCAGTGAGAGGATTTTCCACAGTGATGTGGCACAGACACACGTACGTGTGAACACTCACACACTTATGCATAAGAAAGGAGGTTGGACAATCCAGCTAAGAGACCATGTGTGGGTTATTTTTCAACATAGCTGCCTTTGGGGGTTCACAAACATCTTCTAAAAGCTGCTACATCACTTGGATCCTCTCAATGTAGATGCATTCACCCACAATGTCAAAAACTCCTCATCAGCAGATATGATGTCTTCATTGTTGTGATATTTCTTAAAAGGAAGTCTGGTGGTGCCAACTCAAGAGACCACGATCGATGGTCAACCAGTTAGAAGCCACAACCACACACAGCAGCCATGACAACCCCAAAGGTATGATCCAGGGCACTGTCCTGACTAAATAAGCCCGTCTTTAATGGGTCCTCAGTCAGATGGCATAGCATAGAAATAATGAATGTTTGAGTGCAAAGGTAAGATTATTTTCATGCACTGAAAGATGAAACGCCAAAGTATTCTTTCCATCGCACAAATGGAAACATTCATGATTTTTATGATTATGACACCAACATATATCAGTATCATTTGATGTTTTTACTTAAAATTAGACAGTTGTTTCTTCGCAGCATTGGGGCAGAGACGGCTGTGTGTCCACGCAGCAGTGGACTCTGTCCTGCATGCAAACAGCCAACACACCACTGAGCTTATCGAGAGCCAGTGAGGACCAAAGCGGTGCTCACTAAGCTCAGCAGACTGTGTGGAAACACACGTCTACTTGAATCAATCCAGCAAAAAAAAAAAAAAAAAAAAAAAAAAAAAAAAAAAACAGGAACTTCTGATTGCTTCAATGGCCATAACATATGTCCCCGTGGACACTGCAGCTTATAATATTTTGGATTTACATATTTTTACGAAAAGGGAGTGAGGTCATTCAATAGAGCGACACATTAACGTATGGAACAAGAATGCCGGTAAATAGAACCAATGACATGACGTCAGACTATTTCTCCATAGAATGGTACAAATAACATCACATGACATACAATCTACCAATCAAATGACAAGGATCTATTACTGTATCACATAATCTGTGTATATGCTGTCAACTCTCTCAGAGGAGATTCCAACAGTCAATCAAGTAAAAACATGACAGTCTATCATCCTTCAGTGTGGCACAGGCTGTGAAGACCTTGGGTCATTTTCAAAGCTTGTAGTAAGAAGAAGGAGTCCAAACCTAAACTTTCTCACCTTGATGCTGTCATCCACCTCCATGTGTCGCAGCAGTTTGCCATTGACACTGAAGAGACAAAACTGTCCCTTGTCGTAGTAGATGAAGCAGTGTCCTTCAGTGGAAGACTGGATGAGACGCGGCCGTGTGCACTGCGCTGGTCCCTCCAGGGTCCGCAGCAGGTCCCCATTCATGGAATGGATCAGACAAGGACCCTCTGCACATGGACAAGACAAAGTACAGCTCATTTTGTAGTCACAAGTGTTAGCTGATGAGTCTCCAACAAATAGATTTGTAGTTGTACACAAGCAGGTTTACCTTTGCACCCACTGATGATGAGACCCAACTCGGCACACACACTTGCACATGTAACCTCACAGTCATGGCCTGTTAAGATGGCTCGGGGTGTGACAAACTCTGCTAAAACACACACACACACACAAAACAACCCTTTATGTTGCCATCAAAAGAAGAACACACAGTGTTACTTTGCTCACTAGAGGGAGCACAACACAAACTATCTTCATTCTTCATAGTCACAAGTGCTTCGGTGAAGAAAAGGAAATATGAACAAATGGCAAAGTCTGAAATTAATGGGACAATCACTGAGACAAATGTAAAGCAGTCGAGCACACATTTTATTGATGAACAACGCTGACAATTTATTAATAGAAAGGTGGCTAATGGACGAAGATAAAAATAAGTACAGTGAGTGCTATAGGCCCTGAGGCCCATTGGTCCCGATACCCATTTCTGAATTCGATGGTGAAGAGGATGAGAGTCTATGACTCTCCCTAGACAAGATGCCAGTCCATCACAGGTTACTTCTCCAACTAAGGCTGGTACCCTTTCACAGCTGGGTGGATCGGTACAATGCAAATGAAGCACATGTAGTGTGACCGGAAATCAAACCCAAGCCTACATATGGTGTGGATTTAAAAGTACGAGGTCTGTCAATAAAGTATAGGTCCTTTTTATTTTTTTCAAAAGCTATATGGATTTCATTCATATGTTTTTACGTCAGACATGCTTGAACCCTCGTGCGCATGCGTGAGTTTTTCCACGCCTGTCGGTGACGTCATTCGCCTGTGAGCACTCCTTGTGGGAGGAGTTGTCCAGCCCCTCGTCGGAATTCCTTTGTCTGAGAAGTTGCTGAGAGACTGGCGCATTGTTTGATCAAAATTTTTTCTAAACCCGTGAGGCACATCGAAGTGGACACGGTTCGAAAAATTAAGCTGGTTTTCGGTGAAAATTTTAGCGGCTGATGAGAGATTTTGAGGTGATACTGTCACTTTAAGGACTTCCCACGGAGCGAGACGTCACGCAGCGGTCCCAGGCGCCGTCGTCAGCCTGTTTCAAGCTGAAAACCTCCACATTTCAGGCTCTATTGATCCAGGACGTCGTGAGAGAACAGAGAAGTTTCAAAAGAAGTCGGTTGCAGCATTTTATCCGGATATTTCACTGTTAAAGGAGATTTTTTTTAATGAAAGACGTGCGAGCGGATTGCAGCGTCGGTTCGCAGCCGCTGCGACGCTCCGCCACAGGAAAAACACCTCTGTTGGAAGCCTTAAGGACAAGTTGTAACATGTCCAGCTGTTAAACAATTTCTCATATACTCACTCCACTGAAAGCCATCAAAAGCCGCCTGGATTTCACAAATGGTTATCAACACAGAGATGTTTTTCCTGTGGCGCCGCACTGCACCGGCTGCGTCCCGATGCGCGGACGCCTCAAAATCTCTCATCAGCCGTTAAAATTTTCACCGAAAACCAGCTTAATTTTTCGAACCGTGTCCACTTCGATGTGCCTCACGGGTTTAGAAAAAATTTTGATCAAACAAAGCGCCAGTCTCTCAGCAACTTCTCAGACAAAGGAATTCCGACGAGGGGCTGGACGACTCCTCCCACAAGGAGTACTCACAGGCAAATGACGTCACCAACAGGCGTGGAAAAACTCACGCATGCGCACGAGGGTTCAAGCATGTCTGACGTAAAAACATATGAATGAAATCCATATAGTTTTTGAAAAAAATAAAAAGGACCTATACTTTATTGACAGCCCTCGTATTGTTCTAATTATTAATCATGTACAAAGGACAAGTGTTAATAAGTCTTGGCTTCACCATGCACATTTTAATTTTTAATGGATTATTTCCATCATGTTATTCCGAATAAATCTGAACATGACATACTGGTAGCCCAAATCTTTATCTCTCTGAGCTTCCTGCTCTACACTAACATAAGACAAGTCTGCTGTTTCCACCACACTATGAAACTTCCTTGGGTCCTAAATGGTAACGACCCAGGCAGAAAACTGGTCCACCCCAACCTCTCAAAAGTAATCATCTGGCCACAGCCTGGTGAAACATAGGCATTGCCTCCAGCCACTGGAGCCCTCAACACTCAGGCACCTTTGCACTAGACCACGCACAAAGAAATGCACCACTTTCCCAGAACACTGTAGCTGATGTTCCCTCACAACACAAGTGACACTTCTCATCCAAGTCTCCCGAAGAAACTGCTCATTTGACACAAAGTCATTCCAGAAGTACTCAAGGTTCCTTTGAAGAGACCTAGTACCAAAGGCATTGCCTTAGGTCACTGGTTACATCACTAGTTAGCAAGTCTAACAGCTGTACAGTAAGACAGGAGCACCAGGACCCGAAAGACTTGGACTTTTGCTTTCATACAAAGACATCCACAATGCCAAACACCTCTGTGCAGCGACCTCATAATTCCATAATCTTTTTCCCAGGAGAATCTTAATCTCAGAGGCTAAAAGCCACGATAATTGACTGTCTCTACAAGTTCACCACCTTAACTGCATACAGATACACATCTGATGACCGAGCCCAGGAAGAAAATGGAAGCATAGACCTTAGTCTTGATCTAGGACAATCACAAACCCAGATCCTGCAATTCCTCGTTCACCTTCTCAAGTGCTGTAATCAGGGTATTGTTACTGCAAAGATCATAACAATGTCCACAAAGATTAATAAACCTTTCTTTGCATACCAACACACCAAGGCCACTCCAGTTTATGTGAGCACTGAACACCGAAGGAGCCAGAACATATCCCTGATGGGCACCAGTTAAATTTTTTTTTTTGTTTATTACCCGGGGCCATCATACATGGCCATTGGGTATTGCAAAGACTTTGCGTCTGTCTGTCTGTCTGCCTGCCCATCCATCCGTCCGTCCGTCCGTCCGTCCGTGCTTAAGCATAAGTCCAGAGTCTATTACTGCCAGAGTCTTCAAATTCACAGGGAACATTCTTGGGACACAGACCTTGAACAAGTTCAAAGATGGCTAAACTTTGCCTATTTTATTAGGTATTTTAAGATGTTAAAATGTCACATTCTGTTTCATTCTGTTCCATTTTTTTCTTGAGTGGCAAGGGTGACAGCCAATCAGAGTACAGCAGCACTGTGACATCAATGGCTGGTCTCTCTTAAACTGCTTTGTTTAATGTGTTTACATAACATGTTTCTCATATATTATTTAAGAGCTAGCAAGAAATAAACACTTCTACAACAGAAAACCCTGTTTTTGAAACCTAATAACATCTCTGAAGTGATTTACAAGATATCAGCATGCCGACGTTACAGGCTGGTCTAGCTTGCTGCAAAACTGTGTTTCGTTTGTCAATCAATCAATCAAGTTTTATTTCTATAGCACTTTACAACAGTTTTCACTGAACCAAAGTGCTTTCCAATAGCACCAGCTAGAGATAAAATAAAAAGAAAAGTACAAAAAACACAATAAAACACAATAAGAGCATCCAAAATAGAATAAAAATAGACAAAAAAGTGTCAAAGCAATTATGTGCAAAAAGCTGCCCTGAACAAGTATGTTTTTAACTTGGCTTTAAACAGAGACAAGCTATTAATGGACCTCAGTTCAGGAGGTAATGCATTCCACAACTTAGGACCTGCTACTGCAAAAGAACGGTCACCCCATTGTTTGGACCTGGACCTGGGAACCTCAAGAAAGTTTTGGTCAGCAGACCGAAGTGCTCTACAGGGTTGTGTGTTTTTAACAGGTCACATAAATAAGAAGGTGCAATGCCATTTACAGCTTTAAAAACAAACATTAACAGTTTAAAATCAACTCAAACGGACTGGAAGCCAGTGCAGGGAGTAAAGTACAGGAGTGATGTGGCTGTGCTTCCTGGTATTGGTCAACAGGTGAGCAGCAGCATTCTGGACCAGTTGGAGTCAGTTTAGAGAGCCTTGAGTGATACCAACATAAAGTGCATTGCAATAGTCAATCCGGGAGCTGATAAAAGCATGCATAGCCTTTTCAAGGTCCTTTTGGCTTAGAAAGGGTTTGACTTTTGCCAGGAGTCTCAGCTGGAAAAAACTGGCTCTTACCACACTGTCAATTTGTTTCTCAAATTTTAAACAGTCGTCAAACCGCACACCAAGGTTCCTTACCACAGCCCTACGATAAGGAACCAGGGAGCCAAGATCTGGATCAGAGTTAGTTTTAGCTCCAAACAGAATACACTCTGTTTTGGCTTCATTAAGGTGCAGAAAATTCTGAGCCAGCCAGTCCTTAATATCCTTAAAAAAGCTATGTATGGAGTCCAAAGCACTTGTATTATTAGGCACAACTGGCATATAAATCTGGAGGTCATCGGCATAAAAATGAAATTGAAGATTATGTTTGGTGATGACTGAACTCAGTGGAAGCATGTACAAAGAGAACAAGAGCGGTCCGAGGATACTGCCCTGGGGCACACCAGTGGTCAGAGGAACTGTGGAGGAGGAGAAGTCATTAACCATCACCCTGAAAGTCCTGTTGGTCAAATAAGACTGAAACCACTCCAAGACAGTCCCCCGGAGGCCAACCTGCTGGGACAGACGTGTGAGGAGGATTGAGTGGTCCATAGTATCAAACGCAGCTGTTAGATCCAACATCACCAGCAGCACAGGTTTTTTAGAGTCCAACGATAAAAGAATGTCATTTTGTACTTTTACAAGAGCTGACTCAGTGCTATGTCGAGATCTAAAACCCGACTGAAATTTATCTAAAACAGAGTTGTGTTCTAAAAACGATTGCAACTGATTAAAAACTTTTTCTAAAACCTTAGATAAAAACGATAAATTTGACACTGGTCTAAAATTAGATAAAACTGAGGGATCTAGGTTGGGCTTTTTAAGAAGAGGCCTAACTACAGCATGTTTAAAATGGGCTGGAACTGTCCCAGAGCTAAGGCAGCTATTAATAAAAGAGAGCAAGCTCGGACCCACAGTGTTAAAAGCCTCTTTAAAAACCTTTCCTGGAATAGTGTCCAATGAGCAGTAACTGTAAATTTGTTTGTAAATATAACATCTGTCGTATATGATGTAAAAGCCAGCGAGAAATAAACACTTCTAAAACTGAACACGCCGTTTTTTTTGTAACCTGATAACACCTCTGGAGTGATTTACAAGACATTTCGCGGACGTCAGCGTGCATGCTAACATCCGCTAACTCAAAGCTAACTTCCGCTCTTGTCAAAAGCTCATGTACACACACGCCCTCCTGCAGATGCCATTAAAACATCAATATTGTTTATGATTGATTGATTGAGGGGCTTTATTGAACATGTACAAATTGTATGTAAAACAATAGTGTCTTAATAAATTAAACAACTGCAAATTATAAAGAAGACAATGCTCATATGGCTGAGGGTATTTTATATTTTCTTTGACTTGCACATGTTTGGAGAAGTGGTCTATGTCTGTTGTTCCTATCGTTAGTCACTCTCCTTTTCTTGTCACTTGTCACCCTCTGACTCTATCTTTAAAACCGTCACTACCTTCACTGGATCCAGATGTTTCTGCACTAAAAGAACTGCAGACTACGATAAAATCCAAGTTATGAAGTTTGTGGGATTTTATTTTGGTTTGAGATGTCAGGCAGATTGACAAAACAAAAATCGCTCATTACTTTTCCATCCTTCACCTTAAACAAATTAACTCTCATAGCGATTAGACTTTGCCGCTTCACTGCGTATAATTATTTTTAACAATCGCAGGCAGAGGTCACATCCAAACATTTGGTCAGAGTGTGAGAATGCAGAAGTGAAAGACCGTAAGAGAGCACAGGAAGCCATGACATCATAGCCGTGTCCGTCTGCGGTTTGTAGGGCAGCAGTGACGTTCAGACAAGCGTAAGGTCGTTAGGAGTTCAGATGTCTTCTGTGATGTCATCACCAGGAGTTCAGATGTCTTCTGTGATGTCATCACCTGTTCTGCTCACAGATCAGGATCAAACCAAAACATGCAGACATCCAGAACCCAATCCATACAAAAACACTTGACATATTTTCCCCCAGTTAGGAACGTTACCAGTAAAAATCAACAGCTGACACCTGTGCAAACTTATTAAATATTGTTTAAGAGCTTCTGAAACAGATCTACATATTTCTGCTGAAGCGGCAAAAAAAAAAAAAAAAAAAAAAAAAAAAAAAAAAAAAAAAACAACAGCAGCAAAAACAAAACAAAAAAAAAAAAACAACAAAATCGCAGAGGTAGCAAGTAATGCAATAAACAATCAAAGAAGACCTGAGATCTTTCTTGCTCACAAAACCACAGCGACTGTTAAACATTAATTAGATTCAGCTGAAAAACTATTTTAGCTTGAGAATCACTCAACTATTCCTGAGCATTGTGCTTTTACTGGAGTGGCCTGTGAAGAGGCTTATGAACACCATCACTGCTTAATGCCCCTGTAGATTTTCAGTACCGGAATTCACAAGAAAAATCACTTCATCCTCATTCATATGCAAAGATAAGCATCAGTCCAACATAAAATATACTCAGCTCATCGGCTCACAAGTGGGTACCTATAGTGTAAGTATCAAATGTCTACCATGTGCTACACAAGTGCAAGCATGATTCACACTGCAAACTATGAAGGCATGCAGAAATCCAAAACACACACAAAGTACTGGATGCATTAAATCAAAACTTTTATCGATGCAGGACAATCATTAACAAAAATGTTCAAAAACACTTTTTAAAAGTATGAATTTGCAAAAAAATACTAATTCAATGTGGTGATATGATAAGATTTTCATTTTCAACATGCGCTGTGTTTGTGTGAGGTTTTGGCTCGACTTTAAACTTTGTGCCACTGCAGCTGTTGTCCACCAGCTGCCTGTTCACATCAAGCGAACAACCTAAAAATGTGCATTTCATTAAACAGGAAACCATCTCTGTGTCCAACCAGCGCGTGGATTAAAGCACGATATTGAATTCAGTCTGAGAAAAAAAATCAACAAAGATGATAGTGATTCAGCATGTAACCATTTGGTTTACATTAAGGGTGCATCTGACTGTAATCCAAATCAAAACCTACATCAAGCAGGTGTGGACAAAATGTGCAATAAAAGTCTACACTGATTTAAAAAAGCTAGTGCACCTTTGAACTTTTTTCACTTTAGATTTTTTATAACAATTTTTTTAAAAGGGTGTCATTTAAAAATATATATAAAGAACCCCGAATTTTTGTACCTTATTTGATGTCATAAAAATGTTTTAACATGCTAAAGCTCAAAGGTGCACAAAAGCGTTCCCATCACTGCATCAAATTCAGCTTGTCCTCAAATTATTGATGTCTTTAAAAGCTAAATTTTAACCGCTACACTCTGATTACTCAAACCCACATTAGAAACAGCTGATTTATGAGTAAAAACCTCACAGGAGGTGGGAGACTCTCCCCTGGCTGCCAGCAGATGGCAGTGGCGTCTGAGAAATTGTGTATATGTCAACATGTACATGTGCGTGTCAGCCATTCAGAGGCATTTGTGTCAAGCTTATGAAGTGTGTGTGATGTTAACAGAGCATAATGCATCAAGAGGAATGTGTAATGTGTAGACTGAAGGCTCTGGGCTCTTTTTTTCCTTCTTGGAAGAGGAATAAAGAAATCTGTGCCGTCTGTCTGTATGTACTTTTGTGTGTCTGATGTCTGCGGTTGAGGGCAATGGAGCATCACATTGTGGTGGTGAGGGCTTTGGAATGATGACTGCTTTCTCTGCTCCTTTTATAACGGTATGTTAACTGCAGCACACCAACCGTGCAGCAAATCCTGTGTTCATTACCACCAAAAATCATGCAGGTAAACGGTGACACAACAGATATTTTATCATTTAAATTTCACCATCAGTAAAATAAATAAAATGATAATCCACATGCAAACATAAGTCACCTGAACCAGCAGTGCGCTCAGAGTGCACACCTCTGTCAACGCGGTCATCATCATATTGGCTTTTTATTGCCAGTTCAGTCCGCCTTTTTCACTGTCTTTTGAAGAAATTATTTCATGCTCCAAATCACTGTGTGTGCAATTTTAAATGGACATTTCCTGGTCCTTGACCCAAATTAGCCGCTTGTCTTTCATCTGCATTGGCTGCAAAACCCTTTGTCAACAAGTTCTGTGAAAATGAGTTCCAGTAAGATGGAACCCTCTGCTCCAAAACAGAACAGTTGTCAGATTGGAAAATCATCTGAACTTCAAGCTCAACTGATTTTCCTTTTCAAACGAAACTCAGCAAAACTCCCATCTACAAATAGCAACAAAAAGTCCCGATTTATTTTGATATTTAATTATATCACACAGCACCAGTAAGAGGTTTGGACACACTTTCCTATTCAAATGGACAAGAAAGTGTGTCCAAATGTTTGACAAGTAGCACACACACGTACATACATATATATGTATACACACATATACATATGTGCAAACCTACATATACACAAAAGGTTAGACACACTTTCCCATTCACTTGAATGGGAAAGTGTGTCTAAATCACACACACACACACACACACACACACACACACACACACACACACACACACACACACACACACACACACACACACACACACACACACACACACACACACACACACACACCACTTTATTAGGTACACCTGTTCAATTGTTTAACACAAATCAGCCAATCACATGGCAGCAACTGATTGCATTTATGCATCTAGACATGGTGGAGATGACTTGTTGAAGTTCAAAGTGAGCATTAGAATGGGATGAAAGGGGAATTAAGTAACTTTGAACGCGGTGTGGTTGTTGGTGCCAGACTGGCTGGTCTGAGTATTTCACAAACTGCTGATCTACTGGGATTTTCAGGCACAACCATCTCTAGGGTTTACAGAGAATGGCCAGAAAAAGAGAAAATATCTAATGAGCAGCAGTTGTGTGGACACAAGTGCCTGGTTGATGTCAGAGGAGAATGGGCAGAGGACTGCATGATGCTATTGTATCAATATGGACCAACACCTCTGAGTAATGTTTCCAACACCTTGTTGAATCTATGCCATGAAGAATTAAGGCAGTTCTGAAGGAAAACGGGAGTGTAATCCGGTACTAGCAAGGTGTACCTAATAAAGTGGCCAGTGAGTGTGACTGCATATATATATATATACACTCAACAAAAATATAAACGCAACACTTTTGGTTTTGCTCCCATTTTGTATGAGATGAACTCAAAGATCTAAAACTTTTTCCACATACACAATATCACCATTTCCCTCAAATATTGTTCACAAACCAGTCTAAATTTGTGATAGTGAGCACTTCTCCTTTGCTGAGATAATCCATCCCACCTCACAGGTGTGCCATACCAAGATGCTGATTAGACACCATGATTAGTGCACAGGTGTGCCTTAGACTGCCCACAATAAAAGGCCACTCTGAAAGGTGCAGTTTTGTTTTATTGGGGGGGATACCAGTCAGTATCTGGTGTGACCACCATTTGCCTCATGCAGTGCAACACATCTCCTTCGCATAAAGTTGATCAGGTTGTCAATTGTGGCCTGCGGAATGTTGGTCCACTCCTCTTCAATGGCTGTGCGAAGTTGCTGGATATTGGCAGGAACTGGTACATGCTGTCGTATACGCCGGTCCAGAGCATCCCAAACATGCTCAATGGGTGACATGTCCGGTGAGCATGCCGGCCATGCAAGAACTGGGACATTTTCAGCTTCCAAGAATTGTGTACAGATCCTTGCAACATGGGGCCGTGCATTATCCTGCTGCAACATGAGGTGATGTTCTTGGATGTATGGCACAACAATGGGCCTCAGGATCTTGTCACGGCATCTCTGTGCATTCAAAATGCCATCAATAAAATGCACCTGTGTTCTTCGTCCATAACAGACGCCTGCCCATACCATAACCCCACCGCCACCATGGGCCACTCGATCCACAACATTGACATCAGAAAACCGCTCACCCACACGACGCCACACACGCTGTCTGCCATCTACCCTGAACAGTGTGAACCGGGCTTCATCCATGAAGAGAACACCTCTCTAACGTGCCAAACGCCAGCGAATGTGAGCATTTGCCCACTCAAGTCGGTTACGACGACGAACTGGAGTCGAGACCCCGATGAGGACGACAAGCATGCAGATGAGCTTCCTTGAGACGGTTTCTGACAGTTTGTGCAGAAATTCTTTGGTTATGCAAACCGATTGTTTCAGCAGCTGTCCGAGTGGCTGGTCTCAGACAATCTTGGAGGTGAACATGCTGGATGTGAAGGTCCTGGGCTGGTGTGGTTACACGTGGTCTGCGGTTGTGAGGCTGGTTGGATGTACTGCCAAATTCTCTGAAACGCCTTTGGAGACGGCTTATGGTAGAGAAATGAACATTCAATACACGAGCAACAGCTCTGGTTGACATTCCTGCTGTCAATCAATCAATCAATCAATTTTTTTATATAGCGCCAAATCACAACAAACAGTTGCCCCAAGGCGCTTTATATTGTAAGGCAAGGCCATACAATAATTATGTAAAACCCCAACGGTCAAAACGACCTCCTGTGAGCAAGCACTTGGCTACAGTGGGAAGGAAAAACTCCCTTTTAACAGGAAGAAACCTCCAGCAGAACCAGGCTCAGGGAGGGGCAGTCTTCTGCTGGGACTGGTTGGGGCTGAGGGAGAGAACCAGGAAAAAGACATGCTGTGGAGCGTGCAATTGGCATGTCAGCATGCCAATTGCACGCTCCCTCAAATCTTGCGACATCTGTGGCGTGCTGTGTGATAAAGCTGCACCTTTCAGAGTGGCCTTTTATTGTGGGCAGTCTAAGGCACACCTGTGCACTAATCATGGTGTCTAATCAGCATCTTGATATGGCACACCTGTGAGGTGGGATGGATTATCTCAGCAAAGGAGAAGTGCTCACTATCACAGATTTAGACTGGTTTGTGAACAATATTTGAGGGAAATGGTGATATTGTGTATGTGGAAAAAGTTTTAGATCTTTGAGTTCATCTCAAACAAAATGGGAGCAAAACCAAAAGTGTTGCGTTTATATTTTTGTTGAGTGTATATATATATATATATATATATATATATATATATATCGATATAGATTAACTACTTCCAGCACCAATAATGTGTTGATTGTTTTTAAATCAAGAAAAACATTGTGAAAACACTTTTATTTTCTTTTGCATTTTACGATGGGTTGGGGTCACAAAATCAATTTAGCTTAGGGTGGACGCATAATGAACTTTCATTAAAAAAAAAAAAAAATTCAGGTGGGCGTTTAACCAACCTTTTTCAGAAAAAGAAAGAAAAAGGGGGTGGATATGGTAACTTGTTTAATAACTGAAAGTCATATCTTTCAGTTATTTTCAGAGATTTTGTGCGTAAACTGATGAACTGCAGTGAAACACTGGTTTAACTTTAATGGTTAATAGTAACAGCCACATAGAACTCTTACAGGTTTAAAATTTCGCAAAAAATGTTTGATTTGTGATGTTTCTTATCCAGATTTTAATGTTCAGTAAGTAGATTAGAAAAAAAAAATGGTCTCGGACCAAATAATATAATCATTAAAGGGGTCAAACTGCCAAATCCCTTTTTTATCTATCTTTTACATTTTTATGCATTTGCTATTTAATGGCTAACATCTCCAAAGTCTGACAATTCTACGACTGTCAAATATATTACTGATTTAAGCACAATTTATAAATGGCACAACTTAAACCCGAGTGCCCACTGGACTGGGGGCTGCAGTGCTTCCAGCAAAAAACAAAAAAACAAAAACATTTAAATCCATGTTAAACATGTAGCAACCAAGGCATGTTGCATATTCACTTAACAGTTACAAGCTCAACTAAAAGCCCAAAAGAACCATTTCTACTGAAGCAAAACACATTTCCAACACCAAGCAACTAAATGAACAAGCAGGAAAAAGATGTTAATGGTGCACGCCAGAAAACCGGCATTTGTGTTTGTGCTTTTGTTTTATTACTCTTCATCCAAAATTCACTGAACCACCAGCAAAAAAGACCAAAATTAAACTTCACACAGCCATAACCAGAAATAACATCCTACCTTTGCTGTTTTGTGATGATAAATCATGTTCCACTGCATAAATCCATTTGAAAAATGTTAATCCCGTGCCCCTGTGTCACACTGAGATGATTCTGGAGAGTTTTTGCCAACTTTTCATTCCGACAGATGGAGCACACTGGGGAGTAAAGCAGTGATTTCTCTTGGCGCATGATCTGTATTCTTTTTTGTGTTGCTGACATAAATTTGGGGACTGCAAGTCCATTCTACTGGCTCTGATGATTCGATAGAGGTGTCAATAGGTTCCTGAGATAAAGCTATGCCTAACATTGATTGTGTGTTCAGAGGGACACTGAGCATTACGTACTGAGACGCAGTGGAGTTTTGTGTGGTGGATTTTTTTTTTTTTTTTCAAAGCAAACTCAAAAAACAGCTATAAATAGATTAAATGAATACCTATAGTGACATGTAAGTGAAACAACACGAGTAGTATAGTTTGGTATCAGAAATCTGAAATGGACCACAATGTGCCAAATGTGGCCAATTTGGAGATTTTGCCAAAATATTACTTTAGACACATACCTCTCCAGAACTTCTCTGCTTCAGTTTTTGGCATCAGTTTTGGTGTGCAGGTGCTAGTCAGATGTTGTAATATAATTTTCAAAAGGTTTTGAGTTTCAGCTGCATCATTCTAAAGGACAAATCACTCTAAAATTGTACCTTTTTTTTTTTTTTTTTTTAGGTGCAAATGAAATTTTAATTTTTTGTTGTGTGTCATCTTCATGAAATCCTCTATCTGGCTCCACACCTGTGCATTGTCTCTGTTAACAGGAGTTAGAAAGGTGGTGAGGAAAAACTCAAATTTTTTGCAAAAATTGCTACATGATTGGCCGGGAGGAAGTTAATATCAAAGGAAACAGACTTGGTATGTATTTGAAGCAATATATGGTTTTAAACTTTCTTCGTGGAGCTAATCACACATCAAATAAGATTAGTGCCATTAAAAGTAATGTGCATTAACCTGTTATCGCTGACATTAACAGCTCTAATGTATGTGTGTGTGTGTGTGCATATATATATATATATATATGAAAAAAGCTGTGGTAATTAGCATAATTTATTTTTAAAGGGGGCAGGGGTGGATACTGTGTGCTAGCAAAACAGTTTCCTCAACGTCATTGTCTGAAGCTAAGAATATGAGTTAAGTATCACTTGTTCCGTCTTCCCATCAAAAACCAACGTGGCTTTTTAACTAAATTGTAGTTTGTCATAAACTACAGCCCATTTCTAACAGATCACTTTACAACACGCACGCCAACGTGTTTTGGCTAAATTAGCAGTGCGTATTCTGCAGTGTGCGTGTGAAGCTTTGATCAGGGCTGTTGCCACATGTTGTGGTAATGCTGCCGAGGCCTGTGACATTTTTCACTTTTATCGAGCAACGTGACCCCTTGGCCCACGGACGGTGGTGAACTTTCATGTGCCGGGCTGCCGACCCCCAACATCACAGTTAACGTATCTAAGTGGCGCTCACTTTCACTTGCACTAAAGACAGAATCACACACGCACACACAGTCTTACACACACATTATCAAAAAGCTGCTCCTGGTGAGACAGTACTACGAAATCCAATCTGTATGCAGGAGACCCAGCCTGGTCAGACGAAACTACTTGTTACTTTGCAGAGGGAGGCCGTAAATCACACAGTCACAACTGTCTGGGAGCGTGAGCACTCAGAATGTCTGTGTGTGTGTGTCTCTGTGTGTGTGTGTGTGTGTGTGTGTGTGTGTGTGTGTGTGTGTGTGTGTGTGTGTGTGTGTGCGTGTGTGCGTGTGTGCGTGTGTGGACTCACTGCCTGGACTCTCTCCTATGCTGCTGTGTTTTCCGTTCCAGTACCACAGCAGCAGGGTTGCATCTCTGGAGCCTGACAGGACGTAACAATCTCCTCCAATGTACGACTCGGATCGGGCCAGACACGTCACCACATCACGGTGCCCAAACACTATCTGCGTCAGCTTTCCTGCAAAAGCATACAAACATTTTCGAGCTCACTTTAATGCAAAGGCCGCGTCTCCACCGTTTTATTAGATGCTCTTCTCCTCAACATCCCGCCACACTGTTGCTCATCATCTGTCTGCTCGGTGATACAAGAGCCACACAAGGTTACAGTTCTAGCTATTTCCACCAAAGAATAAATATTTGCCCCCACTGAGTGCATGAGCAGTGTGCACCATGTGTGTATTTAAAGAGGTTAATTGCTGTCAGAATTGCAGACCACAGTTCTGCTGTCTTTCTGCCCAATACTCATTACACTCAGCAGTACATGACATTTCTGTCTGGGTGACAGCATCACTGTCCACCAGATAACCAAGATGTGACTCGCTGCAAAGCTGACAGTCATTAGAAAAGCGGGCGGGTCACTGATTAAATTTATGAATAACAACATAGACATCAAAGACATTAAATGTTTGACATTCTCTGCAGCAGAAACAGCTACAATACACACTGTATTATAGGCAGGGTGGGGAGGGAGTCTTTAAAAATAGACTGCAGTATAGTCACTAATATCCTAATGCAAAACAAAACAAAAATAGAGTCAAGAGACTGAAGTCCTTTGGACAAACAAAGAGTCATTTTAACCAAATATGGCATTAAGTAAGTTACGGAGACCTGGCCTTTAGAATAACTCAAGGCCAATTAAAATTTTTGTGAAGGCTGACATTTACTCAAGGAATCTATATGCAGAATTATCAGGAAAAAAAGGTTTTGCAGCAGTAAACTGAGAAGTGGTGGTGGTGGTGGGGGTGGGGGGAATCCTGCAGGTCCTTAACATGATTTGAGGATGACATTTTTCAGGCTCTAAAAGGATCTATATAGAAAATTTGAGGAAAGTTTTTCTGCAATAAAAAATGGCATTTATTTATTTATTTTGCCCTTCTTGGGGGCCCTGGGGGACCCACAAGGATTAATTCAGAAAGTCCATCTTACCATGACCAGACATTCTCCAAAGGACTGTCTGTACCAAATTTCAGAAAGATTAATTGAGCAATTTTTCAGAAAATTGGACAGTGGACCATGCAAGGATCTTGATTTTAATCCACAGGACTAAAAAACAATCAGCATCCTATTCAAAACATAATATTAAAGTCAGTAAATTTCATTATTTTATGGTCCAATTAGATGATCTGAAAGCTAGAAATACACAAAGACAAGAGAAAAAAGTGCAAACTGGTCAACAACTGGAACAAATTTCTACACCAGAAGCTCTCTATTTATCCAGTGGTGGTGCTGTTTCACTCAAATACACAAAACATGAAAGTTAATGAGAGGTGTTTGGCTGTTTATTCCACTATTCCTCCAAAGTACATTGGCTAAATTCCACAAGACTTACTGTGTGCATGTAGATTGACACAAGAATTGCTCTTAAAATTGTCTGCAATTTTGTCTGCATCAGAATTACCCAAGGTCAATTATTGGGGTTAAAGGACAAAACTGTTTTTCAGTTCGATTTGAACCAAACTTTAGCATAGATATGTAGGTGGGTTCTTGACTTGTTCAGGCCAGTTTAAATTTTGCAAAGGTCAATTATTGGGGTCAAGGTCATGCCTGTTTGTTGCCCTACTCCTCCCAGGTCATTTTGCTAATTTCTCCAAAACCTGGGATGCTAATCAAGGATGGCTCCAGAAATTTGTCAAAAAATTAATTGTGGTCAAGCTCAAGTAATTTGATTTTCAACCCAATTTAGACCAAATTTGGCACACAATTAGGTAGAATCCAGAACTGGAAGAGTTCCCTGTTTTTCTTCAAATAAAAATGACAAATTCCTCTGACTTCCTGACGAAGATGTGTTACTAAAACATCTCAGTGCTTTTGTTTTTAAAGTTTTTAAATTACTAAGGCAATAAAAATAAAGGTTTTTTTTAAATGTTTAACCGTGTGCGTTTTAGTTTCCTTGATGATGTCCCTCGATATTTTCTTACATGGTTACTCAGTTTTTGAGAACTGCCTACTCTGGACAGGTTTATCAAACAGTATACCAGACTGGTTGTATTTTTTAATGATGATGATGTAAATATTGTCCAAAACATATTCAGTGACTTGGAAAAATTAAATTCCAACTGTGTACAGTTGTGTACACAGTGTACAGAGGGAAAATGAAAGGAATCAGAGGGCTGATAAAAACCTGTGCGCTCTGAACAATCATTAACTCACTCCTTTTATGACTTCATCAAGACACCACTTATACCAATCAATCACAAATTTTTGCTGATCAATATAAACTTTGGATCATCTCTCTAGTCCTATTCGTTGCAGAGATATAGCAAAACAAAAAGGTTTTCTGCACCATGCTTTTGTTGACCTTGACATTCTGATCGTCTCCAAAAGTTAATTATCTTAAAATACTCGATCTGTTTCCCTTGCGGCTGATACCGTTTTGAGCAGGTTCACCACAGCACAGATCTGCAATGGGATCTGGCACAAGTTTCATGCTGGATGCACTTCCTGACCCAACTCTAGTTTTACCTGGAGAAACACACACAGCCCCAGGTCTTCTGAAGAGGTCTTCCCATCCAAGTACTAACCGGGTCCCACTGTGCTTAGCTCCCAAGATGTACCGGTGTCGCCAACTGAACAGTTCCCCCTAAAAATCGGTCCCCCCTGCCTTCACTGCACATGCGTCATTAGCCGTGGTTCACAGATTATCACCTTGTTTCTGCTTTAAACTCCAGTCATCATCTGTCTCAGTGACAGATATCTGACGCTTTTGTATAATAATCATTTCCACATAAATTCAGCATTATTTCATCATAAAGACAGAGGAAGTGATCAAAGCGCCGCAGCTACACGAGCTGCTAGCTGATGCATTCACTGTGCGCCGACCATTTCAAAGAGTCACAGAGTATCACCTCATTTCTGCTTAAAACAGCTTTGTTTCTGCTTAAAACTGGCTTTAGAATGATTTAAGAGGTTTTACCTTGTCATCTGATGGTTAATGATCACATTTATCCATTTGATCGCGTTGGGTGTAGAGACTCTGTCATAGACGAGCGGTTGAGCTCAGAAATGACGCATGAGCAGTGGAGGCAGGGCGGACCGTTCAGTCTGTGACACCGGGATCAGGCTTACACAGATCTTGAGATATCTACCCAAGTAATATTCCCACCAATTTTGGTGAAAACACATCCAGTCTTTTTTGTTTGTTTTCTTTGTTTACAGAGACACACACACACACACACACACACACACACACACACACACACACACACACACACACACACACACACACACACACACACACACACACACACACACACACACACACACACACACACACACACAGCACTGATAGGGTAATTACAAAAACTGTGTCACTGCCCGACTACATACGGACATAACGGCTCCGCACCTTGGAAAATTCTACAGCTAGCCAGGCCCCTGTAGTCAGTGCGGACCAAGGTAGCTTAGCCGCCGTTAGTTACCCCCTGGCAGATCCCGAGCAGCCGGGAAAGCAGGCCGACTGGGTGACTGTGAGGAGGAAGCGTAGTTCTAAACAGAAGCCCCGTGTACACCGCCAACCCGTTCACAATTCTAACCGTTTTTCCCCACTCGACGACACACCCGCCGAGGATCAAACTCTGGTTATTGGCGACTCTGTTTTGCAAAATGTGAAGTTAGCGACACCAGCAACCATAGTCAATTGTCTTCCGGGGCCAGAGCAGGCGACATTGAAGGAAATTTGAAACTGCTGGCTAAGGCTAAGCGTAAATTTGGTAAGATTGTAATTCACGTCGGCAGTAATGACACCCGGTTACGCCAATCGGAGGTCACTAAAATTAACATTAAATCGGTGTGTAACTTTGCAAAAACAATGTCGGACTCTGTAGTTTTCTCTGGGCCCCTCCCCAATCGGACCGGGAGTGACATGTTTAGCCGCATGTTCTCCCTGAATTGCTGGCTGTCTGAGTGGTGTCCAAAAAATGAGGTGGGCTTCATAGATAATTGGCAAAGCTTCTGGGGAAAACCTGGTCTTGTTAGGAGAGACGGCATCCATCCCACTTTTGATGGAGCAGCTCTCATTTCTAGAAATCTGGCCAATTTTCTTAAATCCTCCAAACCGTGACTATCCAGGGTTGGGACCAGGAAGCAGAGTTGTAGTCTTACACACCTCTCTGCAGCTTCTCTCCCCCTGCCATCCCCTCATTACCCCATCCCCGTAGAGACGGTGCCTGCTCCCAGACCACCAATAACCAGCAAAAATCTATTTAAGCATAAAAATTCAAAAAGAAAAAATATTATAGCACCTTCAGCTGCACCACAGACTAAAACAGTTAAATGTGGTCTATTAAACATTAGGTCTCTCTCTTCTAAGTCCCTGTTGGTAAATGATATAATAATTGATCAACATATTGATTTATTCTGCCTTACAGAAACCTGGTTACAGCGGGATGAATATGTTAGTTTAAATGAGTCAACACCCCCGAGTCACACTAACTGTCAGAATGCTCGTAGCACAGGCCGAGGCGGAGGATTAGCAGCAATCTTCCATTCCAGCTTATTAATTAATCAAAAACCCAGACAGAGCTTTAATTCATTTGAAAGCTTGACTGTTAGTCTTGTCCATCCAAATTGGAAGTCCCAAAAACCAGTTTTATTTGTTATTATCTATCGTCCACCTGGTCGTTATTGTGAGTTTCTCTGTGAATTTTCAGACCTTTTGTCTGACTTAGTGCTTAGCTCAGATAAGATAACTATAGTGGGCGATTTTAACATCCACACAGATGCTGAGAATGACAGCCTCAACACTGCATTTAATCTATTATTAGACTCTATTGGCTTTGCTCAAAAAGTAAATGAGTCCACCCACCACTTTAATCATATCTTAGATCTTGTTCTGACTTATGGTATGGAAATAGAAGACTTAACAGTATTCCCTGAAAACTCCCTTCTGTCTGATCATTTCTTAATAACATTTACATTTACTCTGATGGACTACCCAGCAGTGGGGAATAAGTTTCATTACACTAGAAGTCTTTCAGAAAGCGCTGTAACTAGGTTTAAGGATATGATTCCTTCTTTATGTTCTCTAATGCCATATACCAACACAGTGCAGAGTAGCTACCTAAACTCTGTAAGTGAGATAGAGTATCTCGTCAATAGTTTTACATCCTCATTGAAGACAACTTTGGATGCTGTAGCTCCTCTGAAAAAGAGAGCTTTAAATCAGAAGTGCCTGACTCCGTGGTATAACTCACAAACTCGTAGCTTAAAGCAGATAACTCGTAAGTTGGAGAGGAAATGGCGTCTCACTAATTTAGAAGATCTTCACTTAGCCTGGAAAAAGAGTCTGTTGCTCTATAAAAAAAGCCCTCCGTAAAGCTAGGACATCTTTCTACTCATCACTAATTGAAGAAAATAAGAACAGCCCCAGGTTTCTTTTCAGCACTGTAGCCAGGCTGACAAAGAGTCAGAGCTCTATTGAACTGAGTATTCCATTAACTTTAACTAGTAATGACTTCATGACTTTCTTTGCTAACAAAATTTTAACTATTAGAGAAAAAATTACTCATAACCATCCCAAAGACGTATCGTTATCTTTGGCTGCTTTCAGTGATGCCGGTATTTGGTTAGACTCTTTCTCTCCGATTGTTCTGTCTGAGTTATTTTCATTAGTTACTTCATCCAAACCATCAACATGTTTATTAGACCCCATTCCTACCAGGCTGCTCAAGGAAGCCCTACCATTATTTAATGCTTCGATCTTAAATATGATCAATCTATCTTTGTTAGTTGGCTATGTACCACAGGCTTTTAAGGTGGCAGTAATTAAACCATTACTTAAAAAGCCATCACTTGACCCAGCTATCTTAGCTAATTATAGGCCAATCTCCAACCTTCTTTTTCTCTCAAAAATTCTTGAAAGGGTAGTTGTAAAACAGCTAACTGATCATCTGCAGAGGAATGGTCTATTTGAAGAGTTTCAATCAGGTTTTAGAATTCATCATAGTACAGAAACAGCATTAGTGAAGGTTACAAATGATCTTATGGCCTCGGACAGTGGACTCATCTCTGTGCTTGTTCTGTTAGACCTCAGTGCTGCTTTTGATACTGTTGACCATAAAATTTTATTACAGAGATTAGAGCATGCCATAGGTATTAAAGGCACTGCGCTGCGGTGGTTTGAATCATATTTGTCTAATAGATTACAATTTGTTCATGTAAATGGGGAATCTTCTTCACAGACTAAAGTTAATTATGGAGTTCCACAAGGTTCTGTGCTAGGACCAATTTTATTCACTTTATACATGCTTCCCTTAGGTAGTATTATTAGACGGTATTGCTTAAATTTTCATTGTTACGCAGATGATACCCAGCTTTATCTATCCATGAAGCCAGAGGACACACACCAATTAGCTAAACTGCAGGATTGTCTTACAGACATAAAGACATGGATGACCTCTAATTTCCTGCTTTTAAACTCAGATAAAACTGAAGTTATTGTACTTGGCCCCACAAATCTTAGAAACATGGTGTCTAACCAGATCCTTACTCTGGATGGCATTACCCTGACCTCTAGTAATACTGTGAGAAATCTTGGAGTCATTTTTGATCAGGATATGTCATTCAAAGCGCATATTAAACAAATATGTAGGACTGCTTTTTTGCATTTACGCAATATCTCTAAAATCAGAAAGGTCTTGTCTCAGAGTGATGCTGAAAAACTAATTCATGCATTTATTTCCTCTAGGCTGGACTATTGTAATTCATTATTATCAGGTTGTCCTAAAAGTTCCCTAAAAAGCCTTCAGTTAATTCAAAATGCTGCAGCTAGAGTACTGACGGGGACTAGAAGGAGAGAGCATATCTCACCCATATTGGCCTCTCTTCATTGGCTTCCTGTTAATTCTAGAATAGAATTTAAAATTCTTCTTCTTACTTATAAGGTTTTGAATAATCAGGTCCCATCTTATCTTAGGGACCTCGTAGTACCATATCACCCCAATAGAGCGCTTCGCTCTCAGACTGCAGGCTTACTTGTAGTTCCTAGGGTTTGTAAGAGTAGAATGGGAGGCAGAGCTTTCAGCTTTCAGGCTCCTCTCCTGTGGAACCAGCTCCCAATTCAGATCAGGGAGACAGACACCCTCTCTACTTTTAAGATTAGGCTTAAAACTTTCCTTTTTGCTAAAGCTTATAGTTAGGGCTGGATCAGGTGACCCTGAACCATCCCTTAGTTATGCTGCTATAGACGTAAACTGCTGGGGGGTTCCCATGATGCACTGTTTCTTTCTCTTTTTGCTCTGTATGCACCACTCTGCATTTAATCATTAGTGATCGATCTCTGCTCCCCTCCACAGCATGTCTTTTTCCTGGTTCTCTCCCTCAGCCCCAACCAGTCCCAGCAGAAGACTGCCCCTCCCTGAGCCTGGTTCTGCTGGAGGTTTCTTCCTGTTAAAAGGGAGTTTTTCCTTCCCACTGTAGCCAAGTGCTTGCTCACAGGGGGTCGTTTTGACCGTTGGGGTTTTACATAATTATTGTATGGCCTTGCCTTACAATATAAAGCGCCTTGGGGCAACTGTTTGTGATTTGGCGCTATATAAAAAAAATTGATTGATTGATTGATAACAGACATACAGGAGGACAACACGCATGTCTGACGTACATTCTGAGCAGAACATGAATGTGCAAGACAAAGGAGGAAAGACAAAGTAACAAATTAATTTCTACATAATGAATTCAAACAGCATCCCCTCCACCCACCCCACCTCCAACCTCAATCAGCGTCCACATAAGAACCAGTAAAGTGAACGTGTTATTGCTGTGGAATAATCATTTTTCCTTGTGACCTGTTTATGTAATACTGTTCTATTTACCGAGCTTGACTGCACATTCAAATCTACACACACACACACCTTAAACTGGTTGTGCGCACACACAGGCGTACCTGATTTTTTTTTTTTTTTTTTTGCAAGCGTGGCAATCAAGTTTTGTAATTGATAAAAGTGCTATGCTCTGCAACCTGGGGGCTTTGAGGGCCGTGGCGGCAGCTGTTGAGTGTGTGCGATTAAACAGTGTTCACGTTCCAGTTGTGCACTCTGGTGGCAGCCACACAATAGAGCTATCTCTCCGCTCTCATCCCTCCATCTCTCCCTCCTCTATTCGGGGCACAAAGGGCCTGGCCTACAGAAATTGAAACTGAGCCTGTTGTATAGATGTGTAGGATTCTGAAAGGGCTGGGGAGAGGAGCCGGCGAGGAGAGCTGCAGAGACGGAACTGAAGACAGTTTCATTTAGGAACCCTTGACCTGAGAGTGTCTGTTTGTAAGAATGTCTGAATTCACCTTTGTGTATTCAAGTATCCAAGACACACAGTCACTCACACATTCATAATGACAGAGTGACACACTTCCTGCAAGCACAGTACATATTTAAGTCAAAGGAAAATAACCATTGTCGGACATCAAAACAAGATATTAGAAATCTAGAGTGCCCATATGCCTTATGGTGTGTGAGTTGGACTACAATGGGGTAATACAACAGCAAAACAAAGTTATCACATTTAACTGATGCATCAAGGTTAGCAAACGTTTTAATAAATTTATGCTCAGGATATGACCTTTTAATTTGGAGATTTATAAGACAATAACATTTATTGTTTTTGAGTTATGGTGTCAACAATCTGGAGTAAATCACTTAACTATCTGTATATTCACTCAGTACCTTTTATGGGTTCAAGCCTAGGCTTTTGCACAGCAGACAAGGATGTGATAAATAAACAATATACTAATTTGGGGGATGTTCTGTACCTGTGTCAGTAGAGTAGACACGGAAGCTCTTGTCCCAGAAGCCACAAAGAAGGATAAAGCGGTTATCAGCTGTGATGACAAAAGATTGGGAGCTGATCTGAATGCTCTGGTCCAGGAGGTCTGAGATCTGGCGACGGTGACCGCCCATGATAGAGGCTGGAAACGAAGAGGAGAAAAATAAACTGATAAGAAATTAGAAAATAAAAATGCACAGATGTACACCTCACTTTGGAGTCTATAGTTACAATTTACTCTTTACAAGGTGCACAAAAGCAAAAAAAAAAACATGTTGAATGAATGTTTAAAAGATGCAACATTTACGGCTTTTATTTATGGTGCCTTAAGTCAAAATATTGCATTTTTCTTGGTTGTACTAACAATGGCTACAAAGCATCCAAATTTACTGACATTCTCACAGTCTTGTCACAACTAATGACAAAGTCCAGTACGAGTGTTCCAACTAATACTTCAACCAGTTTTAAAATTTTTGACACTTCAGCCAACCATGTAAAAATGCTAAAATAAAGTGAGAGCCCAGGTGTGTGTGTGTGTGTGTGTGTGTGTGTGTGTGTGTGTGTGTGTGTGTGTGTGTGTGTGTGTGTGTGTGTGTGTGTGTTTGCGTGCATGGATCTGGATGTGGGAGCGTGGGTGTGTACCACATGGAAGGAAACGGACCCGGAAGATTTTCTTGGCGAAAAGGCACCACAGAGAAAGAAGGTTGTTTGCTGTCTTTGCTGTTGCAGATGCACTATGCGTCACTACAGTGTAGAGGACGCCGTGGGCGCACAAACATAGTAAGGAAGTCTGACGTCATGATCCCCAAGCTAGCCGGATTCTAGCCACATTTGTGTTCAGAACTCAGCGAATTCCACTTAACCCACATCCAAAAGAGGTGGACTGAGCTGAACATTAAACAATCCGGCTTAAATCCAATTTGTACCTTTCACATTCAGAAAAAAACCTATCCAGCTCAAGCCACATTCAGCCTGAACCCCGACTGAATCGGACTGCCAACCCCAGTCTGAACAGGGCCTAACAGGTGAGTGTGTGTCACAGAGGAAGAAGGTGTTGCGGAAAAATGAATGCGGCAAACCAGCAACTCCGGATAAAACTCTGCAACAAAAAACCTAATCTGCAACTGACTCAGGAAATTTGAATTGATACCAATATAAGTGAAGCGCCGCGCAGACGAAGGCACAAACCAGAAATGGCACAAAAAATCTGACCAGTGGAGAAAAAGCCACAAACTGGACAACACTGTTGTAAAAAGATGTAAAAAGCCACAAACGGATGCTGAAGAGCTTCGCTCGTTCCTGTCTGCGACATATTACAATGAACAGTGTAAAAAAAAAAAAAAAAAATCAAATTGCACCGGTTTTATTTGCCTTCACTTTATTCACACCCTTGGAATGAATGTTATTTGCTTGGAATTCATATATATATATATATATATATATATATATATATAAAAATTGGACTGTGTGTGCGTACAGAAGAACTAAGGCTGAAAAATACTGCACTTCATAAAGATGAATACATGAGGTACTTTCTGGCATCTACAATAACGTACAGAAAAGCACATGAACAGTCCACTCATAGATGTGTGCGAGATTGCAGCAGCAGAAAGCGATGGAGTCAAAAAAAAGAAAAAAGAAAAGAGCAAGAAGATAAAAGTGGCTGGTCTCTCCAGGCTCCACCGGTGTATCCCATAAATCACTGCGGCTCGGCACTCTTCTCCTGCTCATCAACAAGTCGTGAAGGATGAGAGGCGTCCATATTGTCTTGACAGCCATCCGCTGCGCATTCTCAATCACACATTATTACCACATTCATATTCATTCCCATTGACACGCGTCCTTTCCCTCTGCTCAAATTAAACCAAAGAGGATGCAGAAAGGGAGGGAGGAAAGGGACCGTAGAAGGAGAAGGAGAAGGGGGAGTTGATGATGAAATGCCGGCCTAGGCCACAGCTCATTGCATTCCAATTTGCATGCAAATGGTTTAGTGTGAGGGCCTATATCATGAGGAGCGAACTGGGGCAGAGGCTGAGAAACAACTCTAATCTAGTGTCCAGGGACACGGCACTGCAGACTGCCATGAGTCAACCAGATGCCAGCGGGATTCATACACAAATCCACGCAAAAATACTTTCATGCATACACATGCGAATATCCACAGTGGAAAAAAAAATACACGTACATGGATTCATTCACAGGCGTACACTTTCACATTTACATGCATGCAAAAATGAAAGCTTACCTATCAAGGGGTCAATTTCCACTGGAAGTAGGTACTGCTGCTCCTGCACGTTTGAGCTTTGATGACCTGACAGACAAGACAGACTGGATTAATAACGCAATCATGTGGCCTTGTGAAGTCATGGCTGGTTTCAGTTCATTATAACACACTGAAAATTATAACCACAAAGTCAGTGTCACATAGCCCAAGAACACACACGACAACCGGCATCAATTATTTCAAAAAGCTACAAAGGGCATCACAAAAATTGTTCCTGATGGTAGAATAAGCAACAGTAAGCATCCCTTTGCTCATGCAAAACAGATATATCCTACATTTCAAGTGCAAAACAATGTCACAAAATATCAGGAGGTTTGATGTTTTAGGTACACAATAAAATATACTATAAGTTAAATTAAATATAAGCATTAATGCACAGCTATTACAAGACACTCTACACATATAAGAACAGTAATTTCAAGAATCAAACATTCTAACTGCAAGAAGCACTTGTTTTGTTTATTATTCCAGATCACTAAACCAATTAGGTCAATCAGTGTGGTTTCTGATCCATATGGATGAGGGCGTATGGGATTGCAAACCAATCAGTCTTCATCCCCAAGATTTCAAAGATTTCAAATTTAATGTTTCTTCCAGTGTAGGACGGCTGTTGGGTAAATAAGGTTTTGTGAAGTGAGAGGCTAATGTATGGAGGTGGACGTGAGACCTAATGCTGGCTGCTGCATGTGTCACATTTGATACTGCTATCTAGTAGACACAGTCAACTGTCTCCTAAATCAATGTCCATCGTACAGAAACCAGACAGGTCAATCCTTAAATTAGATGCAGAGAGTGGAAGAGGGAGATGAACCAAAGCAACTGGCTTCAGATTTATGTCAGTGGATTATCCAGAGTTAATCTGTTGAACAGGTGATAGAAAGTCTGCAAATAACAGCCAATTATTTTTATGATTAATGAATTACTCTTAACTGCTTATTCAATTTTTTCAAAACTAAAAGAAATATTTTCAAATTACCTATTTTGCCAACAAAAAATCCAAAACTCAAATATATTCTGTCATCTTTGTGACCACTACTCAAAACCAAGTTACAGTAGCCTGTTTGAATCTAGTTTGATTGTTGTTTTTCTTTAAGATGCTTACAACACACCATTTCACACTGAGCTAGTCTCAGGTTTACAATTCAGTAAGTAGCCTAGAAGCACTTTAAAACCTTTTATCATCTCCGAGAATCAGTGAAAATACTGCTAAAATGAGAATGTAGCCAATTGAAAACCAGTATAAACCATTTTACCATTGCTTTCAATGCATTTAGAACCACTTCAAATGAGGAAATAGCTGTGCTTTAACCAATTTTAAACACATTTGTGGTTTAAAGGGATTTTAAATCAAACCAGTCAAAAACAGTTAAACTTCATTTAACAATAGTAAAAGAAAAGGGTCAAATCCACATATCTGAGAAGCTGCAAAATAAAAATAAATAAATAAAATACACTAAATGCTGATTGATTAAACATTTATACTTTACATTATAGACAGCTGTGTATTGGAGTTTTTCCCCATAGTTGCAATTATTATGATTATTTTTTATTTATTTTTTTTAAGATAAGAGCTTATGACTGTGAGTAGCTCAACAAAAGTTAATTTTCTTTGCATGTTCTTGTCAACAGAACTTCATTGACTCATAGAATCTACTCTACACTTTCAGTCTGTTCTTGGGATACATCTGCTACAAACTGCAAGTCCAACTCCTAAACCCACTGATCTACCTACTACTGTAGATTCCTCATAAAATTTTTAACTTAATATTTTAACAAGTGAATGCAAATTTGTTCAATTTCAGTGTTGCCATGGTTACTTTGAAAAAGTAATCAAATTACTGATTACTCCTTGAGAAAGTACCTTAGTTACTTTACCAATTACTCAATTTAACAGTACCTAAGTTAAATTACTAATTATGAGTTACTTTCAGCGGTCGGTCAGTTAGTAAAGTGTTTTCAATTGGCTACATTCTCATTTTAGCAGTACTTTGACTGATTCTTGAAGATGATAAACAGTTTTAAAGTGCTTTGAGGCCACTTAGTGGGTTGTAAATGCAGTGTTGCCACAGTTACTTTGAAAAAGTAATCCAATTACTGATTACTGATTACTCCTTGAAAAAGTAACTTAGTTACTTTACTGATTACTCAATTGTAAAAGTAACTAAGTTAGATTACTAGTTACTTTTTTAGTTACTTTCCCCAGCTGCTGACAATAACCCACGTCAACATGACAATGATACCTGTTTTGCCAAAACTCACTTTATAGTCACCCTTTCTTGACTTCAATGAAAACAAATACTTGTTTTATAAAAAGTAAAATAAAGACCTCTTTCTTGACCTCACATTTAACTGTTGACAGCACTGTAACAGTAAAACTTGCAATTTCAAACCTACATTGTTTATAAATGTAACTATTAAATTCTAACATTTTTCTAACATTTAAATTCTCTAAACATTTTACTTGTCGAAATTATTATTATTTTAAGCAGTATTAGTAGTTGTAGTAAAAAACGGCTTCAAAACTGGACCTTTAATCTAGGGGTGTTGTGGGGGAGGGGGGCACATCCCTGCCCCACGCCCCCATTCCATCTAGATTCGCCCCTGCTTTGGCGTTTGAGCACAAAGAATGGATAACATTTATTTATGCAGAAAACGTGACCAGATTTACAGGTAAGAAAGTTTTATTGCGTTTTCACATCATGTGGTCCTTAGAAAGAGAGTTTAGGTGCATTTGAGTGGAAAACAGTGTTAGTTGTTGACGCGTCGCGGAGGATCAGCTTTTTTTAACGAGACGATACAGAGCGGCTCAGCTCAGAATTCTAAATAAAGGAGGGAAAAAAGTATAAAAATGTCTTTGTAAAGCTCAGTGCAGGTGTGCTGATAGAAAGTTACTAAGTAACGCGTTACCAGCATCACTGTGTAAATGTGAGACTAACTCATTGTGATTATGGCTGGTTGTAAACATCTTTAACAACTGATTGTCACTAAAGTAACTGTAGCAACACTGTTCAATTTCATTGCATTGTGTTGTACAACCCCTGGCAAAAATTATGGAATCACCGGCCTCAGAGGATGTTCATTCAGTTGTTTAATTTTGTAGAAAAAAAAGCAGATCACAGACATGACACAAAACTAAAGTCATTTCAAATGGCAACTTTCTGGCTTTAAGAAACACTATAAGAAATCAAGAAAAAAAGATTGTGGCAGTCAGTAACGGTTACTTTTTTAGACCAAGCAGAGGAAAAAAATATGGAATCACTCAATTCTGAGGAAAAAATTATGGAATCACCCTGTAAATTTTCATCCCCCAAATTAACACCTGCATCAAATCAGATCTGCTCATTGACATTGACCCTATGCCATGACATTGACCCTATGTGTCTTTTTGCAAGGAATGTTTTTGCAGTTTTTGCTCTATGGCAAGATGCATTATCATCTTGAAAAATTATTTCATCATCCCCAAACATCCTTTCAATTGTCCAAAATATCAACATAAACTTATGCATTTATTGATGATGTAATGACAGCCATCTCCCCAGTGCCTTTACCTGACATGCAGCCCCATATCATCAATGACTGTGGAAATTTACATGTTCTCTTCAGGCAGTCATCTTTATAAATCTCATTGGAAAGGCACCAAACAAAAGTTCCAGCATCATCACCTTGCCCAATGCAGATTCGAGATTCATCACTGAATATGACTTTCATCCAGTCATCCACAGTCCACAATTGCTTTTCCTTAGCCCATTGTAACCTTGTTTTTTTCTGTTTAGGTGTTAATGATGGCTTTCGTTTAGCTTTTCTGTATGTAAATCCCATTTCCTTTAGGCGGTTTCTTACAGTTCGGTCACAGACGTTGACTCCAGTTTCCTCCCATTCGTTCCTCATTTGTTTTGTTGTACATTTTTCGATTTTTGAGACATACTGCTTTAAGTTTTCTGTCTTGACGCTTTGATGTCTTCCTTGGTCTACCAGTATGTTTGCCTTTAACAACCTTCCCATGTTGTTTGTATTTGGTCCACAGTTTAGACACAGCTGACTGTGAACAACCAACATCTTTTGCAACATTGCGTGATGATTTACTCTCTTTTAAGAGTTTGATAATCCTCTCCTTTGTTTCAATTGACATCTCTCATGTTGGAGCCATGATTCATGTCAGTCCACTTGGTGCAACAGCTCTCCAAGTTGTGTTCACTCCTTTTTAGATGCAGACTAACGAGCAGATCTGATATGATGCAGGTGTTAGTTTTGGGGATGAAAATTTACAGGGTGAATCCATAATTTTTTCCTCAGAATTGAGTGATTCCATATTTTTTTCCTCTGCTTGGTCTAAAAAAGTAACCGTTACTGATTGCCACAATCTTTTTTTCTTGATTTCTTATAGTGTTTCTTAAAGCCAGAAAGTTGCCATTTGAAATGACTTTAGTTTTGTGTCATGTCTGTGATCTGCTTTTTTTCTACAAAATTAAACAACTGAATGAACATCCTCCGAGGCCGGTGATTCCATAATTTTTGCCAGGGGTTGTATTAGCAGCAGAAATTTCTGACATTAATATTGCATAGGCTGTAAAAGGAAATAAAACCAAAAAAGTGAACATAGTGCGATACTACTCAAAATACAATAGTTTAAAAAGGATATTGCTTGTAATATGGAAGAACTGACCATAAAATTTACACAGGAAAAAAGTAGAAGAAAAACAAATCTCTCACCTGCCAGGCCGTGCCACTTGTTGACTGCAAACAGGCGGCTGGCGGTGACGGTGATGATAGCCGGTGATGTCAGACCTGGCTGGGTGTTGGCTGCTATGTGAGTCACAGGAGAGTTGGATGGGAACTTCAACACCATGATAACATCCTGCTGCATCTGCTCCGTAAACATCAGGGGCGTCTGCAGAAGGAGATACTGTTCAGGAATCCCGAACGGACACGGGGACGCGTGGAAGAAGCGAAAAGATGTGCAGCAGCGTGCAAAGTGCAAAATGAAAGGATGAAGGAAGCAGCCACAGGTAAAAGAAGGAGTGGAGAGAAAGGGAGGAAAGAGGAAAGACAAGGACAGGAAGGGTTAGAAAGCAGGAGCAGTACACCAATAACCAGTACAGCCTAGTTTGGTATTAAGAAAACAGAATTAAGTGTGCGAAAAGGAGATTAAAAGAGCCATTCTGAGTCAAAGCTGCAGGAAAAAAATGGCAAAAGGAAGTTCGGAACAACCAAAATATTATTTGTAATACAGAGCATGGTTACTGGTTCAGAAATTCAGAACTTTTTGTTTTACTTTGACTGGCATCCAGCTTAATGCTGCATTATGCCACCTTCTACTCTGGTGTGTGAAATCTAGTACCTCATTCAGCATAAATGTACATGGATTGCATTTCTATAGTACTTAGCTGTGCACACCAGGAGCAACTTGGGGATTTAAGCCTTTCCCCAAGGGCCTTTAGGGATTTTCCGGTTTGACAGGGACTTGAACTGAGGATCATCTGGTCTCAAGCACACTGCTTTAATCTCTAGACCACTGATTAACATCACTTTGAGTAGATGAGTTCATCAGTGAAATCACCTGCTGGAGTCAATGGCTGCAAAGAAAACCTGCACCCTCTTGGTCCTTTCTGGAATACTTTGGACACCACTGCTCTAGACCATCACCTCTCATCCAAATGCAACTTGCCAAACAAGTAGACAGTGCCATCATGTGGCCATAGACAATAATGCACTATTTTTTTCCATTTTTTCCTGACAATTCTTCATATAATCACAGGACCACCCGAACTAGTATAGTCTAGGCTTATAGTCTGAAAAATTCAGTAGACCCCTTTTCTGTGTGCACTGAAAGCCATGCATCCGCCATGAGACCCAGTTTTGTTGTTTCATGGATATAAAAGATAGCAAAAAAATGCTCTGTTTTTATTCCCCCAGTCTGAGCCTAGCATGAAAAAAAGCCCACAGATGATGTGCAATGGTGCACAACTGAACTAATCCTGGTCCTGGACCCAACCTGACTTGAGTTCCAAGTTGGCTGCTCTCACTTTGATGAACTAAATGGGTTTCTGAAAACCTCTACATGCATGTTAGCGCCAGAATCTTGCACTTAAAATTTGTGCTGTGCAACTAGCACAAGACACACATGTAAATAATACAAGCAGTGTTAGATATAATGTCAGCATTTGTATATGGAGCAGAGATGTCAACAAAACAGCCGCAAAGAAACATGGGGACTGTTTTCCCTGGTTAGACAGGGGCTTATGTTTTTGCACTAAGCAGCCATAACAGAGACCCGTTCTCCTCCTTGCGTGTGAAGAAGAGGAACATCAGTGTTTAACATCATGAACAGACCTGAGTAAATCCGGTGTGTCTGACAGCTAACCAGACGCACTGACAGTATCATTACCAGCAGCACCAGCACAGGCTGACACTCTGACAACACAAGCAAGAACGGAGAGCAAGCAACGGCAAAACGAACAGGCCGTCTTACTGAAGGAATATAGACAGATGGGTAGAAACAGGAATTATATTACTATTATTTTTGAAAACTATATGTGGTTGGGTTAAAATATATAAATATTTTATTTGCCATGAAGCGAGGCAGACTCAAATATACATAGCAGGACATAAACGCCCTAGTCTGAGCCTTTGTGTATTTGCCGGGTGGTGGTCTACAGCCAGCTGTCAGCGCCACAGGGACACCACACTAATAGGGACTCTTGGGGCCTTGGTCCATCATAAGCAGGCACACTGACTGCACTCCTTGGCCCTTAAAAGCCGTCACTTCAAGACTGCTGTTCACTGCTTTTGCTCTCCTTCTCCGATCTCCTCTGCTTCCAGCTGAGGTGGAAAATCTGGCTCGGATCCAGGTTTCCACCATGACACTGGGCTTTTTTCCCAAAAAACCCACAATGATACGCACACACACACATACACACACACAAAAATATGTGATCGTTCTCCTTCAAACGCACCTCACTAATGATGAGAGAAGAGATGTTTTCAAACCCAAAACTTATTTTCCCACAACTGTAGATGAGAGGTAAACGATGAGAAAACAAAAAAAGAGTCAGTCCTGAGATTTATGTGACGCAAAGCAGCGAGGAGACACCAGAGCAGAACTGATATCAGATGCAACATTAGTAGCATGCACAGTTATTCGGCCCATAAAAGCAGTGTTATAGGTACAGTGAAGTACGTTTTTAAGGTTATCTGTAACACTCACCATTTGCATGGCTGAGCTTCGGGGTGGATGTGGCTCAATGAGCAACTGACAAGGCGTCTGTCCGAAACTTCTTATCTGCGACTCCACAGCCTGAAGAGCAATGAAGAGACAAAAAATACACAAGGAATGAATAAAAATTTGAGCAACTCAAGAAGAAGAAACACTAATCAGACACAATGCCTTCGTAAATATAAACAAAAATCTGGGCGATACATGAGGGAAAGAAAAAATATATATATATAAAGTGTCATAGTACAGGCTGTCCTCATAACCCATTTCTAGTAAAACGTGAAAAATACTGCACAAAAAGTCGTACACATAATCCACGTATTTTCTGCCGGGAGGTGGTGATGACACCAACGCCAACAAGATGGCGGATTATCTGAGGGAAAATAAAATGTGGTAAGCCCTCTTTTACTTGTTATTCTAACCAAACTAAACATTAACCAAACTGTGTTTTGAAAATGCAAATTGTGCATTGTGCGTGGAAATTCACAGCATTATGCACAAAATATCATGCTTATCTTTTTGTATCACATCATATGAAACACATCGTGACAATATGCTACTTTGTACGTTGCTGGACGTGGAACCGGAACAACTTCAGCGTACCTTGTAGGGGTGTAACAAAAACCATGAAACCGAGAAAACAAAATTTTTTTAAATGAACCAAACCTCAGGCCATGAAGGGTTAAAAAAAACTGAGGTCTGCAACACAGACTGAGGTTTATTTTATATGTTCAGATTTTTTTTTTGCATGTGATTATGCAAAATACAGTGCAAACTCAAACCAGTTGTTGAAGATCTTAAGGTCCTGTCAGACCTTGACAATTTAGCCAGCATATGTACTTCTTAACATGAAAAATACGCCGAATACGCTGGATACGTCAAATACGCTATGCAGCTGTCACACCATGATGATTTAGCCAGCGTATGCTGACAGCCCCATTTACGGGTCAGAACAGTTAAGTCTGGCTTGGCTTGCACTTCCACCACCGGCAGAGCCCTTTTGTTTGGCAGGCGGAACACGTAAACATTAACGAGCATGTCATCGAGCACGTGTACGCTGTCCTGCAGCCTCTCTTCTCCACATGGCGGCCAAACAGAAGAATTCAACATTTTTTAAATTTAATTTAATTACATTTTTTTCTTGGTGGATCATGGGATTTATTTTCATCATGTGCAGAATGCTGACAAATCAACTGATGCCTGTGGTAAATGCTGATGTGAATGAATGAGGCGCTGTGACTTTTTCAACTTTTAAAATAAGTTAATTTTCTTGTTGTGGCACAAAGAGCCAGTGTCCTGTGGTTCAGGCTGAGAAACACACAAAACCCAGAGGGACTTCTTTAAAAATGCTATGTTTCTTCAGCCAGGGCAAGGAACTAAAGCATTTTTAGATGTTGTTTTCCAAAATCAGAATGCTTTATGTGGACAAGTTTTCGACAGGCTGTGATGATGAATCCGACTGAAAAGAACAGGTAAGATTAAGACTTTATATTTAAGAAGAACAAGATGAACTTTATTATCCCGAAGGAAATGATTTTGACAGAGTACCAACAGTAAACAGTAAACATTATTTTGTTTGGTTTTTTTTTGTTTTTTTTACAATAGGCAGCATAAATTTATGCGAAATGACTGAAGACATCTGCACAAGATGATCGCTAATATTGCACATAAGTGCGTAACTGAATTACTGAATAACTCTTATGTGGCATGCAGGGGCTGGGAGGTGTTGTCCAGGTTGCTGCGCAGCTTCCTCAACATCCTCCTCCACAGACTCCAGCTCAACCCCCAGGACAGAGCCAGCTTTCCTGATGAGTTTGTTGAGTCTGTTCGTGTCAGTGTGTGAATGGTTTTAATATTTGAAACAGTCTGAACTGTTCACATGATTGCAGGTTTCAGCTAATCAATGGACAACATTGATGGATGTATTTCGACTTATGAGTAACTTACCAGAAATGTGTGTCAACAATCGCATAACTTACCAACAACCAATGGCCCACATATGCGGGATGTATGAGACATGTACATGCCCAAAATCTTTTGATGCACTCGTCGTAGTACAACGTATATCAGCATGCTTTAACATGCTCTTAAAGTATACAAAACTTACCCATAACTTATTAGATGGTCATCAGCCTATGCCAGCGTGTTTAATATGGTCAGCGTATGATGGCTAAATTGTCAAGGTGTGACAGGGGTGTTAAGTGATATTATTCCATCTTTTCAAAGTTCATGATTTTTGTTTTATACCTATATGAGGAAATGGGGCAGAAAAGTATTATGACCTTCAAACTGATATGGACCAAACCATTAAGGAGGTGCACCTTTATGCCTCTAGCCCCATGACACTGATTCAACTAATCTCTGGAACTTGACCAGAGAAATGGTGCACTGTTCTTCTAAAAGATCTTCCATCATTTGGTGTTTTGATGATTGTGATGGAGAACGCTGTTAAACCTGTTGGTCCAAAAGATGTTTAAGTGGGTTGAGATCTAGTAAGTGTGAAGGCCATAGCATGAGATTCACATCAGCTTCATACTCAGAAAACCATTCAGGGAGCCCTTGTGAGATGGGGGCATTAGATGTTTCTCTGCCCATTTATTAAGGTTTTTCCTGAAATCTGTCACCCGCCTGTACTATCTCACTGCCGGTCTTGCTCTCTCACGCACATCAATTTATCCTCCACATCCACAGACAGAATCGGAGGAGGGCCCAAACAGACCTGCGTGTAGGTTAGGTGGTGTTAATGAAGAGGTATAGGACCATAAATGTCAGAGCAGACGCCGGCCCAGCAGCCTCTGGACATCATCACACAGCTCACTGTCAGGCCAACTAACAGAAGATGGACCCACCACGCGTCGATGTAAAGCGCTACAACAGTGGAGTGCTCCCTCCCATTTCACTACCCTACTTAAACAAAAGCGGTTTTTGAAGTGATGAACTGCTTTTGAATTTTCTCTGGCATGTAGGACTACAGTTGTTTTTTTGTTATTTTTGTCATGGTCATATTTTTGCTTGTGTGTTTAATTTCTAGCAGGAATACTTTATAGCCATTGTGCTGACTCAAGAAATTCGATAACAGGTCGTACAAGAAACCCCAAGAACTAAACTATTTAAACAACAACAACAACAAACACTGTCAATATAAAGACAAATAAAGCATAAAAACAGCAACACACAAATCAAGACACAAGTTAGTGGGAAACTCTGAAACAACATAAAATGGGCCGATTGTGACAATTAGTGACATCATATTATAAAATGAAAAAGAAAAAAGAGGAGCTAAATTGTGACATTTGTTTAATATGTCTATTTGGTATGCTGCTGTTTGGAGGAGTGACAGCTTGTGTGTGTAGGCTGAGCCGTTTGAGCCCGACTTGGCTAATCCTGTGAGAATGAGCTCATGGTCGAGGCCTGCATGTGGGATTTCGGGAGGGGGGAAAAAATGTCAGGAAGTTAGCATGCCTTTACCAATTTGTGAAACTAACCAGAGACCAGAGATTCACAGAGCAGTTTTAACTGTCTCACACATGATTTCATCAGCTTCTCCACAGTCACACAACAAAACATTTTTTCAAAAGAACACTTTAGACTCTCTACATTATGCATGTTTTATTCTATTTTATTTGCACTCTCTCCCGTTTTCTTTGTTGCAAATAATTGGTCATCTATAAGACTGTAAATTTGCTTCAGCGATCTGTTTCAAATGGTACAGAGTCTAAATGGTACAGACTAGGGCTGTTCAATTATAGCAAAAGTCAGTCAGAACTATTTTAAGTGAAATTATGATTATTTAACATGACTAGGACATTGACCTGTGGGGAACCATGGGTTCTAGATGTGGTCATTTGTACTATATTCAGCTGACAGCTGACCTTTGGGGAAAATCTGTTTATAGTTATGCTACATTTTTAAGTATTGACAGGGAAAAATTTCTTGGGTTTTATGAAAATCTTTATTGAAAGTTTAATCTGTTTTCAGTTGTGTTCAATTTTCTAAAATAAATTTTTGTCATCAATAAGCTTTTCTGAAGCAGTTTAACCAGTACAATATTCCATGTCAAGAAATTACAAATAACTGAAGTTTTATATTTGCACGGTGACAGTGTTCACATTAGATCAAACACGCCCCCCACCACCCCACCCCTTTTTTATTTTAGGCCTGTGTGAGACACTGCTAAGAGACAATTCTGCTGTTTTGTACGGCGTGTGAACATGTTGATTTTGGGATTGGGGTCACACGCATACAGAAAATGTCCAGAATTGAATTTGCTGTCGGGGATGTTAGAGGATGGACAGACTGACTAATTGTGTCGGGTCTGCAGCAACCTCACAGGCTTTTATTTTGAAATACAGGCTATTATTTCAGAAGTGCAAAATAAATAGGCTTGTTGTTTTCAAAAATTACTGATTTCTCAAAAAATATCAGTCTGATCACTTTGCTGTTTTCACAACTTGAATCCTCATGAAGAAATACATAAGTACGCCAAAGCCTGAAAATCAGCTCTTTCTGGATTTCAAGTGATGCTCTGGATACATAAATACACAGAGGCCACTTGCCTCTATATGGATTTTCCACTGACTCATTTATTGAACTTTAACATTATTACAATAAATTTTCCTTAATTTTAAATATTACTTGAACTGGGAAATAAAAAAAATAAAAGTATTAATGCAGCTCCCAGCTGGCCAACCTACAAATCATTAAAGAGGTGGAGCATGAGCAAGACCCACATGACCTGGGCAAGACAAAATGGATGCTCACACACTTCCACACATTCTGCTTTGGTCTTCACTCTGCTCAGTGGTATGGCAGTGGTTCACCTACCAGGCAGAGTCAACTGCTGTGTGGACACAGAGCCATCTATGCCCTGATCTTGGGTTCCTGTTCTGGTAACAAACACCCAATTTTAAGTAAAATATCAAATGACACTAATATATTTAGGTGTCATATAAGACAAATAATGACTATTTTCCATTCCTGCAGTGGTAAGAGCATGTGTTGAAAGATGGAACGTTCCATTCAATGAGGCAAAATGAATCCACCTGGCAGGTGTGGCACATCAACATGAGGAAACCACATGATTATTGCACAGGTGTACCTTCGACTAGTCACAGTAAAAAGACACTAAAATATGCACATCATAAATATTACACCTTGCACTTCAATTCATGAAAAAATGGGTTTAAAAACAAAAGTCGTGCACTCATATTTTTTAAGTCCCTGCTCCCCTCTTGAATATAATTCTTTCCATGTTTTCACCAAGCTAGTGTGCCTGTATAAATGTAAGTTGTGATATTTTGTCTATTTGTATGTCCATAAAAGAACAAATTTGAAATTTTTTGACAATTAAAAATCAAATGTTGGAGAATTATATTAATTATATTAATGAAGAAAGTAGTATAAGATAACACACCTTTTCAGATTAAGAAAAATCTGATTACATTGTGTGTTTATAGTGCAACATGATTTCAATGACCAAGGAATAAATTAATGAGCAATGAATTTATCAACATGATGTCCTTGCAAAACCATGGGACAATTGGGACAGTTTAACAAAAGTAATTTAGTAGTAAATGTAAAGGGTAGTGACATGTGAAATGTCTTTAATACTTAGCATCCTTCATCATGGATTATATATTTATCTTTTTATCATTTATGCAGCATCTTCTCTTTGTGAAAAAAAGTGAAATCTTGAATAAATGTGTTTGGATAGAACTGTAATTGGTGGGAACTGGATTAATAATGCAGCACGGTGCTAGTGGTTAGTACACTTGCCTCCTCAGTTTGAGGTGACCGGTGTCTCACTCTCCTTGCACATATAGAGTTGAGTCAGGAAGGACATCCAACATAAAACTTGTGCCCAATCAACATGTGGATTCATACTGGATCTACTGTGGCAACTGGGACAAAATGGGAGCAACCAAAAGAAAGGTGTTGTAGTATTGAGAATCCACAACAGAAACTTATTGTGGCTCTAGATAGATCTCTAGATGTAGCCGTTTGCCCATGAATTAAAGTACCTTGTGTGCGCCAATGTATTATTCTAGTTGAATACTGTCTTTTTTATTCGTACCAGTGTTTGTGGTTTTGGTGTCAGACTTATACTTTGTAGATTTGAACAGGGATGCTTCAGTACCATCTGATTTTGCATTGCTACATACCAAGGTTGCTTGTTAGATCAGACGTTTGCATGACAACAAGAATGGCAGATTAACAGTTTCAACACCAACCACCGATGACCTGTTAGCCGGAGAACATAAGTGCAACAGTGAAGGTCAACACGACTCCAGACGTCTCTGCCTGTAAAGTGATGCATTTTACTTAAGCTAATGTTAGAAGAGACTCCTCAAAGCCACTCAACCAATCTTCATTAAGTTCAGCTCTGACATTTATGAGGCTGAGGAACGTTGGAAAGTGGCTGAGTCTAGGTCAGCTTGTTCTATCCCTATATGCCAATGCAATGCTCAAGAGATTACACAAGGAGGCATCTGCAAGGCCAATCTCTTTTGGGGGCGCTGGCCCATGTCTGATGAAGGTTTTCTATATTCTATACATTTAAATGGTTGTGACGCCCTTAGCTCAGATGTCCCAGCTTGCCCTTTGATTTACTAAGCCATGAGACAAGATGGATCTCCATGTAAAACAAGCAGCCTGCTTTGATGCAAATCAATCCGACACAGACTCTATGAATAGCTTAAAAAGAATACGAGAGATGGCCTTGACTTGATGATGAGCAGCGCAGTGGGTTTAGCAGGTTATATGATGCGCTGATGCCATATTGACAATGTAGAGATATTTTCACAAGAACCGCAGAACACACGTTATGTGAGTCAGGTCCCTTCAAGATGTGCAGCTTTCATTTTTTTATTTGTTTCAGCTGCTCTTATTTGGGGTTTCAACAACAGAAAAAATATATCGACAACGGACACAAAGTCTTTAGTCCATTGGTCTTTGGCCACAAGTCAGCATGTCCTTACATTTGTTTCTTTTTGGCCGTTCCTGTTTTGCTCAACTGCAAATGTGTGTACATGCATGTGTGTCTGTACGACCCTGTACATGTCTCTCAGTATGACCTAATACGGGAAACATATTCTGAAGATGCCCAAGATGCTGTGTTGTTGTCTCAGCAAGGTGTACGTTCAAAACGCAGGTCCTCTGCACACCTTGCAAACTGACGTGCATTTCTGTACGATCACAACAAAACATGCATTTGCATCGCGTCATTATGTAGCGAGAGGTCGGCTTTACTCTGCACAACCGTTCAGAAAGAAAAAAAAAACTTGAAAAGGAAAAAATCTATAATTTCAAAATAAAATAAGCCTGTGGGGTTTGTATTTGGTGAGTGACTATGTCTATGTTACAAAGCAGGTTCACTCCAGCGGGTATATTTCTTCGTCTTCTGACGAACTACGCAAGCGCCGTACAAGTCAGACAAGGATCTGTGTTTCCCACTGGTGTGAGAGACTGTGGGATATTCCATAATTACATATGAAAGAGGGAAGCCCTGTACAACGAGCAGAAGGCAACTAAGGGTGGGTTTCTCTTTATATAGAAAGCGGCAACACAGATGTCCATGGCTGCTGTGCACAAGCGTGCATACGTATACACATTTGACTTAGGAAAGTTGGGGGCACGTCTTGCCTTGCAGCAAAGGCAGGACAGGAAGCAATCACGGTTTTGTAAAACATAGCAGCAGTCTGTACAGCGCACGCTAATCTGTGCCGAGATACTCCAAACTCTCCCCACGCAGAAAGCATACATAAACACATTTATGCTGATGAGCACATAAATATACAGAAGTATACACACGTCAATGAGTACACGTACACACACACATATATATGTACAAACATATCAAGATAGGATTCATTCACTTTTCTGGGGAGTGGACAGGAGCGAGCAGCTACACACAATCCTCAATACCTTTCCCGGCACTGAGCAGCCTCCGGCTAGGGACTGTCGGTCTTGCCGAGCCCAGATCAGAGCTCTGCCTGAAACAGTTGTCACTCAGTAATGACAGACTCTTGGGACACTTTCAGACCAAAAACTCCTGTAGCTCTCAGCCACCCCCAGTGCCTGGCCATGATGAGTACCAGGCCTTACCGGACACGCTTCCTTCCGTACAAACAGCTGAAGGAGTGCCTTGGCTAAGCGCACAAGGATAACACTGCTTTGGTTTATTTAACTAATTAAAGTGCTCAAACTGAGGGTGTTTTCAAAGGTGAAACCTGGACTGGACTCACTGCATCAGAGAGAGGAGAAAGCAACAAGCCCGCACACTATTTTCTTTTAATAGTTTTTCACATAGGGTAAAGTTGTACACTGTTTTAAGTTCTTAGCAGGTTGTGGTCAGGTCTATAAGTATTTGCGTAGTGTTGATTATTGTAATCTTGCCTCTGTACACCACCACCATGTAGTTAAAATGAAACAATATGTGCACGTAGCATTAATTCAACAGGTATAACAAAAATATATTAAACATATCAGAATTACAGCCAATCCCTCCATTTTAAAGGCCCATTCGTATTTAGACAAGCTACGAGTAAATTAAAGGATAATTCCTCCTTTAGATGAATCAGGGGATGGATACAGAAACATTGGCAAGTCACTGAATATGTCTAACTTGTTCAGGTGATGGATGTTTAAACCACATGAATTCATCTCATCAATATGGACCAAAGTCTTTCATTTATTTGAGACATGATCTATTATTTCTCTCATTAACATTTATTATGGAAAGAATTAAAGTCAGAGAGAAAAGAAGCATGTATCACTTCATGCATATTTTATCATTGTTTCATTCAGTCGTAGGTGATGAGTTAACATCAGAAATTTAAAAATGAATTTACTGTGACAGTTGTTGTTTATTTCTTGTTATTAAGTTGGTAAGTGAACAGCACATACACGCACCGGAAATATAAAATGCACCATTGCTAAAAACAACAATATGCATAAATATTGCAATATTCATTTATTATTTACAATAGGTGTGGAGCCTGGCCATGCATGCATTGCTGGCTCATACATTGTTGGCATTGTGGCCCCATTGTTTTTATGATGAGTGGGCCTTTGCCCCATTGCCATTTTCACCCAGGAACATCCCTGGACACCCCACTTTTTCAAGACAGTTTTGTAAAAATGCATTCTCATCACAAAATCTTGTTTTTTTTTTTTCTTATAATATTGTTCTAGTAAAAGTACACTGAATACAACAAACAGCGATACAATATACAGTTCAAACAGGCCAGCTAGGCTCCGCAGATCATCATGCCTGTCAGTTACCCATAAGTGGAACTTTGTACATGCATGTAGGACTTTTAATGATAATTGTAATTTATTGTTATTTGAGAATATGTTATGGTGATTCTTGTGGTGATATAGTTAAGTTAGGGAGATAAGTGACTGTGATGTTAAAATAAAGATGAACACTTGGAATCATGAGTGTAAATTGTATTTCACAGAGTGACTTTCACCTCTTGCTTGGCTGTTATGGTGGATGTGATTAGAAAAGTAGTTTCAGGGTTATTGTTGCAATCTAACTCTTGTGGCTGTCTATAACATGTGAAATTCTGGTCTGTGATTATTAGACAACCCTATATTATTCAGATGTATGTTCTCTTCCCATCTCATCTTCGGGCCAACACAGTAATAGGACCATATGTTATCACTGATGCAGGTGACAAGCATATTCAGTATCTGCTCCACCGGTTTTGCGTTCAGTGTGAGATACGATGAGCAGGGAAGTAGGGCATACTATTTTAATACCACGTATATGACATGCATCTACCGCTGATAGCGACGGATTTATTGATCCCACAGTCATTGAACAGCTTGGCAGAAATAGTGGGGTGCCAGTGATTCAATTTTGTGATGCATGTGTGTTAACTAGAAGAATGGGTAATAGGCTTGTGATGAGTGTGGAAATGACCGCAGCACTGTGGTAATGAACTTGTGTTTGTGTGTGTGCGCGCATGTGTGTGCGTGTGTGTGGCTAAAGGCCAAAGCACATCTGGATGCGAATTAGGGTGAATGAGGTGATAAATCAAAGATCTACCCCAGGTGCCTGAGATGCTCTACTCACAAAGCATGAAGGGCAGCAGAACAGTGAAAGCAAGCGCCTGTTCAGCTGCTTGATATATTCACAAGTCCTCTCCATTCAGATCTGGATGTCTAGAGGGCATTTGTTGATGAGAAACGAGGTATCAAGCCTGTAACTATACTCACAAGAATAACAACAGGCACTTGGGGTTGCATAATGTTCCGGCAAGTTGCTGAGGTAGAGTAATGACAGAAAAGAAACAGGTGACCTGTTTCTTCATGGAAGCACATTAGATAGGCTGAGCCAAAGAGTGTGGAAGTAAATAATGTAACTGGAACTGATAACTGTCAACGCATCCAGGCTGTTGGTTACAAAATAGAAAGGAACAGCTTCTCCACGAGGCTCCATGACACTTTTCTGACTGCTAAGCACAGATCATATATACCCAGAATGCCAAAGCTACACTCCCTTTATTAGTATGCAAACAAGTATCATAGCAGCAGTCATGTTAGAAAGTGCACTCCATGTGAGAGACCTACGGTGTAAATTTGAACTTTGAACCCCTCTGTATTACTGAGACATACTGGTTTTCATGAGATCATATCATAAGTATGCACATTTAAGAATAGAAGTCTCCTGAATATAATCATCTTGTGTACTTCCGAAAGGCAACCTATGCCATTCACATCAATTCTCTAACATGAACTTCAGATTGAACTTCAGCCATTCATAGCCTTTAGAAAAGCCTTGGCATCCACCTGGTATAGATAAAGTTTGTTTCCTCCAATAACACAAAAATAAATGCTATAATCTTTTACATATTCAAATTAAAAAGGGCATAGGGTGGTGGCCAAGTGAGTAGTGCGCTTGGTTTCAATGCGAAAGGTTCCCAGTTCAAACCCTACCCCTGCCACATTTCTCCATGGAATGTAGAGCTGCATCAGGAAGGGCATCCGGCATAAAACGTACCCCGAATCAAGATGCAGATCCACCTTGGATCTGCTGTGGTGACCCTGAGTGAAAACAAGGGAGCAGCCGAAGGGACTCACTATAATGAGGATAAACTGATTAAAATTTGCACACAAGAGTAATAATAACAATACAATAATACAAACACCCAACGTTGTTTTGTTTATATACCATACCAAAACCTATCTGCCATCTGTTGGCCTTGGATCATGGATTTGGCTGAGAATAAGCTTATATACAACCCTTGGCAAAAATTATGGAATCACCGGCCTCGGAGGATGTTCATTCAGTTGTTTAATTTTGTAGAAAAAAAGCAGATCACAGACATGACACAAAACTAAAGTCATTTCAAATGGCAACTTTCTGGCTTTTAGAAACACTAAGAAATCAGGAAAAAAAATTGTGGCAGTCAGTAACGGTTACTTTTTTAGACCAAGCAGAGGGAAAAAAATATGGAATCACTCAATTCTGAGGAAAAAATTATGGAATCATGAAAAACAAAAGAACGCTCCAACACATCACTAGTATTTTGTTGCACCACTCTGGCTTTTATAACAGCTTGCAGTCTCTGAGGCATGGACTTAATGAGTGACAAACAGTACTCTTCATCAGAGAGAGAAGCTGCAGCTGTAAGGGTCATTTGTGATTCTGGAAGAGATTAGAGGTGTTTTCAACAGCCAAACTCAGAGAAAATGATTAATCCGACACAAAATAATTATTTTATACATGCGCAGCATCTAGCTAGGAACACAGTGGGTGACATTGTTACGATAAATTGCGCGGGAGTGCAGAGCCAAAATGTGTGCAAGTGTCAAGACCCCTTAACTATGACGTGAATATTAACTTTTTACTACTGAATTTTTCAAAGTGAAAACTGGTGTTCTTCAGTGATGTCTTCCAGTTACTACATTGTTCAATGCGTGCATGGACTACGTGTTGGGTACGGTTGTTTCCACAACCCTATACACCAGGATTGGTGTCTTTGTTGAGGAGGAAAGATTTACACTGACCTTGACTTTGCAGACAATGCCATGATCTTTGCAGAATCAGTGGACACCCTGGTTGAAATACTTGATAAGCCAAGTGACAAATTGGAGTACATGGGATTGTAATTGTCCTGGATCAAGACTAAAAGCAAGGCTTTCCATGACTTTCTGGAAGTAGATATGTGATGAAAATGTTGAACTTGCAGAGAAATTCACTCAGCAGTGACATTCATCTCTCTGGGTCCTTTGCATCTGAGACTGAAACACACCTGGGAAGAGTTTACGACATCATGAAGTGACTGGACAGAGGTGTGTGGCCATGCTGGTATCTTAAGAGGAGAACAAAGTTCCAAGTCCTGTTTTTTCTTGTCTTACTGTATGAATGAGGGACTTGGATAGTAACTGATGATCTCAAGTGACAACTACGGTGCATCCAGAAAATATTCACAGCGCTTCACTTTTTCCCACTTTTTGTTATGTTCCAAAATGGTTGAAACTCATTTCTTCCCCCAAAATTCTACTCACGGAACCCCATAATGACAACATGGAAAAATTTAAAAAAAAAATTTTTTTTTTTTTTTTTGCAAATCTATTAAAAATAAACTACAAAATCACTCATACGTAAGTATTCACACCCTTTGCTCAATACTTTGTTGATGCACCTTTATCAGCAACTACAACCTCAAGTGTTTTTGAATATGATGCCACAAGCTTGGCACACCTGTCTTTGGGCAGTTTTGCCCATTCTTCTTTGCAGCACCTCTCAAGCTCCATCAGATTGGATGGGGAGTGTTACTGCACAGCCATTTTCAGATCTCTCCAGAGATGTTCAATCAGATTCAGGTCTTGGCTCTGGCTGGGACACTCAAGGACATTCACAGAGTTGTCCTGAAGTCACTCTTTTGATATCTTGGCTGTGTGCTTAGGGTCATTATCCTGCTGAAAGATGAACCGTCGCCCCAGTCTGAGGTCAAAAGCGCACCGGAGCACGTTTTCCTCCAGGAGTTCTCTGTACATTTCTACATTCATCTTTCCCTCAATCCTGACTAGTCTCCCAGTTCCTGCTGCTGAAAAAACATCCCCACAGCATGATGCTGCCACCACCATGCTTCACTGTAGGGATGGTGCCTGGCTTCCTCCAAACATGACACCTGGCATTCACACCAAAGAGTTAGATCTTCATCCCATAAGACCAGAGAATTTTGTTTCTCATGGTCTGAGAGACCTACAGGTACCTTTTGGCAAACTCCAGGTGGGCTGCCATGTGCCTTTTATTAAAGAGTGGCTTCTGTCTGGCCACTCTACCATACAGGCCTGATTAGTGGGTTGCTGCAGTGATGGTTGTCCTTCTGGAAGGTTTCCTCTCTCCACAGAGGAATGCTGGAGCTCTGACAGAGTAAGCATTGAGTTCTTGGTCACCTCCTGAACTAAGGCACTTCTTCCCCAATTGCTCAGTTTAGATGGGCAGCCAGCTTTAGGAAGAGAACTGGTGGATTTAAACTTCTTCCATTTATGGATGATGGAGGCCACTGTGTTCACTGGGACCTTCAGAGCAGCAGAAAGGTTTCTGCACTCTTCCCCAGATTTGTGCCTGGAGACAATTCTGTCTTGGAGGTCTACAGACAATTACTTTGACTTCATGCTTGGTTTGTGCTCTGACATGCACTGTCAACTGTGGGACCTTATATGCAGGCAGGTGTGTGTCTTTCCAGGTCATGTCCAATTAACTGAATTTACCCCAGGTGGACTCAATTAAGCTGTAGAAACATCTCAAGGATGATCGGTGGAAACAAGATGCACCTGAGCTCAATTTTGAGCTTCATGGCAAAGGCTGTGAATACATATGTACATGTGATTTCTTAGTTTTTTTTTTTTGTGTTTTTTTTTATACATTTGCAAAAATCACAAAAAACGTTCAAAATCATCATGTAGAATTCTGAGGAAAAAAATTAATTTCAACCATTTTGGAATAATCCTGTAACATAAAATGTGGAAAAAGTGAAGTGGTGTGAATACTTTGCAGACGTACTGTAGATGGTTTTGGAATTAGGTCTCCTCAGATGATCGCTGGGGATTGCTGGAATGACACTGAATCAAATGAATGGTTACTGAGGGAGACTCAAATGTGGAGCATCACTCACATTATGAGGGAATGTCAGCTATGACATTCTGTATATGTGAACCATTTCTCACTGCATGATCCCACATACAAATGCCTCAGTGTTGAGGAAACCAGCAGCTGGAGAAGGCCAAAGGTACACCCATGTTTCACCTGGCTGCAGCAGATAGATACTTTCGAGAGGTGAGGATAGGTCAGTTTTCTGCCTGTACAGCTGCCATCCAGGACCCAAGGTGCTGGTGCTCCCAGTCATTTTGGGGAGTATGCACTGACTGCTGAGCACTGGTGAGATGTAGCAGACAACAGTAACATCTACTCCACACGGTACCATTGAACATATGAAAAATATGTTTTCCACATTCATTGTAAGTGAAATCTGGTGGTTCCCTCATTAATACACACATTTATGGATCAGTCGCTTATTTAACTTACAGAAGCCTTCGTATGTGGTTAAGCTCAAATGTCTAACATATATTGATCTGCCACCTCTTTATAGATTGGTGAAGTTGTCTAGCTAGTGTTTGGCTGTGGGCAAACTAGCTGTTTTTCCTTTCCAGGATTTTTTTTTTCTTCTTCTCTCATTTTGGTGGTTGCTTCAGTCCAGGCCAGTGTATTTGGTGTGTAACACTTCAAAGTGAGGGTATAAATAATGAATGGAAACGAAGGAGAAGGCTTTAAGGTACTCAAGAGGATCACTTGGTGAAGTGTTTTCAGAGGTATAACACAGGTATAAAGACTTCATCAGCAATACCTGCATGTTCATCATCAGTCTGCTTGTCCAGAGCCATACAACAACCATCAAAGTTACACCTACAGTGTGTAGGATTTAGGGGTACTTTTTGTTGGAGAAATGGAATATAGCAATTCATAATCTATTCATTAATGTATAATTACTTGCAACAACAAAGTTACATATCCCACAAATGGTGGCTGCCATGTTCCACTGCCATGTTGATATAGAAGCCCAAAAGGGACAGACATAGTCAGTTTTTCACCACTTGCAACTTGGCTGGAAGACTGAAGAAAAAACTAGATGCTGCTCCTCAATACACTGTCTACTGCTTGCTAGTGCAGGCTAACAAGTTTGAGAAAATTGCTTTTTGTGAAATGGAAGATCATACGTATTGCTTATTACAAGAGAAAGCAAGGGAAAGTGAATCCAAATCGCTAAAGAAGCAAAAACACAAAGGGAAACCAAATGGTGACTGGCAACAGCATAATGCAATCTGCAACCTCACCACTAGATGACACACACACTGTAGCATTAACTTGGCTAATGGCATAAAAATTCTTACTTAAAAAGCACACGTTGAATGAAGAGATGCTTCTGTAATGTACAGTTGTCCAATTAACAATTGATTCCAGAATACCACACCTGTGTGTACTTACTGTAAAAAGATTACACCTTACTCCGTATGGCCTTAGAAGCACATCAAATCAGCCCCGCAGTACATAATCATGCTCTAAGATACTGTATGCATGTATAGGAACCGTATGTGTGGGATGTGTAATGTATATCACACTCCGGCCTCACCTCTCTGAGCATGGGGTCACTGAGGGAGCTCAAGTTGACAGCGCCTTCATACGTGAGGTAATAGAAAACATTGAGAGCTCTGATCGCTTCAGGTCCCTGCTGCTTGTAGCCAAAGATCAGATCGATCCACTGGTGGAGCTGGCAGGACACGAACTCGCTCTCTAGTGCCTGTAAATGGAGAACAGCGCAAAATATTATGAGTATTGTAAATGTGAACAGATGCACACCATGCTCTAGCCAAACGCTCCTCCTCAAACGCGTTCCATACCCCATTACAGAACAGCAGTTATCACTAATAGCCGCCAGAGACGAAGCCCTCAGAGAAAACACCGTATCCTGACAATCGCTTCTGTGACAGAATCTGCCAATGATTTCTATAATGAACAAAAAGCACAGCGAAGCCATATCTGATCATATGGGAACATCAAAACATTAGAGAAGTCTTGTTGTTCATTAGGGAGCCATTTCAGCTTCTGTCTTTGTTCTTCTTTCTGCCGGCTTTGCACCATGTTGCTCTTTCGGAGAAGTCTCAGCTTCACCATAACACTGAGATGCAAGTCATTTTCTCTCCTCATTAGCTGGCAAAGGAGGGAAAAACCTTTATGGTTTCCCCATAAAAACAGGCAATTGTGTTAATTTGTGTAAAGCTGTCGGCTCACAAAAGCCCTATAAACACGACCAAATTAGAATGAGGCAGCCCTTGATTGTCATTGCTGCCTTGTGTCACATTAATTTGTGACAAAACATTAGCCTGTGCTTCGCTTAAATGACAATTTATATCATTTAAATTTTTACTGCAGAGAGCAGGGCATCCTTCAATTAAATGTGACTTTCTGACAGCTCATTCTGCATCTAATTCCACGCACTCGCTTAATTACAACTTTCAATCAGGAAAGAAAAGCACAGCAATAAAGAACAGACAGTGTGCAGCTCAGCTATGATCTTTTTTTTTACTATAGTTCAGCTACTGGATGAATTTTGATGGCAGCTCTCACGATCTGAACTAATGAAAAGATGAACAAAGAAAATTCAGCACAAGGATGAGAATTTTTCATTTTTGTTCCAATAAAACCAAGCAATGCAAGTGACTACGGTAAGTGTAGCCTTTAAATATGAAATTCATAATTTGATATAAATGTTTGTGAACCGCCCTGTTTAGATGTCTTCCTTTTAATGTGGTGGCACCTTTAAACAGGCAACTTCCAGTGTTGAAAAATTAAGTGTAGTTCCTTTCCTAGGTTTTAGTACAAATATGAGGTAATACAGCTTGCTGTGAAGTTAACTGTACTAACTGATCACCTAAGAACTTTGTGTGCCAGCATTTTTGATGAATGAAGTTTTAGTATTATGTGTGTTAGCGCCATTAACACTTAAATGTAAACTATGCTGATAGTGCTGCAGTTATTGTGACTGTAAGATAGTCATAGCTGTTAATATCTGCACCCAAGTCAACTCTTATAAATTGCCACCGTCCAGTAGGTAAAAATGTGCTAACCAGGTTAGTCAGCTATTTAGCCTTAGCTAACCTGGCAACTTCACGACAGGTGGGCATGTCAAACTTCATTTGTCCTGCCCAGGTCACGCCAGTCTCATCAGTGCTTCAACCCTTTTCACTTTAGGCGGAGTCAGATACAGGCAAGATGGATGCATCCTACTTGAGCACCAAACCTTTTCTTCAGGAAGTCCACACAAGCGAACTATTATATACTGTTCATATATATAAAAAGATATATATATACACACACACATAGTCACTGTTTTCCTCACAACTGTCTTTCCTCAAGTTCTCAATCGAGTTCACCATCACTAATGTGCACAACCAGCAAAACGTTCTGGTAAAAAAAAAAATAAAAAAAAATTGATTGCTCTGTATGCACCACTCTGCATTTAATCATTAGTGATCGATCTCTGCTCCCCTCCACAGCATGTCTTTTTCCTGGTTCTCTCCCTCAGCCCCAACCAGTCCCAGCAGAAGACTGCCCCTCCCTGAGCCTGGTTCTGCTGGAGGTTTCTTCCTGTTAAAAGGGAGTTTTTCCTTCCCACTGTAGCCAAGTGCTTGCTCACAGGGGGTCGTTTTGACCGTTGGGGTTTTACATAATTATTGTATGGCCTTGCCTTACAATATAAAGCGCCTTGGGGCAACTGTTTGTTGTGATTTGGCGCTATATATAAAATTGATTGATTGCTCTGTATCATTACCAGCCACACATTCTATCCATTGTTTAATTTAGGGAATAACCCCCTTGTGTCTAATGATTTGCAGACGCTAATGCTGGATTTTACGGTCGCAAGTTGACTTTTACCAACGTTTGCACGGATCCATGTCCACCACTGAAAGCTACATCTTAATCTGCATAATATAGTTCGGCAAAAATGTTACGACAAAGGGTGTGGCCGGCTCGTCAAAGCTTACGGCGGCAACAGCGTCTTCATGCCAAACTGGAAATTCTGTGAGCAGAATCCACATCACTACTTTCGTATGGTACCTTAAATTAATCCATTTCGGCGCCGTTGCTGTGCCAGGTTTTTTTTTTTTTTTTCTCTTCTTCTTCGTGCTTAATGGCAGTTGGCAACCTCTTGCTCTCAGGTGACAATGCCATTATTGACATATGCGTAGCAACGCGCGGATGAGGTGCGGAGTAACACATTAAATGTGAAACTGTTCTAATATTTTGCCACAGTTTACACAATATTTTATGGTCCGAAATCTCACACGATTAACCAATCAGATTTGCGGAAAAAATGTAACTGGATTAAAATACAGTTTTATTTTATTTATTTATTTATTTACTTTTCTTGCTCTGTTGAATATATCATCCTGTATTTGCCCATGTAGCGTCTGCTAGCTTAATTTGTTAACGAACATTATTAACATTACATTAAGAGCCAATATTAGTCTCTTTCTTAAAATTCACAATTATAGCAAGGAGCGTAGGGTCCAATCGTGTGCTTTGCATGTGAGCTCAGTTGATTACACACTAGGACTGACCTTTGCCGGGCCCTGATCCCCGTCTCTAAAACTAAATCTGGGCCTGATGGGCATTTAATGTGCACTGCAATCTTCTGTCAATCAGCATGTGGAAACAAAGAGTGGTAACATTATTGCAGTTCCCTCTCCAGTGGCCCGCCTTTATGGAAACACGTGCATCCACCAATGGAGAGGAAGAGAGACAAGTGCGAGTGCATGTGTTTGCACACTGTAAAGATGCTTTAAGTGCATCCAGTAACTGTGAATTAATGCAATGCTTTCTTCTAGCATCTTCTATCTGACAAAAAGATGAGCAGGACTCCAAAATCTACTGTTTAAGTTTGGCATTAATAGCAAGATGCATACGACAAAGAACATCTGGCTCTGTCCGTGGAGACAAAATAAATCACCTTGATTGTACAAATTAAAAGACCAGAAAAGAGTGCAAAATTGCAACACAACACTCTTATGTACAAATAAGTGTTTACAGGTGAAAAAAGCATATTAAAATGCATAACAAAAATAAAAAATGTACAGTATCTAAAAGTAAGTAAAAATATGACCAATCTGATTCAAAATATCTGATCAATATTTCTGCAATATTTATTGATTAAAGGATTTCTGGGATGATGCAGTTTACGTCCATATGGATCAGCCACGAAATATCACACTGAGTAATTAAACAGTGGCAATAAACAACGGTATCAGTCTGTGTCCCTTGATTCAGCAGATCATCATCAACTCCACTCACTGACAGATGAGGGTAGAGGTCATATGGCCACACCTGTCTGCCTGTTTCTCTCTCTCTCTCTCTCTCTCTCTCTCTCTCTCTCTCACACACACACACACACACACACACACACAAAAAGCACTGGATAGATTTTGATGGGATGCTGAGATGGTGCTTGGGATGAGGAACAGCTGATTCAATTTTGGCCTTGATGCAGACCATCCTTAGAATTTCTCCTTTTCTCTATCTCTAAAATGCTTAAGAAATATAGAAAAACTCTACTTTGACATCATCATAGAGATCTACAGGTATCTTGAGGACAAATACACAACTGAACTCAGAAGAGTGATCTCTGACATTACAATTTTCATAACAATTGTCTACAATCTTATAAGATGGCAGCAACAAAGAATTTTCAATGATTTTCATTTCATGCATCATCCAAATGGCAATTACCAAGAGCTTTGTACAGTTAATAAATTCAACTAATTTATGTCCTCGATATCTTATTATATACACTCGCTCACTCATCTTCAATCGGTTAGTCCAATTAAGGGTCACGGGGGGCAGGAGCCTATCCCAACAGTCAGAGCATGAGACGAGGTACACCGTGGACAGGACGCCAGTCTGTTGCAGGGCCACATATAGACAAACACACACATTCACACCCGCACACACACCTATGGATAATTTAAAGTTTCCAATCCACCAAACCTGCATGTCTTTGGATGTGGGAGGAAGCCGAAGCAACCGGAGGGAACCCACACAAACACATTGATGCTGATAAAATTGATCTGAAAACATTCTGAAAATTCATGGTGGCTCAGATCTAATTATTTTTAGAATGTTTGTGGGTTCAAATGTGCTAAATGCTAGTATCCCAAAATGCACAACTGTTATGGAACTTATAGTGACAGCCAAGTCTGGGAGCATGTGTTGGTGCTGCACCTCCCCGCAGCCACGATACCACTGAACTGCCTTGGGTCCAGGGTATCAACCACCCATGGAGGTGGTGCCATAAGGTTTGCATGTTGCACTAGGATGCCAGCAATCCGGGTTTGATTCCCGACTGCAGCCAAGGTCCCAACTGGCACTTTCAACAGGAGTGCTGGTGAGGAGTGAGAGACACGTGCTGTGGGCCCATCTGGAAACAAGCAGACAACTAGCCCATTCCCACATCTCTAAAATAATAATATTTTTTGCCACAGCCAGGTGAAATGTGGGTACCCCATGGCCTTCTCCACCTACTGGGGACCTCAACACTCATGTACAGAGAAATGTACCACATTGCCAAAGCGAGGAAATGGACACTCCTTCACAGTACAAGTGATACTTCTAACCTTTGTCTCTCTAAGTAACCGCTCATTTGATACAAATTAATCCAGCGATACCCAAGGATCCTCCAACAAGACCTAGTACCAAAAACATCTGGTCGCTGCCCTAGGTCACTGGTTAGAGTCCAAGTCTCACAACCATACAGCAAGACAGGTGACATCGGGACCCTAAAAATGTGGACCGTCATTATCCTGCACAAATATCAGCATCATCAAGCACCTCTGTCCAAGCGACATCATGATTCCACAAGCTCCTCCTATGTGTCTCTCAATCGCAAAGGTGGAGGACCCAGAGACATGAATATTGGAAGTCATTAAAAGTCTGAATCTTATTGTTGATCCAGAACAATCCCTGATCCAGACACTAGACACATTTAGCTAAACTGTGCCACTAATTAGGCTACTTCATAGCGAGAAAAAAAATGAGCAAAGCAAATAAACTAGGCATGTGCCTTTAAAGTAAGCGAGCAGGTGTGGCAACGTCTTTTTATGTAAGGCAACACTGTGGAAACAGTGGAGCAGAAGGTTAGAACAGATAGCGGATTCCAGAGGTGGGATCTGGTACCACTACAGGAGAACTAGGCAGGATTATTGATGGGCCAATTAGCAGCTAGTGTGTGTCACCTCCATCTACAGGGGACACTCTGATAATTAATGAATAATTTAGCATGCCTTTATGTAAATGCTGATAGGGGGTAGAAGTCACAGAAATCTCACATTTCTATTGTTACAGAATTGATAAAGCGCACCTCTGAAGCAGAGGGTCCCTTTGTTGTCTGCTGTGACTTATTTCCATCAGCAACAATAATACGAAATAGTCTCTTGTGTAGAAAAATGCAATTATATAATGATTTGTTTCATCCATAAAAGTTACCAATTATTCAAATGGTTTGCATTATTTTCTATTTTTGAATTTCATGTTTATTTTGCTTCTCTGTCAGTTTGCAGGGCTTTGAGGTGATTTTATTATTATTTTAAAGTGTAACAAGCACACAAAAAGAATGTCAAGTTGACTCTAACACTCAAGCTCAGTTGACATGTCCTTCTTTGAGCATCAGATCAGGGCATGAAATGTTGCATTTAGTGAGATGGAACAAAGTAGATACACAAAGAACAGAGAAAATCATGAACTTCTAATCTGGAATTGGTAGATAACCCACCCAAATTCATTCATGGAATGTATTTTATTTTTACAGGTGTGTTCTGATTTATTGCTATCGCTTCACCTCACTGTGGACGTCTTTCAGTGAGACGTTTTCTCAGCTCAAAAGTCCTCAGAAATTGCACTGGGCAACTCTGTGAAGTTTCTGTGTTTCACTGTGGCTTGCGGTCAGTTTTACGGTCTGGATTGAGCTGGATTTCACTGCGGCCTTAACGAGGTGACACTGAAGGCTTACCTCCTTCCCTGGCTGGCCCTAAAAACCCTTTTAAAGACTTATACGGGGCTGTACGTATGGATGTTAAAATGTCACTTAACAAATCAATCCAATCATTTGCATGCCAACAGTGATGTGACTGTATGTGTCTGAGCATGTGTCACCATCAGCATGGCTGTGCAATCATTTACACAAACTGTGTGCAGTGCATCGTAAAGAGGCCAACCCCCTTATGTATCAATCACAAAAACACCTGTCAGGTCTTTACATAATAAAATATTTAAGAACAAGCAGATCCCAACACAGCAAACCCACATTTAGTATGTGTGACAGCGAAATGTCACATACACTGACGTGGCCAGTACATTTAAATTAACACTACAGGATTAGAGGTTGAATGTATGTATGTATGTATGCAGATACTGAGCTGCTTCAATAGCTGTATTCATACAGAGCAGGCTGCTCAGTGGGATTGATTGCCTGTTCCTCCAACACTGCAGCTATTTATTTGCACAATTCTTACATATTTATTTTGCACAACAGTTAATGTGAAATATTTCTGTATTATGTGAAATACATCCTAGTAACACTGTTAAAAGCACAGTAAAAGCTGTCATGCAGAAGTTACAGCAGTGCCGTACCCTTTCAGAATAATTTTCTTTGACACGTGGAGAAAAATAAATATACCTGAATGATATATTTCATTTTCACGAAAAAAAAAGATAACGATGTAAATTTTAGGCCATACCATCATCTGTATTTCTAAGTGCATCAAATGTCCCATTAGTGCACGTCCGGCTCTTCTGTTTAGTATCGTACTCTTGAACAATCTAATATGCTAAATTCACAAGCATCCTTTCATTTCCACCTAAAGGTGCTCTATTTTCTGTCATCTTTTTCTCAGTCATAAGATTATCTGAATCAAATCTTCTGTAGCTGCTTTGCCCTGAGGTTGACAAGCATCTTGATTAAATAATAAGAAGCTGATTGTCATTGCGAGGCAGGTAGAGTATAAGCCATGGGAGAGGAGAAAGAGAAAAAAGCAGCGGGTGACGTAAGGAACGAGAGCCTTGGAGCAGCCGCACAGTTAACAAACCATTTCCTTTATTCTCATATTCACACAAACAAAGAGGAATCCAGATGGGTTGTGTGCGTGTTACTGCAGTTCCCCCCCGCCTTCTTGCTCTACTAATTAGACAGGTCACAACTGTGAGAGTTCTGGCTATGGGTCAACAGAGGCACTCGTTGGCAAGTGGAACCTGAAACGCAAACCCTAACTCACTCACTCTCCATTTGCTCCCCCTTCCTCCCCCTTAATGTCCCTTACGCACTTGAAAAGTAACAATATCATGTTCTCTGGTGAAAAGAAGCCGTGACTGGTGAAGCATCTTTCCCATACAAACATGTCACGGTACATTTCGTCACACAAATGGCATACTAAAGACTGCAAGAACCCACCAAGTGGTCTAATTTAGCGACGAGACAATAGAATAAACATTGCTGATTGAGAAGTCAATGGATGAAACAAATTGTGATGAGTCAAACCCAGAATGCAATTCAAGCAGTGAACCGTTCTCCAAGTTTCATTCCAGCTTCTCAGTTCTATAATTCAATGAGATGCTTGTGTCTAGTCCTATTTGACACATTACCATAATGCCTATAGGAAACCTGGGATAGCATCTAACATTCCAATTAAGGCCAGTGTTGTCATCACACATATGTAGAGACATGGGTGACCATGAGTCCAATTGCTTCCAACACAAACAGGCAACACAGTCGCATTTGGAGGCTGCTCGTTTAGATGCATGCCTGGAAATCTGTAAAATAAAAACACCTGCTAAAGTGGTATCTACCTGTAAGAAGACAACAGGAGCAGAGTTTCCATTACAGATTCATGCAAAAGTTAAGCAATATTCACAACTGTAAGTTATATTTGTCAGGAGAAATTCTGTCCTTCGAGCAAACTTTCATATCTTAAAGCTCAAGAACCGTAAAACTATCAGAGTCAAACTTTTTATACATTAATACTGGGAGGTCAAAGCTCTGCATACCCAAAAAATAAATAAATAAATAAATAAATCATGCATTTCTGACATTTCTAAATGGCTTTTTTTTTTTAAATGACTTTTGGGTTTTGAGTAGGAAATGCACCAGAAGCCATGAAATGCTCACATTGCCTGAGCTGTTCAAATATACGGCAGTTTATTCATTTGAGAAGTTAACTTTTGATGAAAATAAGATGGGCTGAAAGCCAAAAACCATCTTACAGTTGTGTCCCTTGCCCTTATGGGCAACTTGCTTGTTTTCAGAATGCTGATAAGTAACAATAACAAAATGACAGCATTCTCACTGAATGATGAAAAGTGACTGCTAGGTTTTGGCTTCTCCTGATGACTGTCATTCTACAGAGGCTCTCAAGAGAACCGTAATTTCAATGGCAATGTTGACGGAATGGTCAGTCCCACTATGTATTACTGTTTCATAGTTTAATTGTTTTCAATATTACTGCAAAGTTATGTACACAGGCAGTTTGCTCTGTCCAAGCCCAATCCTGTCAGATCTAAGAAGCTAAGCAGAGTGGGTCCTGGTTAGTACTTGGATGGGAGACCTCTTCAGAAGACCAGGGGCTGTGTGTGTTTCTCCACGTAAACCTGGAGTTGCGTCAGGAAGGGCATCGGCGTAAAAATTGTGACAAGTCCCAACGTGGATCTGTGCTGGATCCACTGTGGCGACCCTGAACAAACGTGAGCAGCCCTAAAGCAAACAACATTGCTGTGAGGTCATGTATTATTAGAAAGTCATGTGACTATTTCTGTATGTCATGTTATCTGTAATAGTGGAAAAGTGTTTACATTGCAGTTTTGCAAAATGAGGCCGTTTTCAAATGGGCTGAAAAACAAACTCATGCAAGCATAAAACCTTTTTTGTGATATCTAAGCGGCACCTTTCCGAAATATGTTTCCATTAAGCATATTATCAATTTGCTATTTTAAAGTAATATAATCTGCAGACACAGTTCAAGGTGTAGTTTCCTTCAGTGTGTTGAACCACTTCATGGCAGTGCTCATAACCAATGGTTGGTCATGTGGTCCAGTCAAGTTAAACCTCGGCCCCAAGGAATCTCTTCCACCAGGTTCAAGTGAGGCATGGCACATCTGGTCATGTTTAAATCTGCTCAGGACAGGGACTGGGCAATACAAAGCTCTCATGCAGAAATGGGCATACAATGAGAACCGGCCAACTGTGTGGGCTGTGGGGAGATGTCCATCTGCCAGAACACTGCACCCATGAATGTCTTGAAATATTCAACCTCTAAACCACACCATGCGTCCTACACTAGACAGATGTGGTGTACTGAACCAAGAAGAAGCAGCAGCAGCTACGCAGCTCAAGCTTGAAACACTTTGTCCATAGCTATGAAATTGGAAACTGTTTCAAGCTACATTATGTGGTTTGTTTGGGTGGTGGCTAAGAGGTTAAGTGTGCTTGTTTCCAGTGTGGAAGGTCAACCTCACACTCTCACAAGCGCCACTAGCTTAGCTTATGACAAGCTAAAAGTGGATGCTCTCGTTATGGCCAAACAACTTTCCACAGTTTCTGGGGATTCTGTGTTAGTACGCGCCTGCGGCCGATGTGCTTGAAGAATTCCTGCGCAAAAAGTAGTTCCCAGATAATTGTGATATATTCCTGTGAGATAATGAGTATATCTCATCTAAATCAATTCTAAAATTTACCAGTAATAAAATGATAAAGAGAACTGAAGTTTTAAGAGTGGCCATAATAAATATTTAAGAAACTTAAGAGTTTATGAGCATTGTAAACATTGACACGATGGAGTTTGATGCGGAAGAGTTCAGAAAGATACGATTGGAATGGTTTGATTAACATTTACAGTTGGCGATGAAAGACTTGGGTTTTAACTTCGTGTTAAAGTCAGAACAAGAAGCTGCACTGAAAGAGATCTATCTGGGAAGAGACACATTCTGAGTGTTGTTGCTCCAACGAGAGTGGCACGCTGAGCAGTTTTGCAAAAGTAGTTCGGCGAGCTCAATCTGTGGGTGCGAGCTATCCCACAATGCCAAAATAGCAGAGATGTCAGTCCAATGAGAGCAGCACTCTGAGCAGGGTGGGTCAACCCTTTCCAGTTCTCCATGTAATATGGAGTTGCGTCAGGAAGGCATGCAGATCCATCTTGGATCTGCTGTGGTGTGGCAACCCTATGTGAAGCAAAGAAGAAACTGAAGGAACTTACGTGATTTGTTTGGAATCAGTCCAAGTACACATGCTACAATTTGGGAAAACAGTTTTGCACTTGAATAATTATAAAACACTGTCCCTTTAAGCTGAGGGTATAGTGAAAATGCTGAGGAACCAAAGCCTCTCTTCAGTAGATGTTTTGCTCCAACTATTAAGTTAAAGAATCAACAAATGAATCAAGTAACCACAATGTTTCAAATGAAAATTATAATCAGAACAACTGCTGCAAAGAATCATTCTGTCCAACTACAGACACAAAAGTTAACAAGCTACCAAATAGGAACAAGTGAGCAAAGGCTGAGTCAACAGTCAGAGCAAATTAAACAAAGAAGCACTGAGGGAGGCTTTGGAGGAGGCTGAATGGGCTAATATTTGGATAGTTGTTGGGAAGACAATCATCTCAGATTATAGAGTTGGCTGAAGGACTAGACAGACTCTCTTGATCTGAAAGTGTGGAGGCCGCTTAACATAGAGTGGAGATGATTAGGATGAATCACTCGACTGATCAGCATCAGTGTAGCTACCTTCAGAGAGCCTCTCCTGATCTGTAACTGGTCACATTTGTGGTGGTGGAGATGGGGGGGGGGCGGGATTTGACATGAGGTTTCTTATTCTGTGTCTGATACACTCTGTGAATGTGGGAGAAATAAAGAAATATGAAAAAGAGGATGAAAGAGCTTGAAACCAGCAGACATTCTACCATGTCCATGATCATGTCTCACAACTACATGGTTGCTCAATATGAACATTTCTGGGAGGGATCCATGTCTTTCAAACACCGAAATAAAATAGTAAGTAAGTCCTTTGGGCTGCTCCCGTGTTTGCACTCAGGGCCGCCACAGCAAATCCAAGGTGGATCTGCATGTTGAATTGGCACAGGTTTTACACCGGATGCCCTTCTTGACACAACTCCACATTACATGGAGAAACATGCAGGAGTGGGATTTGAACCGGGAGCCTTCCGCACCAAAACCAAGTGCACTTAAATATTAAACATGTATTTCATGTCATTAAAATGTGTGTCTGAGGTCATGACTGCATTAAATAATTCTATCTCAATAACTCTGTCTATGCTCAAGTAGACACATGATCTTCAGACAGCAGAGACAACTGCTCCTTTAATACAATCTGAGATGACAACTGTCTGGAAGCTTGAGAAGAAAGAGCTGGAGCAAGGTAGAGTTACAGTGCCAGAGTGCTGAAAAACCTCAGCTCAGCAGACCTGGGTAAAAGCAAAAATCAGCGGAGGAGTGTGGGACATGAGAGATGGACAACATTAGTGAGTGAGTGTGTCAGCGGCAGTACATCATCCCATTTCTCAGGCTCTCATCAGCCTCCTGCATTACGTCATTGAAGAGGAGGATGGAGAGGAGGACATAGGGAAAGGGGAGGCTGAGAAGAAGGGGGACAGCTCGTAAAACACTGAACACACAGTAAACATGTCTGTCCTTATGCATGACAATACCCCTACAGTGAGCGCTGCTTGACATTAGCCAGATTCCCCCATCACGTGCTAGTTCTCAGCCAACAGCAAGGTCTTCGGCGTGGACACCGGGGAAATAGATTAGCACTAAACTAACGTGGTAAACTGGGCTCTATTATACGAGGCCATGCTGGGCTAGACTATATTGGATTTTCACTCACTCAGTCATTCGCAAGTGCATAAGTGGTTGTAACGGTGGTTTACCTCAGCTCACACATGGAGTCCTATGGGAATCCTGTGAAAATAAGACATGGAAGCTGGTGGAAAAAGTACAACGCACCCGTGAGCGGGTGTATGATAATCTCATCAGAGAGAGCAGAACGGATGAGAAGTAAATGAAAAGCAAAGACTGTGTAGCTGGTGGCCTGAGCTGAGAACCCATCGTTTCTGCTTATGTGACTTATGGGGGAAAATGAGAGGAATTTAGAGCCCCCAATTTTCTTGTTTGTTTTATTATTCTGCTGTCGACACAAGAGTTATTGTAGTCTAATAACCTGTCAGAAGGTATCAGAAAAACAACACCGCAGGGGCGCAACAATTAACGGATATGAATCAAAAATCATTTTTAAAGCAACAGATATAGAAGGAGGCCTGAATTTATCTAAATGTACTATGAAAATGTCAATGGCTCGATTTCAACGCAACGGTACAATAAATCTATTGAGTCAGAGTTCTTTGACTATTTTCACATCTTCAAATTCTACTAAAACTTCAAAAGATCAGCACAATGCTCTCATAAGACTAGTCACAAGAACGTTAACATTGCAATGTAAAAACAAAAATCAACACGTCTGTAGGCTGTAAAATTGATAAATGTACCAGTTTTAACTTTGCGTTCTGTTCCCAATTTGTTGTTACCATCATGTCAGTTTAAGCAGGCTTCTTCTTCTTAGTTTCTTCTATGCTGCACTTTCTGCTATTGTAAGTGGTACTGCCACCCAGTGGGAAACAAAAGGTGAGTAGAGGCAGTGTCGATCATAAAAACATGAAGAAGGTTACTGGTTTTACATAAAATATGCATTTGAAGGTAAGCAATGTCAGATTCATCTTATTCTAATTTATCATAGAAAAAGAATGACTATGTTAAACAAAGCCTTGTATCAGAATGTATCATACCGCACCAAATCGACTCACATCAAATTGTTCCAGAATAAAACTATTGCTATCATCAGTATCACTGGATCATATAGTTGCCTGTGTATCTATAAATATATGTGTATGGCACTGCTTTACACGAGACAGATGCAAACACCTACAAGACCCCCTTGTACTCCACTGATCATAACCTGGTTGTGCAATAGACTTGAAATGCTGACTGTGGGTGTGTGTGGGTACATGCATGCATGTATGAAGCGTATGCATGCGTGAAGGGCTGTCGGCAAATGAAGTTGACACACTTCAGTAAAAGCTGTTCAAAGGGGATGGTAGAGCGAGTATATGAAGTTTTAAGAGGGGAAGGTGATTTGGCTCAAATTAACGTGATGTCTGTCTGTCAGCGCTGAACAGCCATGTAGACATTTACCTCCAGAGGAAAAATGACTCTGGGGTTACTGCAAGAACAGCTGTCAGGTCAAAGTGTGAGACTCTCTGAAACATATTAGTGTCACAGTTTACTGACAAAGTTATTATACACAAACCTGAATACTGAGAGCACAACTCACGGGTCACACATCTGAAAGCTGAACAACACAGTACCAGCGGCGGGACAAATGGAACAAATGCACAACTAAACCACCACAACATCTGTTCTAGTGCTTATCAGTAATGTGTGAGAAAGCAGACAACTAATAGTAAAAATAATGGTACATAAGATTGACTCCCCAGTAGCCGCCGCCACAGCCCACAGCAACATTTAAGTGGACATGCAGCAGATGGAAGGCTAATGGTTCAGCTCAGAATAACAGGTGCTATTTTTATATCTCTTCTCATTACAAGTGCTGAAGGCCACGAATCAACTCACTGTTCACGCAATTTTGAAAAGAGGTTTGGTGGAAGACCTCAGTCCTAACCCTCCGAACACCTCTCAAACTAGCACAAAACAAATGTGTCCCATCTCAAGGACTTTGGATTTGATGTGCAGATTTAATCTTTAATCTGGATGTAGTGGTACATTGTTCACTTTGCAGGCTAAAGGCCTTTATAAGCTTCTACTACTCTGCCAAGCCCTGGTCATGCAATTGCTCAGACACAGTTGTGAACCTTTTGAAGTCCCTCTGTCAGGTTTGGTGGGTGTCGCAATGCAATTCATTGAGAAGTAGGGGGTGGGGCATTTTTCATGAAGACATCTACAATCCCATAAAAGTAGCAGACTGTGAAACCAGAAAAGTGAGATTCTGGAAATGATATACTTAGCAGACCAATCCCAGCCCGTGCGGGCCCCTTCATCTCAACATGTAGTTACAATTTTTTGGAGGTGCACATCAGGCTATGAAGAGGATCTCAGAGTGGGTTTTCAAAGACATCAAGGGCTCTGCAGTGCTACGGAGTCGTGGATATGGAGAAGCATAAATTGGTCTTAAGTGGTGCAAAGATGCAGTGAGGGAACGAGGCAGAGATGAAACACCGACTTAAACAAGATCACATGATTTTGTAGCCATGGTGTGTGAACAGATTGATACAGAAATTCTACAAAAATAAAATTCAAACGTGAATATAAAATCTCTGCTGTTGGTAACGGTGACTGTTAAAAAATAGATGAAAAACATGATAAAACCGATGTCTGTATTTTCATGGGATTAATATAATCTGAGGTAATTTCTACAGATTGTTTTAAGGAAAGTAAAAGATTTTTACTGACAGAGAAGAGCGCAGTCAATAAAAATGATTGTCAAGGAGCATTCAGGAGAGACAAAAAAAACAAACAAACAAACAAAAAAACAATCACCGAGTAACTCTGGTAATAACTAGCTTACTGCACCTCCCCATGTTAAGATAGATCTGTCTGAATATGGCTTTAGGCCCTTCTTTTCTAAACTTTTGTTGAAAAGACATTTTCTGGCTGGTTAACGCATGTTCATGATTTTTTTTCTGCAACACGACCATCAGGATGAAGTTCTCTTCTTGGGTACGACCAAATCCATGCTTGAAATTGACTTGCCTTTTCTATGGAGCTCATGGCACATGACACAGGCACTGTCGGAGTATGGAAATCCAACAATGGTGCCATCTGACAAGTTTTGAACTATAGTAAATTCTCTCTCTAACAACCGCAAACGCTATTTACTACATAATATATTAGGTAGTGGAAAGGTAAAAATAGTTAGGTTTTAATGAATCCCATGTTTTTCAAAGTGACAAAGTGACAAAGTTTTTTAATTCGGCACACAAAATATTCAAATAGAAAAAAATGAACAATTCCACAAACAAACACAGACAAAACTAGTGAGTCCGAAAGGGTGTGGGCTGAAGCAAAGCTTATTAGCGCCCACCCCTGCTAGTACAAGTCCAACAATTCTAATCAGTCATATTTACATAAATATAAATTCACTACTACATGTCGACACACAGACATACACATCAATATACTATTCACTTATAATTATATTTATATAGTACCAGATCATAAGAAAGTCGAATCAAGGCACTTTACGCCAGTAAGGACTAACCTTACCAACCCCCAGAGCAAGCACTAGGCAACTGTGGTGAGGAAAAACTCCCTATAAGGAAGAAACCTCAAGCAGACCAGGCTCTTGGGGGTGACCCTCTGCTTGGGCTGTGCCACATATACCTATATACATACGTATATACTTTACAAACATAAATATATACATACATATACACAGTCACTTATATACATATACACCTACCCATATCTATATATCTACATACGCATATACATACCCACACATTCAAATATACAATAAGTCCCACTTATAAATTGAACATTCCATATAAATCAAATTATATTTGCTTCTTTATAATACTTAGACATAATGTTCTTTTTGAGTAGTTTCTTAAATCTCACTAAGGTACTACTCATTCTAACCTCTGTTGAACATTTGTTCCATTTCCTCACCCCAACCACAGACACACAAAAACCCTTTACATTTGTTGTTACTGGTGGTTTCATAAAAATTGCACAACCTCTTAAACTATATCTGGATTCCCTCAATCGGAACAGACTCTGGACATGTCTCGGTAAGGCTTGGTTTTTCGCTCGAAATAAAGTTTGAATTGTAATGTAATCGACCAAATCAATGAATTTTAATAAATTTAAAGACACAAATACAGAATGAGTTGGTTCACGATATTGTTTATTGCAGATGATTCGTATGGCTCGTTTTTGCAAAAGGAATATTGGATTGGTATTTGATTTGTAAGTGTTTCCCCATGACTCAACACAATATGTCATATATGGTACCATCAGAGAATGATATAAAGTAAGTAACCCTTCTTGCGGCAGTAGGTCTTTGGCTTTATACAAAATGGCTATAGTTTTTGACAATTTTGATTTCACATAATTTATATGTGGTTTCCAGCTAAGTTTATTATCAATTATAACACCTAAAAATTTATTCTCTGTTACTAACTCAATTTCCTTATTGTTTATAGTTAAATTTTTACATTTGGGTGCCAGTTTATTTCCAAATATAATACATTTAGTTTTCCCAAGGTTGAGTGACAACTTATTAGCGTCAAACCAAACCTTAAATTTTTCCAGTTCTTTCTCCACTATGTCCAGAAGCTGTTCAAGATTTTCACCGCTACAGAACACAGTTGTATCATCCGCAAAAAGGACACATCTCAGTGAACTCGACACCCAACTTATATCATTTATATAGATTATAAACAACAAAGGACCCAGCACTGAGCCCTGCGGCACCCCACATGTGACATCCCTGAGTTCAGAATTTGTATTATTGAATTGAACATACTGAAATCTGCCTTGTAAATAACTAGCTATCCATTCATATGCCAGACCTCTGATTCCATATTTCAGCAGTTTACTTAATAGTATTCCATGGTTAATTGTGTCAAACGCTTTCTGTAAATCAAAAAAAACACCTATTGTGTATTGTTTATTATCAATTGCAGTTGCAATACTTTCCACAAAGTCCATCAAAGCATGTGATGTAGTTCGAGACCTTCTGAATCCATATTGTTCTTCACAAATGATGTTATGCTTCAGTAAATAATCATTTAATCTTTTAGCAAATATTTTTTCCAAAATTTTGGAAAATTGTGGCAGGAGTGATATAGGTCTATAATTAGAAAATGTGTGTTTGTCACCAGTTTTAAACAGAGGAATTACTTTGGCTATTTTCATTTGAGAAGGAAATTTACCAGTACTTAGTGACATATTGCAAATATAATTGAACGGTTTTACTATACAATCAATAACTTTTTTAATAAAGCCATATCCAAATTATTAAAATCAGTCGATTTCTTACTTTTTGAACCATGAACCAGATCAAGTATTTCCCTTTCATGAATACCACCAATGAACATTGAAACAGATTTGTTAAATGTTGAATTATTTACCCAGAAGTTATTAGTTGATGAGTCAATTTTACTGGCAAGATTTTTACCCACATTAACAAAGTATTCATTAAAGTGTTCAGCAATAGACTCGTCGTTATCAATCGTGATGTAGTTGTTACTCTGAAAAAATGAAGGATAATCTCTAGTTACTCTATTCTTTTTTACTATTTCATTTAATATGTTCCGTGTGTTTTTGATGTTATTTCTATTTTTGACAAGTAACTCATTATAATATGTTTTTTTTACTGAGTCTCATGATATTGATTAACTTATTCTTATATGTTTTATACTTACTTTCAGCTTCCTTAGTTCGTAGTTTTATGAATTGTTTATATAGTACGTTTTTCTTTTTACATGCCCTCTGAAGTCCCTTAGTTATCCATGGTTTGTTGCTATATTGATTTCTATATATTTTGTCAACAAATGGACAGTGTTTATTATACAAACTGGAAAAAATGGAAATGAAAGCATCATATGACCTGTCAACATCATCAACAAAAACATCTGACCAATTCTGACTTGATAAATCCTCCCTTAAATTATCAATTGTTTCAGGTGTTACTTTTCTACTCATGAATTTGATATTGCTTCGATACATACAACAACCCTCCAATGCAAAAACTGAGAAAACTGGCAAGTGATCACTGATATCACTGACCAGTAGTCCCCCACTAAGATTACCGGATATAACGTTAGTTAAAATATTGTCAATGAGAGTTGTTGAGTCCATAGTTATTCTGCTAGGATGAATGATGGTTGGAAACAGCCCTAAACAGTACAAGGTGTTTATAAATGAGGTAATTTGTGGATGATTGTGAGGGTTTAAAAAATCTATATTGAAATCTCCACAGACAAATAAATGCTTATTTCTGTTGATTTTGTTGTACATTCCTAAGATAATGTCTTCAAAGGTGTCAATATTTGTCCCAGGAGCTCTGTAAATGCAACTAACAACTATGTTTTTGGAGTTTATAGATGTCATTTCTATGGTAACACATTCCATGATGTTGTCCACTGTAAATGACATGTTGTTAATGAGTTTACAGTTATAATCTGACCTTACAAACAATGCAACGCCTCCGCCCCTTCTCGTCTGCCTATTAACCAGGAACAATTCATAACCATCAAGATATACCAGATCTTTATTATCCTCATTTAACCATGTTTCTGAAATGGCAATAACTGAAAAACGTTTTTTGGATGTTTTCAAACAATCATTAATAGCGGACAGATTACGAGAAAGACTTCTGCTGTTGAAATGTATAATTGAAAAATTTTCATCATTGATTTTATAATTTTTGAATTGTTCTTCTGTAAAATATTTGCACTGTCTCACAATATTCTCACTGAAAAAGGTATCAGGATCATTTTCAGATTCGAAGGGGTGGTTAGCAGAGTTATTATAATTAAATGTATCTAGACAGAGCTCCTGGGCAGAAATAAACGGATCATTATCCTTAGTCATTATGTCTCTCTTGTCTCCGGGTGTAGATGATGTGGATGAGTGGGTTGCTCCAGTCTGCATCATGGTGCTGTGATGTGTTTGAGTCCTCATACCTATTGTTCATATTTGTCCAGCTCCTCGATGTTCCTTATTGCCATGACTTTTGCTTGTTCTGGTGATCCGTTCAGTTTGATGAATATTTTACAGTTTGAAGTCCATGTGTGCTGGATTTTTCCCTGTTTCTTTAAGAAGCGTGCTTTCCTGGCGATGTCGGCATTCCGTTTGGTGAGATGTTCATTGATGAATACGTTTGTCCCTTTCAGTTTTCTTCCTTGTTTTAACAGTGCTGTTTTGTGTTTTCTGTTGATGAATCTCATGATGACGGTTCGTTTATCACCGTCATTTCTCCGGGGCAGAGGGTGGCACGCTTCAATGTTATTTAAATCCATTTCTATACCTTTAGATAGGAGGAAATCAGCAACCTGTTTTTCCACAGAGCTGACCTCCTGTTCACTGGGCTCCCCTCCGCTCTCATCTGTTACCGCCCGTGCGTAGGACCGTGGTTTGATGTGAAGACCTGTGATGATGACGTCGTTAATTCTGGTGTACTGCTCCAATTCAGCCACTCTATTTTCCAGCTGCACCAGATGCCGGTCTTTCTCGGCGTTCTGGAGCCGTAATGCCTTCACCTCCTCCACCAGATCCATGATTGATTTCTGTTGCTGCTTCACAACAGAAATCTCCCCTGATAGAAAGTCCAGAGATTTTTTAATATCGTCACCTTCCTCCGCTGTCAGAACCTTCTTAGGCCCCATGGTCGGCTTATGAGCAGCTTGTCGATCGCCGATGTTAACAGCCTGCGTTGTTTGTCACCGGGATGGATCTGCACTGCGCTGGTGCCACGCAGCCTCGGTGTTTCCGCGCTGATGGATCCGCAGTGGCTGCACGAGGCCTCGGGGAAGCGGCACTCGTGACGCGCGGCTTTAATGACGCAGCGCGCGGCCTCAGTGAATTCACCACGTTGAGTGGGCCTCGGACGTTGTTGCTGTCCAGTCGCGGGGCTAAGTTGCCGGTTGAGGTGGTATTCCCACTGTCCGGGTTGGCAAACACCGGAGTGGCAGATGGCAACTACAAACACCACCTCTGAAAACTCAGGTACAAACTTTTTTTTCAATATCTGACTTCGACTGAGCAGAGTTGTCTCAGGTACTTACAGTTTGGGCTTACCACATGTGGTGAGACCTGCGGTCAACCCTTCTCAGCATCAACTTACTACGATCACTCATTTGGCTTTGCCCATTCAACAAAAGCAAAGTCCCCTTTTCTGTGAGAGTAGTTGAACTGACGTCTCTGTCACTGCTTTGAGTGATCTGATGCTTTAAGTGGGAAAAGGGTGAACATTAATGTGCTGTGCCTCTTTCCCATGTGTGTGGTTTGCTGGCCTGTCAGCAGCACAACAACAGAACAGTTGACTGAAAGGAACCAAATGAATGAACCACGGAGCAGTAAATGAGCCCAGTGGCTTGCTGATGCTGGACGACCTTCACTCTGCAGGAGAAGGTGTCTTCGTCTTATTTGGAAACACAGTTGTAAAGGGAGGGTGACAACAGGAAATTACAGCAGGCCACAAAGCAGGTGTATAGAAAGCCTGCCAGTCCTACTCTTAAAGAGGGTGTGGAATCCAGTAGTTTTAGTGGTGAAACTGACGCAATAAAACCATTATAGTGATAGTGTAGAATGTGTGAAAGGGAACAAAATATTTCAGAGATTTTGTCTGTATCCATCAGCGTACTCATACATTTAGAGGTTTATGTTATAAAAACTTATTGCCCATTAACACTAACATACAACCCCAATTCCAATGAAGTTGGGATGTGTAAAAAATGTAAATAAAACAGAATACAATGATTTGCAAATCCTCTTCAACCTATAGTCAATTGAATACACCACAAGACAAGATATTTAATGTTCAAACTGATAAACTTTATTGTCTTTGTGCAAATATTTGCTCATTTTGAAAGGGATACCTGCAACATGTTTCAAAATGCTGGGACATTGGTATGTTTACCACTGTGTTACATCACCTTTCCTTCTAACAACACTCAATAAGTGTTTGGGACCTGGTGACACTAATTGTTGAAGCTTTGTAGGTGGAATTCTTTCCCATTCTTGCTTGATGTACAACTTCAGTTGCTCAACAATCTGGGATCTCTGTTGCTTCATAATGCGCCACACATTTTTAATGGAAGACAGGTCTGGGCTGCAGGCAGGCCAGTCTGGTACCCGCACTCTTTTACTACAAAGCCACACTGTTGTAACACATGCAGAATGTAGCTTGGCATTGTCTTGCTGAAATAAGCAGGGACGTCCCTGAAAAAGACATTGGTTGGATGGCAGGATGTGTTGCTCCAAAACCTGGATGTACCTTTCAGCACTGATGGTGCCATCACAGATGTATAAGTTGCCCATGCTATGGGCACTAACACACACTCCATACCATCACAGATGTTGGCTTTTAAACTTTGCACTGGTAACAATCTGGATGATCTTTTTCCTCTTTTGTCTGAAGGACACAGCGTCCATGATTTCCCAAAACAATTTGAATTTTGGACTCATCAGACCACAGCACACTTTTCCACTTTGCGTCTGTCCATTTCAAATGAGCTCAAGCCCAGAGAAGGTGGCGGTGTTTCTGGATGTTGTTGATGTATGGCTTTCACTTTGCATGGTAGAGTTTTAACTTGCACTTGTAGATGTAGCAATGAACTATGTTAACTGAGAATGGTTTTCTGAAGGATTCCTGAGGCCACTCGGTGAGATCCTTTACACAATGATGTTGGTTTTTAATGCAGTGCCGCCTGACGGATCGATGGTCACGGCCATTCAGTGTTGGCTTTCTGCCTTGCCGCTTACGTGTATAAAGTTCTCCAAATTCTCTGAATCTTCTGATTATATTATGGACTGTAGATCATGGAATCCCTAAATTCCTTGCAATTGAACATTGAGAAACATTGTTCTTAAACTGTTGGACTATTTTTTCATGCAGTTGTTAAAGTGGTGATCCTCGCCCCATTTTTGCTTGTGAATGGCTGAGCTTTTGGGGATACTCCTTTTACCCAATCGGAGGATGTTCATTCAGTTGTTTAATTTTGTAGAAAAAAAGCAGATCACAGACATGACACAAAACTAAAGTCATTTCAAATGGCAACTTTCTGGCTTTAAGAAACACTATAAGAAATCAGGAAAAAAAAAAATTGTGGCTGTCAGTAACGGTTACTTTTTTAGACCAAGCAGAGGGGAAAAAAAAAACATGGAATCACTCAATTCTGAGGAAAAAATTATGGAATCATGAAAAACAAAAGAACACTCCAACACATCACTAGTATTTTGTTGCACCACCTCTGGCTTTTATAACAGCTTGCAGTCTCTGAGGCATGGACTTATTGAGAGACAAACAGTACTCTTCATCAATCTGGCTCCAACTTTCTCTGATTGCTGTTGCCAGATCAGCTTTGCAGGTTGGAGCCTTGTCATGGACCAATTTCTTCAACTTCCACCAAAGATTTTCAATTGGATTAAGATCCGGTCTATTTGCAGGCCATGACATTGACCCTATGTGTCTTTTTGCAAGGAATGTTTTCAGTTTTTGCTCTATGGTAAGATGCATTATCATCTTGAAAAATGATTTCATCATCCCCAAACATCCTTTCAATTGATGGGATAAGAAAAGTGTCCAAAATATCAATGTAAAGTTGTGCATTTATTGATGATGTAATGACAGCCATCTCCCCAGTGCCTTTACCTGACATGCAGCCCCATATCATCAATGACTGTGGAAATTTACATGTTCACTTCAGGCAGTCATCTTTATAAATCTCATTGGAACGGCACTAAACAAAAGTTCCAGCATCATCACCTTGCCCAATGCAGATTCGAAATTCATCACTGAATATGACTTTCATCCAGTCATCCACAGTCCATGATAGCTTTTCCTTAGCCCATTGTAACCTTGTTTTTTTTCTGTTTAGGTGTTAATGATGGCTTTCGTTTAGCTTTTCTGTATGTAAATCCCATTTCCTTTAGGCGGTTTCTTACAGTTCGGTCACAGACGTTGACTCCAGTTTCCTCCCATTCGTTCCTCATTTGTTTTGTTGTGCATTTTCGATTTTTGAGACATATTACTTTAAGTTTTCTGTCTTGACGCTTTGATGTCTTCCTTGGTCTACCAGTATGTTTGCCTTTAACAACCTTCCCATGTTGTTTGTATTTGGTCCAGAGTTTAGACACAGCTGACTGTGAACAACCAACATCTTTTGCAACATTGCGTGATGATTTACCCTCTTTTAAGAGTTTGATAATCCTCTCCTTTGTTTCAATTGACATCTCTCGTGTTGGAGCCATGATTCATGTCAGTCCACTTAATGCAACAGCTCTCCAAGGTGTGATCACTCCTTTTTAGATGCAGACTAACGAGCAGATCTGATTTAAATGCAGGTGTTAGTTTTGGGGATGAAAATTTACACGGTGATTCCATAATTTATTCCTCAGAATTGAGTGAGTCCATATTTTTTTCCCTCTGCTTGGTCTAAAAAAGTAACCGTTACTGACTGCCACAATTATTTTTCCTGATTTCTTATAGTGTTTCTTAAAGCCAGAAAGTTGCCATTTGAAATGACTTTAGTTTTGTGTCATGTCTGTGAGCCGCTTTTTTCTACAAAATTAAACAACTGAATGAACATCCTCCGAGGCCGGTGATTCCATAATTATTGCCAGGGGTTGTACTGCTGCCTTTAACTGGGGCTTCTCCATCTGTGTATTTGTTTGCTCATGTTGCCAGTGGTACTAAACAAAGCAGAGGTGTTGCTTTAATCTGTAAATCTGTTTTTACTTTAACAGCTCATGCAGTGCTAAATTTAACTCCTTCCTTCAAACATCTAAATGTCTGCCCTTCTCAGGCTGCAAAGAACAGTAATGATGAAACTGATGGAGTACAGTCACGCTACATTGTCATTGTGTGTAGGCCTCTTGGCCCTTTTTCCAAATTCTTAGAAGAATTCAGTGATTTTTATTTACTTTTTTATTTGGTGTCTCATGCCAAGATCTTGATTGTTGGCGACTTCAATAACTATGTTAATAAGGCTTCAGCAAAACCTTTTTAGGTGTTTTGGAAATGTTTATATTTTGTCAATTTATCCAGAGATGATTCACTGCAGTAGTAATACTTTGGATTTGGTCCTGGCTTATGGTATTGCCATTTCAGAAACTGATATAGCCTCTCTTATGTGACAGTTGTGGATCATTCAAGTATTAAGTTTGAAAAATCATTATCCTGTGGGATGAGACTGGATCCCTGAACATCATCAGGCATCACATTAGATGCTCCACCATAACTGAATTTAGTGCTAGATTACCTGAGATCCCAGAGTCTCATTCTAAACACAGTCACTCAGTGGACAGTCTTACAGATACCCTGATTACAGCATTCACTAATCACAAAGAGGCTCACTTGCCTTGGTTTAACAAATACCTACTATATCTCAAGCATACGTATAGCAGTTGGGAACGTAAATGGTGTAGCTCTACATTACAAGTTTTTCACCTGGCCTGGCATGACAGTGAATTTGAGTACAAACTTGCTTTATTGGCTGCAAAGAGATATTATTATTCTGCCCTTGTCTGCAAAAATACGGATAATCCAAAATTCCTGTTTGTCACTGTGGCCAAACATTCAAGTGGAAACAAAATTTCTTGGACAACTTTGAAAAGAAAATAGAGGATATCAGGTCAAAAATTTCCCAGTTAACCTTAGTCAGACTTAGTGATCCAATAACTAAAGTATGGCATTAACTAGAAAACAGTCACAGATTTTGAAACTACTTCACTTGGTATGCCGTCGCAAATTGTAAATAATAGCTAGTTTACTCCTGCATATTTTAAATCTGCAGTAAATAAACCCACTCTTAAAGGCAAGCTAGATCCGGTGTCCCCGTCTGAACGATTCCCCCTAAAAACTGGTCCGCACTGCCTTCACTGCACATGATAAATGGGTAAATAATCTTCTGCTGGTGATGGACTTGGATACTACCACAGTGCTGCTGCTGCTCCTACATCTTACAATGGCATGTGACAAAATTAATCATTGCATGTTGTTGGATAGTCTTGAAAATGATTTTGGTCAGGTTTCTCTTGGTTGGCATATTTATCTACCCATCACAATGTGTCTTGTATAACATTATTTCAAAACTCACTCTGGTAAAATATGGGGTATCGCAGAATCCTGTATTAAGCCCTCTGCTATTCTTGCCTTACATAGCACCTCTTAGACACTACAAGGCAATAAAATTATTTTTCACTGTTAAGCTGATAATACTCTGGTTCAGGGGTAGGCAACCTGTTCAAGAAAGAGCCATGAGGGTGCAGGTTTTCTTTGCAGCCACTGACTCCACCAGGTGATTTCACTGATTAACTGATTCCATCTACTCAAAGTGATAATCAGTAAAATCACCTGGTGGAGTCAGTGGCTGCAAAGAAAACCTGCACCCTCATGGCTCTTTCTGGAACAGGTTGCCTACCCCTGCTCTGGTTTATATGCCAATTAATGCAAATACTCTATCTCAAAATAGGATTGTCAGGCATCAGTGAAAAAGAGGATGCCATGTTAATATATATATATACATACATATATACATATATATATATATATATACATATATATATATATATACATATATATATATATATATATATATATATATATATATATATATATAAAAATAACACAGTAGTGTTCAGAATAATACAACCCCAGGCAAAAACTATGGAATCACCGGCCTCGGAGGATGTTCATTCAGTTGTTTAATTTTGTAGAAAAAAAGCAGATCACAGACATGACACAAAACTAAAGTCATTTCAAATGGCAACTTTCTGGCTTTAAGAAACACTATAAGAAATCAGGAAAAAAAATTGTGGCTGTCAGTAACGGTTACTTTTTTAGACCAAGCAGAGGGAAAAAAAAAACATGGAATCACTCAATTCTGAGGAAAAAATTATGGAATCATGAAAAACAAAAGAACACTCCAACACATCACTAGTATTTTGTTGCACCACCTCTGGCTTTTATAACAGCTTGCAGTCTCTGAGGCATGGACTTATTGAGTGACAAACAGTACTCTTCATTAATCTGGCTCCAACTTTCTCTGACTGCTGTTGCCATATCAGCTTTGCAGGCTGGAGCCTTGTCATGGACCATTTTCTTCAACTTCCACCAAAGATTTTCAATTGGATTAAGAGCCGGACTATTTGCAGGCCATGACATTGACCCTATGTGTCTTTTTGCAAGGAATGTTTTCACAGTTTTTGCTCTATGGCAAGATGCATTATCATCTTGAAAAATGATTTCATCATCCCCAAACATCCTTTCAATTGATGGGATAAGAAAAGTGTCTAAAATATCAACGTAAACTTGTGCATTTATTGATGATGTAATGACAGCCATCTCCCCAGTGCCTTTACCTGACATGCAGCCCCATATCATCAATGACTGTAGAAATTTACACTCAACAAAAATATAAACGCAACACTTTTGGTTTTGCTCCCATTTTGTATGAGATGAACTCAAAGATCTAAAACTATTTCCACATACACAATATAACCATTTCCCTCAAATATTGTTCACAAACCAGTCTAAATCTGTGATAGTGAGCACTTCTCCTTTGTTGACATAATCCATCCCACCTCACAGGTGTGCCATATCAAGATGCTGATTAGACACCATGATTAGTGCACAGGTGTGCCTTAGACTGCCCACAATAAAAGGCCACTCTGAAAGGTGCAGTTTTATCACACAGCACAATGCCACAGATGTCGCAAGATTTGAGGGAGTCTGCAATTGGCATGCTGACAGCAGGAATGTCAACCAGAGCTGTTGCTCGTGTATTGAATGTTCATTTCTCTACCATAAGCCGTCTCCAAAGGCGTTTCAGAGAATTTGGCAGTACATCCAACCAGCCTCACAACCGCAGACCACGTGTAACCACACCAGCCCAGGACCTCCACATCCAGCATGTTCACCTCCAAGATCGTCTGAGACCAGCCACTCGGACAGCTGCTGAAACAATCGGTTTGCATAACCAAAGAATTTCTGCACAAACTGTCAGAAACCCTCTCAGGGAAGCTCATGAGCATGCTCGTCATCCTCATCAGGGTCTCGACCTGACTCCAGTTCGTCGTCGTAACCGACTTGAGTGGGCAAATGCTCACATTCGCTGGCGTTTGGCACATTGGAGAGGTGTTCTCTTCATGGATGAATCCCGGTTCACACTGTTCAGGGCAGATGGCACACAGCGTGTGTGGCGTCGTGTGGGTGAGCGGTTTTCTGATGTCAATGTTGTGGATCGAGTGGCCCATGGTGGCGGTGGGGTTATGGTATGGGCAGGCGTCTGTTATGGACGAAGAACACAAGTGCATTTTATTGATGGCATTTTGAATGCACAGAGATAACGTGACAAGATCCTGAGGCCCATTGTTGTGCCATACATCCAAGAACATCACCCCATGTTGCAAGGATCTGTACACAATTCTTGGAAGCTGAAAATGTCCCAGTTCTTGCATGGCCGGCATACTCACCGGACATGTCACCCATTGAGCATGTTTGGGATGCTCTGGACCGGCGTATACGACAGCATGTACCAGTTCCTGCCAATATCCAGCAACTTCGCACAGCCATTGAAGAGGAGTGGACCAACATTCCACAGGCCACAACTGACAACCTGATCAACTTTATGTGAAGGAGATGTGTTGCATTGCATGAGGCAAATGGTGGTCACACCAGATACTGAGTGGTATCCCCCCCAAAAAAACAAAACTGCACCTTTCAGAGTGGCCTTTTATTGTGGACAGTCTAAGGCACACCTGTGCACTAATCATGGTGTCTAATCAGCATCTTGGTATGGCACACCTGTGAGGTGGGATGGATTATCTCAGCAAAGCAGAAGTGCTCACTATCACAGATTTAGACTGGTTTGTGAACAATATTTGAGGGAAATGGTAATATTGTGTATGTGGAAAAAGTTTTAGATCTTTGAGTTCATCTCATACAAAATGGGAGCAAAACCAAAAGTGTTGCATTTATATTTTTGTTGAGTGTACATGTTCTCTTCAGGCAGTCATCTTTATAAATCTCATTGGAACGGCACCAAACAAAAGTTCCAGCATCATCACCTTGCCCAATGCAGATTCAAGATTCATCACTGAATATGACTTTCATCCAGTCATCCACAGTCCACGATTGCTTTTCCTTAGCCCATTGTAACCTTGTTTTTTTTCTGTTTAGGTGTTAATGATGGCTTTCGTTTAGCTTTTCTGTATGTAAATCCCATTTCCTTTAGGAAGTTTCTTACAGTTCGGTCACAGACGTTGACTCCAGTTTCCTCCAATTCGTTCCTCATTTGTTTTGTTGTGCATTTTCGATTTTTGAGACATATTGCTTTACGTTTTCTGTCTTGACGCTTTGATAACTTATTCCTCAGAATTGAGTGAGTCCATATTTTTTTCCCTCTGCTTGGTCTAAAAAAGTAACCGTTACTGACTGTCACAATTTTTTTTCTTGATTTCTTATAGTGTTTCTTAAAGCCAGAAAGTTGCCATTTGAAATGACTTTAGTTTTGTGTCATGTCTGTGATCTGTTTTTTTTTTCTACAAAATTAAACAACTGAATGAACATCCTCCGAGGCCGGTGATTCCATAATTATTGCCAGGGGTTGTAGTAGTGCTATGTGACTAAAAAGATTAATCCAGGTTTTCAGTATATTTCTTATTGTTACATGGGAAACACGGTACCAGTAAATTCAGTAGATTCTCACAAATCCAACAAGACCAAGCATTCATGATATGCACACTCTTAAGGCTATGAAACTGGGCTATTAGTAAAAAAAAAAAAAAAGTAGAAAAGGGGGTGAGCAGAAAACCAGACAAAATCTGGTGTGACCACCATTTGCCTCATGCAGTGCAACACATCTCCTTCGCATAGAGTTGAACAGTAGCCAGACGCGATCAAATGTGAGCATTTGCCCTCTCATGCTGGTTATGACGACGAACTGCAGTCAGGTCGAGACCCCGATGAGGATGATGAACATGTAGATGAGCTTCCCTGAGATGGTTTCTGACAGTTTGCGCAGAAATTCTTTGGTTCCATAAACCGACTGTTGCAGCACCGGTCCGGGTGGCTGGTCTCAGATGATCTTGGAGGTGAACACACTGGATGTGGAGGTCTTTGGCTGGTGTGGTTACATGTGGTCTGCGGTTGTGAGGCCGGTTGGATTTACTGCCAAATTCTCTGAAACGCCTTTAGGGACGGCTTATGGTAGAGAAATGAAACTTCAATTCATGGGCAACAGCTCTGGTGGACATTCCTGCAGCCAGCATGCGAATTGCATCCTCCTTCAAAAATGCGACATCTGTGGCATTGTGCTGTGTGATAAAACTGAACATTTTAGAGTAGCCTTTAATTGTGGCCAGCCTAAGGCACACCTGTACAATAATCATGCTGTCTTCTCAGCATCTTGATATGCCAGACCTGTAAGGTGGAATGGATCATATCTCAGCAGTGTTGCATTTATAGTTTTGTTCTCTGTGTGTGTGTGTGTGTGTATATATATATATATATATATATATATATATATATATATATACACATGAGGTCTATTAGATAATAAACTGACCTTTTTATTTTTTCAAAAACTATATGGATTTGAATGACGTGCGATTACACCAATCATGCTTGAACCCTTGTGCGCATGCGTGAGTTTTTTCACGCGTGTCGGTGATGCCATTTCCCTGTAGGCAGGCCTTGAGTGAGATGTGGTCCCGCCCTCTCGGCTGAATTCCTTTGTTTCACACGCTGCTCAAGACGGCGCGCGTTGCTTTATCAAAATTTTTTCTGGACCTGTAAGGAATATCCGACTGATGAGAGATTATGGGGTGTTTCTGTCTGTGTAAGGACTTCCCACGGAGCGGGACGTCATGCAGTGCTTCCAGGCGCCGTCGTCGGCCTGTTTCGACCTGAAAACTTCCTAATTTAAGGCTTAATTCACCCAGGACGTCGTGAGAGAACAGAGAAGATTCAGAAGAGGCCGGCATGAGGACTTTATGCGGACATTCCACTGTTTAAGGACATTTTTTAATGAAAGACGTGCGCAAATTCGCCGAGTTGTCACGGAAACGACTCGGCGAATCTGTGTGCGCCGCGACAGGAAAAACACTTCCATGTTGAAAACCATTTGTAAAATTCAGGCGGCTTTTGATGGCTTTCAACAAGTGAGTAACTGAGAAATTGTTTAACAGCTGGGCATGTTCCAACTTGCCCGTTAAGGTTTCCAACAGAGGTGTTTTTCCTGTCGCGACCCCCCACGGTCGGGTCCGGCCCGACATGCGACTCTGCCCGCACGTTCTTTCATTACAAAATGTCCGTTAACAATGGAATGTCCGAATAAAGTCCTCATGCCGACTTCTTCTGAAAGTTCTCTGTTCTCTGTCGACTTCCTGGGTCAACAGAGCCTGAAATGTGGAAGTTTTCAACTTGAAACGGCGAGACGCCGCCGCCTCGAAGCGCAGATCGCCGTCAGGCGCCATGGGCCGTCCTTACGGCGACACTACCAGACCAAAATCTCTCAGCCATTACAATTTTTACCGAAAACCAGCTGAATTTATCGAATGGTGTCCACTCAGTTGTGCCTTACAGTTTTGAAAAAAGTTTGATCAAACAAAGCAGCAGTCTCTGAGCCATTCCTAAACAATGAAAAAAAATCGACGAGAGGGTGGGCGACTCCTCACTCAAAGACTACCCACAGGCGAATGACGTAACCGACAGGCGTGAAAAAACTCTCGCATGCCCACGAGGGTTCAAGCATGTCTGATGTAATCACACGTGATTCAAATCCATATGGTTTTTGAAAAAAATAATAAGGTCGGATACTTTTCTAATAGACCTTGTATATATATATATATATATATATATAATATATATATATATATATATATATATATATATACATATGCATGCACCTTTGAAGTAATAGGAAGCAAACCAAAGAAGAAAGACGTGGTCATATATAGTGGAATGTCAGAGCAGCTGACAGTGCCCAGAGACATGTAGTTATCAGGCGGAGGAGGGATCAAGTTCTTAACCTCTTTTTCGACCCCTTCGTAAAGGCAACAAGCAGCTCCTGATCTCTGTGGCATGCTGCCTCAATACCCCGCTGTCTCTGCATGCATGTGTGGATAGCGTGTCAAAAGGAGTGTTCCTTTACAAGCAAACATGCTGTGGACAGTTCTGCATACTTCAGCTGCATGCGTGCCTCATCTCCATTGAGCCTGTCTAAAATCTTAACCTGCGGTTTTGAACTGGAGTGTCTGCTTCCACAACATTGTGTAAGCCAGAGGCTCAACAAAAACTGGAGGCGCACACTCGTGGTTGATGTGTTGCCATGCAACACACTTTTGTGCCAAACATTAGTGATGAACTGTGACACTTCCAAATGCACAGCAATATAAACCAGGCTATGTCTTGATGTAATGTTTATATCTTCTGCTCAATTTTTTTCATTACTAGCCACGCAACTCTCACTCACAACAAAAACAAGCTGCCGATGTGCACAGCAGCGCAATCCTTTACTGTGAGAGGTTTTTAATGGCCTTCCCAGATTGGGCCCTAATTAGCTGTTAATCATATAGGGCTCATAACCAGAGTGGAGACAGCAGGCGTGTGTGTGTGTGTGTGTTCTCTCCTGCTGTCTATCCTTGTGTTGTGAGGCCATTAACAGCAGACAACCTAAAGAGAGCCAAACAGCCCATTAACTCCTTCACTCTTCCTCTCTCCGCTACGCTCATCTCTCTCACAACAGTACCACAGTTGCCAGCTGACACCCCCTAATGCCAGCTATCTGTCACAACCAAAGAACTGTCCACCCACACATCCCTCCCTGAGCCTCTTCCTTTTTGCTTTAGTTTTCCTGTCCACCCTCTTTTACCTGGACTCTTCCTGTCTCTTTGCAGATGTTGAGATGGAAGAATGGGACTAGACAGCTGAAATTATATCCAATATACTACCATCACATACGGGCAACGTGTGGAGTTAACTGATCCAAAACACCCTCGATGATATTACTTTTTTTGTCTTTTGCTTTGTTTTTGTTTTGTTTTTTGCATGATTACTATGCATCTCATGTATGACTAAAGTACATATAGTATTCCTTCTTGAAGAAGTAAGTAGTTAAGTCATATAAAGGCTTTGAGATCTTATCCTGGATTCCATGGCAAGAAGCAGGGCAAAAACATCTATGAAATCCCCTGGACCGGACGCCAGTCCAGCACAAGTTACTCTAATTTTAAATGGACTGCATAATGCTTTACTATCTGATGAAGATTGTCAAATCGCTTTACAATGATGTGTCACATTCACCCATTCAGACAAACATGAATGTCAAGGTGCAGCTATGCAAGATGCTCAACTGCACACCAGGAACAACTTGGTGATTAAGAACGTTGCAGAAGGGACCTTAGGCTTTGCTCAAACTGCCAGTTCAAATCGGATTTAAAGCATATCTGATTCAAATGTGATCTCAGTGACTGACTGTACACATTACATGCAGCAAGTGACAACATCTGATTTGTGTGTCCATACTGCAGTCTTTATCTGCAGTCTAATCCACATCTGCTGTTATGGTAATGAAAGTCACACACATGTGAACAGTTACGGGACTGCTGTCCTGTCTCTGAACCTCTGAACGCTGCAGCTACAACGTTCTGACTCATGGGATACAGATTCTAATCAAAGCTGGTGAGCTTACTGTATTTTCCAGAGTATGAGGCTTTTTTGTGTAGTTTGAGAGGTCCTGCAATTTATACTCCAATGCAACACTGCAATGCATATACACTGGAATATACGGTATATGTATTTAGTGCATCTGGTATTCACAGTATTCACAGCGCTAGACTTTTTCCACATTTTATGTTACAGCCTCATTTGAAAATGGAGTAAATGAAATGTTTTCCCTCAAAATTCTCCAACACCACCCCATAATGACAACATGAAAAAAGTTTTGTTTGTTTTTTGCAAATTCATTAAAAATAAAAAGCTAAGAAATCAAGAAATCATCGTGTACGTAAGTATTCACACCCTTTGCTTAATACTTTGTTGATGCACCTTTTGCAGCAATTACAGCCTCAAATGTTCTTGAATATGATGCCAAAAGCTTGGTTCACCTATCTTTGGGCAGTTTTACACATTCCTCTTTGCAGCACCTCTCAAGCTCCATCAGGTTATATGGGGAGCGTCGGTGCACATCCATTTTCAGATCTCGCCAGAGGTGTTCAATCGGATTCAGGTCTGGGCTCTGGCCGGGCCACTCAAGGACATTCACAGAGTTGTTCTGAAGCCACTCCTTTGATATCCTGGCTGTGTGCTTCGGGTCATTGTCCTGCTGAAAGATGAACAGTCTCCCCAGTCTGAGGTCAAGAGCGCTCTGGAGCAGGTTTCATCCAAGATGTCTCTGTACATTGCTGCATTCATCTTTCCCTCAATCCTGACTAATCTCCCAGTTCCTGCAGCTGAAAATCATCCCCACAGCATGATGCTGCCACCACCATGCTTCACTGTACGGATGGTGCCTGGTTTTGTTCAAAAATGGCACCTGGCATTCACGCCAAAGAGTTCAATTTTCGTCTCATCAGACCAGAGAATTTTGCTTCTCATGGTCTGAGAGTACTTCAGGTGGCTTTTGGTAAACTCCAGGTGGGCTGTCATGTGCCTTTTACTAAGGAGTGGCTTCCATCTGGCAACTCTACCATACAGACCTGATTGGTGGATTGCTGCAGAGATGGTTGTCCTTCTGGAAGGTTCTCTTCTCTCCACAGAGGAATGCTGGAGCTGTGACTGAGTGATCAGTGGGTTCTTGGTCACCTCCCTGACTAAGGCCCTTCTCTCCCATTGCACAGTTTAGACAGGCGGCCAGCTGCAGGAAGAGTTTTGGTGGATCTAAACTTCTTCTATTTACGGATGATGGCCACTGTGCTCATTGGGACCTTCAAGGCAGCAGAAATGTTTCTGTACCCTTCCCCAAATTTGTGCCTTGAGACAATCCTGTCTAAGCTGTAGAAACATCTCAAGGAAAATCAGTGGAAACAGGATGTACTTGAGCTCAATTTTGAGCTTCATGGCAAAGGCTGTGAATACTTATGTACATTTGATTTCTTAGTTTTGTTTTTTTTTTTTTTTTTAATAAATTCGCAAAAAATCACTGTCATTTTGAGGTATTGTGTGTAGAATTTTGAGGAAAAAAAATTAATTCATCCATTTTGGAATAAGGCTGTAACACAATGTGGAAAAAGTAAAATGCTGTGTTACAAAATGACATCAGGTGTGCTGTCAGGTAACAGTTTGATCACCAAAAGGAGCTATTAGAAAAGAAACATGCACAAACACATGTGGCACACAAAACTTTTTTTTTTAACACTTAACGTGCACTGTAAAAGTCAAGTCCAGAAACAGTCACATAAAAACAATGCAGTGTGTGCAATTAAAGTCTATTACAAAGAAATGATGTGCATACAGACTGAACATCAGCTGAAACACTGCCACGAAAATATATGTGCAAGACTCCTGCACATGTGAACAACAGATGGTGTACAGTGTTCGAGGTGTGAAGGGTCAGCTGAGCATTCTTTTTTATTTTTGAGGAGATTTTACAGATTAGTTTGGGCTTGTGTGTGTGTATTTGTAGAGAGTCAGATGTAGGGATCTCAACAGAACTAACAACGAGTTATTAAATACACAAAGACCTGACTGTGAAATAAAAGGTTGTAAAACATATCTTCAATAAAAACAGTAACACAAATTTCAGCACTAGATAACAACAAATAACCTCTATCAGTATATTCCTTCTTCAGAACAAAATAAAGCTTTAATGGCTTGGGTAACTTGCAAAAAAACAAACAAAAAAAAAACAAAAATGGTACGTTACGACAGCAAGCTTCCCTTCGTACGCCCATTTTTTGTGTGACCATGCTGACAGCCCAACACAGAAAAGTGTGTGATTAATGATAGGAGCATGGTCATATCAGCAGGTTGGTTAACAGACACTGCTGCACAACTGCACAGGTCACAGAGCACACCCAACCAGCACTCATTACTACTGAACACACATCACAGACGACACTACATCGGCTTTTCCCCAAACGCCTGGCAAAAAACCCCAGAGATAACACATTTACATGCTTTGCTATGTAAATGTCCATCTGTAATTTTGACAACTCCTTAAAATCCTAGAATACTTTTAATTTACAATCATGCCCAGCCTTTCAGTATCAGCAAAACTCCATAAAAGTCAACAACAAGAGATAAAGAAGTAGAAATAACGTCAAATACCTGTCCCAGGAATAAAACAAACAGTAATCTCTCTGGTGCGTTTTACACCGGCCTCAAAGAGGTGGAGTGTGGACAAGACCAGAATACCCTGGATAGGACAAATGAAGCCTGAACATGGCCTCCACCATATAATTGCCAAACAAACTAAAGCTGACAGGCTAATCTTGGTTTGGGTGTGTAAAAAATGCACATTTTTGTGGACTGGGTAGTTATAGTCATGATGCGTAGATTGATGTGGTATTAATAATTATGTGGATCAACAGCTAAAGTCACCAATCTATCAATACCCGCTAATTACTACCAACAGTGCTAATATAAAAATAATATAACGCAATGCCTGAAATTCCTTTGCCGTATGAGCATGTATCAGTGAAAGAGTGTGTACAAAAAATGAGAACTTTTGACCCCTTGGAATAGGTCAAGGTTACCCATCTCTGAACTTGTCCAAGTCGATGTCCCAAGAATACTCCCTGTGAATTTAAAGACCCTGGCTGTAATAGACTGGACTTATGCTGAGCACAGTCGGACGGGCAGACGGACGCAAAGAATTCGCAATACCTGACAGCCATATTTTGGCCTCGGTAATTAAAAATATGAAAATTTCACGCAGTCATGATACTGGAGCATTGGTCTTTTTAGATGGTCCGTTAGTACAATTAACTGCACAGCAAGCCGTCCTACCTCAGATACTTGCAATAAAACACTCAGAAATTACAAATATGGTCGAGTCCAAGCACTAGCAGAAAGTGCCCTCAACCACCAGAGCACAAGCTGTCACTCAAAGCAACCACACTCCTAAATATTCACAAGTTACGGTTTAACATGCCTTATACTGATGAATTACGTAAACGTTCACTCCTCATGCAGTTGTCAAGAACTGGTAAACTAGCCACAATGACCAATATGGTTTTTTGTACCATGCTGTAAACATGGTTATTTCTGCTGTAAGGTTGGGGATTTTAACAGTGTCTATAGGGAGCCAGCTTCATGAAACCATTCAAGGAAATGCAAGATATGGCAGGTTCATGTTTGTTTCATTTTTCAACACTGGCAATTGCCACTTGGAAAAACCTGAATAAATGAGCAGAGAAACAAAACAAAGGCAGATGTTTTCACACAGGTATACTGCGTGGTACAATGGCCCATTTAATATGGAATCATACTCTGTGGGAGCATGTACTGTTAATTCTGGACTATCCAGCACCATCATTAAAGCACCAAATGAGGGAATATCTCTCTGGTGGACTTGCATTTTAATTAGTCACCCTTTGGGTTGACTAGTCAGGCAGGACATAAATACAAAACACTATCATTTCTATGTGCACCTTAACAGTTGCATCCAGAAATGTAGGTCAAAATGTACACAGAGAAGGAGGTGGGGGTGGGTTGTTGGATAGGGTAGTGGGTGCAGTGATGTTAGATCGCTTTGCCAACACAGAAATCTGAGTACGAAGCCATGTCGCAGGGGTGGAAGGATCAGATAACAGGAAGAACAGGGAGATGGTCAGGAAACAACACTGTCACTTTGAATTACAATCTTCAGCTTTATCTAAAGGGAGGGGCAGACGTGTCTGAGAAAACATCAGTCAGACACGATCGTGGAAATGGCACGAGTTGAAAAACAGGAATGGTGGCAATTAAGTGTGCGGGTCAGAGTCCAACTTGATTTTTTTCTGCAACAGTTGAAATGTGCTTTTCCAAAATGACATCATATGGAACAACAACACTGATGCACTGGCGTGTGCGTGTGTATGTGTGTCTGGCATGCAAAAATGCATGTGGATTCAGAGTTGTAGTCAAGATGGAGATTTGATGAGCTGCAAGCAGCTCCAGATCTTCCTTGTAAAGCAGAGCAAGTAGCTCAGTGGGACAGGAGTCTGGCTACCACCACGTAGACTTGGGTTTGATTTTCATTCATGCTACCTATCTGTGCCCTTGGATAAGACACTTCATTGATATTGTCCCAGTTCACCCAGTTGTAAATGGGTACCAACCTTGGCTGGAGGAGTAATCTGTGGTGGAGTGTTGTTGTTGTAGACTCATCTGCTTCATGCTACAGTATCTGGACATAAGTACCGGTGCCAACGGGTCTCCGGGCCTATACAGGACTGAATTCTTCTTTCTTTCCTCATAAAGCAGTAGTTATAATCTACCTCTGAGTCCAACAGACCATTCAACTTGTCAGTTTCACATGTGAGAAGGTCCTCATGAGTATTTGTGGTGTAGTGGCTACCTCAGTTGCTCCCAAGCAGTTGACCTGGGTTTAATTCTTACCTAATGCTACCGAATTGTAATTTATGTAGTGTACAGCAAGAAGGTCCAGGGTTTGATTGCACCCATGTCTACTTCCTTTCCGTGTATAATTTACATGTCCTTCTCATGTCTGCGCAGGTTTCCTCCAGGTACTCCAGTATCCTCCCACCATCAACATATGCACATTAGGGTCACCTTTCTGACCAAGACAGCATCTCCAGATCAGGAATTGGTTCCCAGGAGCTAGACTGTGGCTGCCCACTGCTCCCATTGATTGGATTGTATGTAAGTGCTATTATGTGCCATGGTCCTCTGCAGTGTTCATGCATCTTACCATGCGATTGATGCGCACAAAGTCCTCCGGGGTTTTTGCCCAGGGCGGCAGCTCCACATCAGAGACCACAATGCCATCTTCCATCGTGCCCAGGCTGTAACCATTAGCATTGACAAACATCTCTGGAAGGTAGTAGAACTCTGGGATCAGCTCCTGCATGAGAACAGCAGAGACTCAGGCAAATATACAACAGCAACACTGCTGGACATGAATAAAACTGAGTAAACAGTTTTGTAACCTTTTCAGGCAGTTAACACTTTAGATACAGATAAGACAGAGGCTTGCTAAAATGATGATGCAGAATAAACAAAGACAAAATAAATCTGGTTCAGACTGACACAACTAATAGGGAAATGTATTGGACTTTTCAGCTAAAAACAGACTGGTTCAGGGTCCAAAGTGTTTAACAGCAACCCAAAATAGAAACAAGGCAAAATCGTTACTTCAGCTTCCTGATCATTACAAGTGATGGTCGTGCTGGTGCATATACAGACCCTGTGGTAACTTCAGCCTTTAAGTATGAAATTCAAAAACAGTACAATCCTATGCGGTTCACTTATGTTTTAATGTGTTTCGACAGCAAATCAACTAGAATGTTTCAAAGCATTTATTTTGAATCGGTTCTTAATGTACTGAGGCTGCATTTACCACAGCTCCTTCCTTTTGAAACAATCTATGGAACAAAACTAAAAACAGGTTTTGAAAAATTCTAGGGAAGTATGCTGAGTTTGCATCACAGTATCGATGAAAATTTTTGCCACTATCTCCAGCCACTCATTCTATCTGCCGTTTCATTCCAGTTTTAGTTTCCTATTCTGTTGCATAGTTCATCTAATGTTTGCCCATATATTAGGCATCATGTTTCTCCCCACAGTTGCTAACTTGTTATTATTATATATTATTATATTATTCTAGTGAAAGCACAGAAAAAGAGCAACTGACTCCACCAGATGTGCCAACCTGAAGTAATGGCAGCAAGAAAAGTGTTGTTTACATTCTTTATGGCACTATACAATGCCACTAGATGATTATATGTGAAAAGTCTGTACAATTCTGTTGCATCACCACAAATCTGGTTAGAAACCTGAAAATTGATCTCACTGCAGAACATGAGGACTATGAAGAGGTGATCAGATTAGCATAAGTGACATTTAGATCTTAAGCCCCGGTCACACGGCACTAATGAAGGACACCAAAGCCCAAATGAAACAAGAAATCAGGACTTACACTGACATTGTTTAACCGTCGTCCAGCTTCGTTCCTGCAGCTGGTGTTTCGTCAGAATTTTTAAACTGTTAAAAAATGTGAACGAATCCTGACAACAACCTCAATTTGTCCTTATTTCGTTTTGCTTTCTTGGCGGTTCCTCATTGTTTGCGTAGTTCCCGTAACATTAGCGTTCCGTATGACTGGCGTCCAAATTCATCCAACCTCCCAAGTCCAACATCTTGCACGAACGCTGACTATATCTGAACGGATCAATAACTAAAGCTCCAACGAGCTGAACACAACATCCTTTTATCGCTGATGACTCGTCCATGTGTGGGGCAAAAAGCAACGTTGTCATACAGAAACAATAGCGGCAACAACATTTTATCAACTACTTTAACTATTTCCGCACGTTCCAGCCGTTTGTGGCTGGCCTGCGTATGCACACACGTTGTTACGACTACACACGTTGTCAAGACTACCAGACTCCATACCTACAAGTGCTGCTGACATGAGGACAAGGGTGGCTGAGCTTGGTCTCATACCCGCTGTCAGTCACGTCATCATGAATATTTTGTTTTGATTTTGTTTAAAGCGTCAAGGTTGACGTTTGCTTCATTTTTCTTTTGTTAGTTTCGGTTTTGTTTTGTTCCTTTTTGCGCTCTTGATTTGTAGGCTTTTCAGTGATGGGAACAGTGCAGGATCACTTGTCCACCTTTTCTCCACGATTTGTGACTTTGTGACTTTTTCTCCTTCGTTCAGTTATCGTCGTGTGCCGTGTGACCGGGGCTTTAAGCTTTGAAACCTGGAATTCATTATGTATGCAAGCAAGCTTTTCGAGGAATGTTAGTCCTGATACACAGGTCTCATCACTATTTGATATTGGACCAGCTTATCCCAAGCCTGAAACTGCAGAAACCTCAGAGAATTAATCAGGACACAATAACGGAGACAGATTAGGAAATATGCGAATGGTAAATCTGAATACACTCCAGCGAGCAACATTTCTGAAGGTAGAAACAGAAAAGAGAAAAACAAAAAAATCCTCAGAAAGCCATAACTCTTGACAAAGACTAAAAATCCTTGAATTTTGCAATAAGATTAACAGCATTAAAGTTGTAACTTACATCACTGCCCTGAGTTTGTATATGTAATTGTAGTATGTCTTTATATGGCTCTTCAGGGAGTGAAAGTGACATTCATCAGGGGAAATGCAGGACTGACTGGTTTCAGAAACGTCAGAGTATTAGTGTTTGACAAACTGGTAGAAACACTGAAAAATGCCTCATCTAACCATGTCAAACAAAGTTCCAGAATCCACACACGAATCCCAATCAACAAACCTTTAATGAGTTCCTCCTCTTGGTAAGCTTTCCAGTGTCCCATCATTTGTGGAAAATGGCTGAAAATGTTTGACTAATCCTAAATAACAGACTAACGCTGATGTAAACAATGTTCTTGGCCAAGTTAAATACAAAGAACATCAGATTTGGTAAAGAAAGAAATAATGGAGCTATCGCTGAACGTCAAATCTGGACGGATTTAAAAATCATCCGTTACTGCAGTCAACAGTGATGTTTTGCAACTTGTCCAATTATTCATGGAAATTATCCCTGTGACTGCTTGTCTTGTGCTTGCTTCTGTCCTCCACCACTACAAAAGATATCAAAAACAAACCTCTGAGCATGCACTCAGCTGTGGTTTTACACCACGCATATTCTTTGTTTGCATCCCAGCAGCAGAAATGAACTCTTTGGAACATGAACACAACAGAAAAACACACAGTTCATCAGATTCTTTCCAACTCAAGATGATTTCATTTGGCTGTCTCAAAAATAGTGTTTTCAAAGTGAGGCGAGTCAGAATAGTGAAAAGAAATTCAGTTATGACAGCAGATGTAACCCCACGTTTATGCAGCCATCATTCTTAACCAAGCAGAACGCACCACAATCATGGTAAACATCAAGACTGAGTTTGAGCTAAAACATAAATATGTCTACGCTATCCTCCAGGTATAAACTTGTCACCGTTTATAAAAGACGAAGATGAACCAGGATGTCTGAATACTTACACAATGAGATGTATGTTAGAATCGGAATATTTGACGTTAATATTCACAATATGAGCTTTTCCATCATCTTGATATAATAAACCCACAAATGCAAGCAAGTGCAATCTACACTACATTATGATTTGACTTGTGCACATTATAACTCTGATACTTCGCTGTCACATTATAATTAGTCCACAAATATAGCTCTTAATGTACTGATGGAAACAATTAGAATTTTGGGTGTTAATTGTTATTGATACATGGTTCCAAAGCCAGACACTTCTATCTTTAAAGCTGTGACCTGTGTATCATTTATCACTGTAGGTAAATCACTGGTGATCATAAAATCCCAAACCGCATACTTTCATCCAGACAATGTAGAGCACTGGGCAGAGCACATGTCAAAAACAGCACAAAAATACACATTTTTTTCCAGTTGGTCTTCCTACATCCGATGCCAGTAATTTTACTGTCTTGAATATTTTTGAATTCAGTTTTATTCATTTTTTTAAAAAACTGAAGATTACACCAGTTATGAGCTGTAGACATATTTTGATACAAGGGTTGGACAACCAACCTACAAACTGGGAGTTCAATTTCAGGTGTGACCATCATGTTTGTGTCCTTGTGCAGGCACTTCATCTGCACTGTCCCAGTCCACTCACCTGTAAATGGGTGCTACACTGCAAAAACTGTCCCTCTTGACATAAGCCAAATAATCTGAAATACAGCCAAATTGTCTTGTATTAAGCAAAAAAAAAAAAAAAAAAAAAAAATCTGCCAATGTGGTAGGAAAAATTTACTTGGTTAGAATTCTTAAAACTAGCAAAGTGTCAAGGCACTGAATAATCAAAATGTGCCTTAAAGCTAGACAGATTTCTCATTTTAAGATTAGCCTCTATCTTAAAGTAAGGAAACCAATGTTGTTCCTTTCCTTGGAAGATTTGAAATCCATTGCCTTTCTTTGTTATTGGTTAAATACAGCTTGTTATTAGCTGGAAAAATGTATTAAGAAAAAGTGAGATACTGTACATTTTCCCAAAATAAGACATTTATTCTGATGTAAAAAAAAAAAAAATTTGACAAGATAATTTTTCTAATTAGACAAAAAATTAAGTCAATTTTCTTTAAACAGTCTTTTTTTTCTTTCTTAGATATCACTTTATACCTTTATTTAACTAGGTAAAAAACTCATTGAGAATAAAACCTCTTTTTCAAGAGTGACCTGGTCAAGACGGCAACACAAAAGCAAAGTAGTTACATCAAACACAAACACACACATTCAAAAAACAGAATGTAATACATGGTTACAAAACGCAATTACACAGTCCAATTGTCCTTAACTCTCTGTCCTTTATGATTGTTTTAAATTCTCCCAAGTTACAAGATGTGTCAATTTGAGGTCCTTCTGCAAAATGTTCCATGTGGACGGGGCAGCAACTTAAAAGCCTTTTTGCCCAATTCAGTTTCTGACTCTTGGGACCTGCATCAGTATAACGTCCTGAGAGCGCAGGCCATAAGCGCTGAGGTTTTCTACACATATATGAACACAAATATGAAGGCAGAAGTCCAAGAATACATCTATAGATAAAAATCAGCCAACGAGAGCGTCTACGAACAGACAAGGATGAACAATGTGCAGCGGCATATAAGGAGCAGTGATGTACACGATAACTGCAACCAGTTATAAAACATAAAGCACAATGGTATACAGCATCCAGTTTCAATAAAAACTGATTAGGAGCATTCATAAAAAGCAAGTCTCCATAGTCCAACAAGGGCAGAAAGACTGTGGTGATCAGTTTTTTATAGCTTGCAAAGAAAAACATTATTTCTAAAAACGAAACCCAGTTTCAATCTCAGTTTAAAAACAAGTTTATCAATAGGCGATTTAAAAGACAGGTTCTCATCAATTAAGATGCCCAAGTACTTGTAAGATGTGACCATTTCAATTTCTGCTCCATAATGGTTGACAACTTAGGAAGGGGAAATGGAAGCTGCTTGCCATTTGAAAAGAGCATAGTCTTTGATTTGTCTGCATTCAGCACCAACTGGAGCTGTTTCAAACAGAGCTGAACAGTGTCAAAGGCCGACTGCAACAACTCGAGTGATTTTAAGGCTGAGGAAGCGAAGCAGTAAATTACAGTGTCATCAGCATAAAAATGTGACGCAGCATCAGACAAATCATCACAAAGATTATTTACATAAAGTGTAAACAACAAAGGCCCCAGTATAGAGCCTTGAGGTACTCCCTTTTGCACGGGGAGAAAAGAAGAAAAAGACCCGGCAGCCTGAACACACTGCGTTCTCTCTGATAAATAATTGGAGAACCAGTTTAAGGCCCGGTTAGATAACCCAATCTTGTGGAGTCTATCTACCAGAACAGCATGATCAACTGTATCAAATGCCTTTGACAAATCTATAAAAAAGAGCTGCGCAGTATTTCGACCATTTAGTGCCTCTATAATGTTGTTTACTTTAACACCTTAAAGTAAACAACATTTACTTTAACACTGTAACAGCAGCAGTTATTGTACTGTGCTGTTTTCGAAAACCCGACTGGTTTTGTGAAAGGAGACAATGATCATTTAAAAGGTTTTTGAGTTGTTCACTGACCAGCTTTTCTATAACTTCAGAAAGAACACATAATTTGGAGATTGGCCTATAATTGTTAACCAAGGAGGGGTCACCACCTTTCAGCAGGGGAAAACATAAGCTGACTTCCATATTTTCGGAATCCTATTTTGGAAAACAGTTAAATTAAAATATGACACAGAGACATGACATATGACATAGAGGCTCTGCTATAAAATCTGCAGTTGACCTCAAAAAGAAAGGCTCAAGATTGTCAGGTCCTGCAGGTTTGGATTGATCCAATTGTTTTAGAACCCTAACCCTTTTGCAGTGTTGTCTTGGCTGGGGAAGTACTCTGGAATGGTTTGACCCAGGGGAAGTGGTAAACTTGGATCTGCTTGATGCTACAATACCTGCGGATAAGCACAGTTATTGCAGGATCTGCTTGATGCTACAATACCTGTGGATGAGCACAGGTATTGTAGGATCTGCTTGATGCTACAATACCTGTGGATGAGCACAAATCTGATGAGCCTCAGGACCTGCACAGGACATGCTATTTGCTTCTACCAAATCATAAGCACAATGTTAGAATTTATAATGCATTGAATCACAGTTTAACATAGAGTTCCCAAAGAGATGGCCTTGGGGCCAGATTCTACCCATGAACTACAAAATTACAGGTATATACATCATAATTTATGATGCAACACATTAATCTCTTCTTCTTCTTTGTCTTTTGGCTGTTCCCGTTAGGGGTCGCCACAGCAGATTAATCGTTTCCATCTCACCCTGTCCTCTGTATCTTCCTCTGTCACACCAACCACCTGCATGTCCTCTCTCAGCACATCTATGAACCTCCTCTTTGGTCTCCCTCTTCTTCTCCTGCCTGGTGGATCCATCCTCAGCATCCTTCTCCCTATATACCCTAGGTCCCGCCTCTGCACGTCCACTCCATCTCAATCTCTCCTCTCTGACTTTGTCTCCAAACCGTCCCCCCTGAGCTGTCCCTCTGATATGTTCATTCCTAATCTTGTCCATTCTTGTCACTCCCAAAGAGAATCTCAACATCTTCAGCTCTGCCACCTCCAGCTCTGCCTCCTGTCTTTTTGTTAGTGCCACCGTCTTTAAACCATACAACATAGCTGGTCTCACTACTGTTTTGAAAACTTTCCCCTTCACTCTTGCTGATATCCTTTGGTCACAAATCACTCCTGCCACCTTTCTCCACCCACTCCACCCTGCCTGCACTCTCTTCTTCACCTCTCTACCACACTCTCCATTACTTTGAACAGTTGACCCCAAATATTTAAACTCATCTACTTTCACCACTTCTACTCCTTGTAACTGCACTATTCCACTGGGCTCCCTCTCATTCACACATGTACTCAGTCTTGCTTCTACTGACTTTCATTCCCCTTCTCTCCAAAGCATATCTCCACTTCTCCAGACTAGACTCAACTTGCTCTCTACTCTCACTACAGATCACAATGTCATCTGCAAACATCATAGTCCATGGGGACTCCTGTCTGATCTCATCCGTCCACCTGTCCATCACCACTGCAAACAAGAAAGGACTCAGAGCTGATCCTTGGTGTAATCCCACCTCCACCTTGAATGAGTCTGTCATTCTGACTGCGCATCTCACCGCTGTCACACTATTCTTGTACATGTCCTGCACTACCCTAACATACTTCTCTGCCACTCCAGACTTCCTCATACAATATCACAACTCTTCTCTTGGCACCCTATCATAAGCTTTTTCTAAGTCCACAAACACACAATGTAACTCTTTCTGTCCTTCTCTGTACTTTTCCAACAGTATTCTCAGAGCAAACATTGCATCTGTAGTGCTCTTTCTCAGCATGAAACCATATTGCTGCTCACAGATCTTCACCTGTTTCTAAGCCTAGTTCTACTACTCTTTCCCATAACTTCATGCTGTGGCTGATCAGCTTTATGCCTCTGTAGTTACTGCAGCTCTGCACATCACCCTTGTTCTTGAAAATAGAACCAGCACACTTGTCTCCACTCCTCAGGCATCCTCTCACTTTCCAAGATTTTATTAAACAATCTGGGTTAGAAACTCTACTGCCATCTCTCCTAGACATTTCCATGCCTCCACTGGAATGTCATCTGGAGCAACTGCTTTTCCACTCTTCATCCTCTTCATAGCAGCCCTCACTTCTTCCTTGCTAATCTCTTGTACTTCCTGATTTACTCTCACCACATCATCCAGCCTTTTCTCTCGCTCATTTTCTTTATTCATCAGCTCTTCAAAATATTCCCTCCACCTTCTCAGCACACACTCCTCACTTGTCAGCACATTACCATGTGCATCTTTTACCACCCTAACCTGCTGCACATCCTTTCCAGCTCTGTCCCTTTGTCTGGCCAATCGGTACAAGTCCTTTTCTCCTTCCTTTCTATTCAACTTCTTGTACAGCTCGCAATATGCCTTTTCCTTTGCTTTTGCCACTTCTCTTTTCGCCTTACGCCGCATCTCCTTGTACTCCTGTCTACTTTCTTCATCTCTCCAACTATCCCAAAACTTTTTCGCCAACCTCTTTCTCCTTATGCTTTGCTAGATCTCTTCATTCCACCACCAAGTCTCCTTGTCTTCCTTCCACTGTCCAGATGTCATACCGAGTACTGCCCTAGCTGTCTCCCTCACCACATCTGCAGTACTTTTCCAGTTGTCCAAAATTGCTTCCCCTCCAACCAATGCTTCTCTCACCTGCTTGCTAAATTTCACACAACAGTCTTCCTCCTTCAGCTTCCACCATCTGATCCTTTGTTGAGCTCTCACTCTCTTCTTCTTTACCTCTAAAGTCATCCTACAAACAACCATCCTATGCTGTCTAGTGACACTCTCTCCTGCTACCACCTTACAGTCTATGATTTCTTTTAGCTTGCATCTCCTATAAAGAATGTAGTCCACCTGTGTGCACCTTCCTCCACTCTTATATGTTACCCTGTGCTCCTCCCTTTTCTTAAAGTAGGTATTCACCACAGCCATTTCCATCCTTTTTGCAAAATCAACTATCATCTGTCCTTCCCCATTCCTATCCTTGATACCATATCTACCCATTACTTCCTCATCACCTCTGTTCCCTTCACCAACATGCCCATTGAAGTCTGCTCCTATCACCACTCTTTCATGCTTGGGCACACTCTCCACCACCTCATCTAACACACTCCAGAAATCTTTCTCCTTCATCTCACAACCTACCTGTGGGGCATATGCACTGATATTCATCATCACCCCTTCAATTTCCAACTTCACACTCATCACCCTGTCAGACACTCACTTAACCTCCAACACACTTTTAACATACTCTTCCTTTATAATGACCCCAACACCATTTCTCTTCCTGTCCTCACCATGGTACAACAACTTGTACAACAACTTGTACCCACCGCCGATGCTCCTGCTCTTACTTCCCTTCCACTTGGTCTCTTGCACACACAATATGTCTACCTTTCTCCTCTCCATCATATCAGCCAGCTCTCTCCCTTTACCAGTCATACTACCAACATTCAAAGTCCCCACTCTCATTTCCACCCTTCTAGTTTTCTTCTTCTCCCGCTGTTCGTGGCAACGTTTTCCTCCTCTTCTGCGTCATCTTCGCCCAGCAGTAGCCCAATTTCCACCAGCACCCTGTTGGGCAATAGCACCAGTGGCGGGCGTTGTTAACCCGGGCCGCGACCGATCCGGTATGGGAATTCGATTCTGAGTCTGCATAGTTGGGTTGGCTTGTTTTACGCCGGATGCCCTTCCTGACGCAACCCTCCTCATTTATCCAGGCTTGGGACCGGCACTCAGAATGTACTGGCTGCACACCCCATGTGGCTGAGTTGCAACACATTAATCTGAATTGCAATTTTAACCATCTGAAGGTTAAATCAGATGCTACTGATTGCCACAAGCACTTAAAACAAGTTAGCCAGACTTAGTCATATGATTCTCTCAACCTAAACTGACAAAATGGTACAAGTCAGCATTAAAGCCTCAACACTGAGGAGGAGAAAATTTAGATTTCATATTCAGAGAAAGCTGGAAAAAGAAAATTCTTTGTACAGCACGTTTCTGCATTAACCCTCAGCTTCTGATGAAGATGATCGGTCATTCAGGTTGGATCCATCTAGAAATTTACTCAACAGCAACTGAACTTCTAGTTCCAAGACGTTTTGACGCTCATAAAAGTTTTAAGGGAAGGTGGTGTTGTAACCCTAATATATACTGTACACTTGGGGTTAAAGAGCTTGTTTTAAAATAGAAGGAGTGACTTGGGCATGACTTCCCTGGGTGGACAGAAATTACCCAGTAGACCTTGGGCAATTTGAGTTTGAGATCACGTCATTAAGAATCAATCTTGTAGCTAATTGCTGCAGTGCTGATTATTACTCCTCTCATCAGAATCCTTTATCTCATTTGGCAGTTCTGTTGTCTGCAAGCAACAGTTTGCGTGTGCATTTTCAAGTGCTGACTGGTTCTCTGGAGAAGAGACAAAGACACACAGATGCTGACAGCCTGACACTAAAAGTGAACACAACACTGCTGACACCAATCTGACATGCCATAATCTTTCAGACCCGCAGCTGAGATGACGGCCACGGCAGTGTGCAAGTAACCCACGCCAGAATCTGAGGTTGAGAAACAGGTTTATGCATAATTAGAATAGATATTTAATATAATCAACATATACAATATTATATATACAAAATGTAGAATGTCCACATATGGAACATGAAACATTCTTTTGAACTTCACAATGCATTCTCCTCTCATCAATAGCTGAAAACATCCATTCAAATGAGCAAGCAAGCTCACAGGTTTAGAATAACACGGCACTTCCTCACTTCTGAAATCGCTTCACTCCACAAAACCTGACCTGAAAGTAAAGGTCAACCTTTTAACGAGGCCTCCAGCTCACCCAGTTTCACCGACTAGAGCCTGCTGTAAATTTGAGCTGGAGGTGGCATGATGTATGCACGCATGCACACACACACACACACACCTACAAACCTAGAGGGCTAGGCTCCCCAACACTCCAGCCTGCCTTGCATGGTCTATTATGTGCATTGGCCCCTGTGCTCTGGCCTGGTCAGAGGCCAGCCCCTCTGATCCCCAATCCTGTCCTGTCATGGGTCACTGGAAAGGGCTTTGGCCCCTGAGCTCCACTGCTACATATCCACTGTTGCTACCTCTAACCTCTCTTCTCCTCTCGCTCCCTCTCTGATGCCTTTAGGCTCAGGCTGGGGGTCAGGAGACTGGGAACGGGAGGTCACACTAGCGTCATCCAGGCTAGAGACACACTGAATCTGGGTGTTGTATTCTATTATCACCCTGTCTTTACCAGTGGGATACGAAAACACTGGAGTTTTTGCCCTCTAGCACAGACAGACGGTCGCTATCTGTGACAGCACTGCTAAAGTTAAATGCTATACTTAGCATACTAATTGACACATCTCATCTCTAATTCTTCTTTTGCCAGGAACATGAATGTGTGTGTCCAAGTAGATAAAGCAGATGGACATCCATTCAAAAAATCCTAAAACATCCAAACTAAATATGGAAACAAAGTGATGTGGCCCAGATTTACCCTTTGTTTTGATCTAAATTTGAGCCCTCACACTTGGATCTACTATGACAGGTCGAAGCAGGGAGCAAACGAAGGCTCTTGTTGAGTTTTTGCAATCAAGCACTGGCTAGCTGTGCAGTAACAAAATCCATATGTTTTATCAGTGGGACGGGAGGGAGGGGTGGAAAACGCAATCAAGCGTCAAAACCCTCAACACCACAGTTGTCCCCCCATCCAGTGACCCAGTGCCAGGAGACCAAGCGAACCCCAGCTTTGACATAGAATGTCTGACTGTAGTCGTAAATGTTTTAGGAGTGCAGTTAAAGTGTGCACTGGGGGTTCTGAGCCCTTTCGGTATGAGAATGGCCTGTGTTGTTGCAGGGCAGATCCACAAGTTCAGCAGACTTGGGGGCCCAGTGTGCAGGGATTCAAGTCTAGGATATAGCTGGCTGAATTTGAGACAGACCGCTAGGACAGATGATAATCAGTGAAGCACTTTGGTCAGGTGACAGGCAAGCTTACATTGCAAAAACACAATGACCAGTAATGACAGGAACCTTTATTACTTTGCAAAGATGCTGAAAAGTGATTGGTTTTACAGAAAAAAAATAAACAGCTGAGGAAAGGCATGAGAGGACTGATGAAAACAGCACCTGATTCATATGTCTGTAACAGAGTTTTTGACAATATATGAGGTCATTCATTCCAATTAATCACAAATACTTTGCTGATCAGTAGATGCTTTCGATGATCCAGCTTAAGCCCCAGTCACACGGCGATCGCTGAACGAAGGAAAAAGTCTCAAAGTCACAAATCGTCGAGAAAAAGTGGATGAATGAGCCGGCACTTCTCCCATCACCGAAAAGCCTGCAAGTCCAGAGCGCATAAAAGAACGAAACAAAACTGAAACTAACAAAAGAAAAATTAAGCGAACGGCGACCTTGGCACTTTATACAAAATCAAAACAAAACTTTCATGATCACGTTACTTGACAGCGGGTATCAGACTCAGCACCAACCGGTGAACATTTCTGCAGCCAACGTGCACCCTCCACAGCACCTGCAGGTGCGAGAGTTGTCTTGACAACATAGGTCTGTCTTCACAAAAACATGTGCGCACATGCATGCTTGCATGCCGTCTGTAGCTAGAACGCTCCAGCCATAGACAGCATGTGAACATGCGCACAGCTGTCTGTGGCAAACAGCCAAGTGTGTGTGCACACAGCCTCTCCAGCCAGAGACAGCATGCGAACGTGCGTAAATAGTTAAAGTAGTTGATCAAACATTCTTGCCGCTATTGTTTCTGTATGACAATGTTGCTTTTTATCCCACACATGGATGAGTCACGTTCAGCTCATTGGATCTTTAGTTATTGATCCTTTCATATATAGTCAATGTTTGTGCAAGACGTCAGACTTGGGAGGTTGGACGAAGTTGGACGACAATCAAACGCAACACTGATGGTACGGAATCTATGCAAATGATGAGGAACCGTCAAGACAGAAAGCAAACCAGAATACGGACTAATTGAAGTTGTCGTCGGGATTCATTAACATTTTTCAACAGTTTGAAAATTGTGATGAAGCACCAGCAACAGGAACGAAGCTGGATGACTGTTAAAATGATGTCCCCGAAAGTCAAAGTAAGTCCAGATTTCTTGTTCCGCTTTGGTTTCGTGCCATGTGACCAGGGCTTAAGTTTCTTGGTTGTTCAGATGTTTCCTTGACCTTTAACCAATACACTCTAAAATCTTATCACCTCTAGATATCTAAGTTTTATTCCCACAAAGCTTGATGGAAATCCTCCATCCATATGAGTTAGTCTTGTCCACAGACACACACGCAAGTGAAAACAATACCCTGCTTCTCTAGAGCACAGGGTAACTATCAAACGTGTTATTTCACATTAAATGTGTACTGATGAGCATGTCGAGTACCTTAACATCAGACGTGTCTCTCTGGCAGTTCCTCCAGGCCCGGGACACTGAAGAGAAGGTGCGGTCAGCATGATCAAACTTCCCTCCTTGTAAGTTAAGGAAGAATGTGGTGAAGGGCTCCTGTAGATCATAAAACATATTCTGAGTGGAACTGAAAAGGAAGACCTGTAATTTCTGCTACAGCTTTGTCTGAAGGCACATGGGAGACTGGACTCTCCATTTGACCCGTTTTCTTGCACAAAAATCCTTCTCTGTTCCACTCCACCTTGAAGATGCGACTGATGGCACAACACATAAACATTGCACTGTGCCCTGTTTCTCCACCCATGTCCACACAGGCCTGTAACTATTTCAGCATTATCATGGGTGTCTTGGTGTCTTCCTTCACTAGGCTCCTTCTTGCACAGTTACTCTGTTTTTGAGAACTACATACTTGAGCATGTCCAATCACTTATGGGCTCTAAAAAAATAACGGAACTGTTGATAAAGATTGATGAAATTCTTAAGAGCTTAATGCAAAATTTTTGTTAAACCCCTTGAATTTAAGCTGAAAGTCTACCCTGCAAGCACATTTTGTTTCATTTCATCTTCATTGTGTTGGTGTACACCCAAAATTACAAAAACTGCATCACTGTTTAAATACTTATGGACCTGACTTAGTGCTGGTACTTTTCATCTGTTCCCTCTCACAAACTAAAAACAAAACCTTAATGTAAAATTGCAATAATAGCAGTGCGATAGTACAGTAAATCCATTACACTCAGTACAGATGCATTCCTAATCGTGTATAATCTTGTTAGAATAGAACAATAGTTGTCTCTGTGACAACAGCCCCCAGAAACATGGATCCAATATGCTGGACAAAACATGCAGCCTAGCACTGTAGGCAGCCAATTAAGTTTGACTTCACATAATAAGGCAATAACCACACTGTATCAGGATACTGTGCTTGAACAACACAACAAGGTTGGGTGCACTGCAAAATATCAAAAACACTGCACAATATTTTACAATTACTGCACAATTCCATTCACTTTTGCATATGACTCTGGCTTGCTTAGCGAGAGTTATAAGTGATGGTTTCTGGTAAAGTGGCTTAAGAATAAGCCTGCTAATAATGTGCAGGGATCAATGCGGTAGCTCTTCTGGGACTCGCTGAGACAGTGAGCTACTGGGACAGTAACAGGCCAAAACTGCACATTGGAGAAACTTAGCAACGTCTTTCTCCCCTGAGAGTAGCATGGAAAGATTGATGGCCTGCATTCAACAAAGGTTCCAAAAGCCAGTCATCCCGTGCATGTTGTCTGCTTATGCTCTTCAAAATGAAATGAACGCATACTACTTTCCACATCATTAAAACCTTAACAGTTTCCTTGGGGTTAACATTTTTAAAAGACAGACTTTCATTTTCTTTCTTGAGAAAACATATGGATAATTAATAGGGATGTAACAGACCATAGTTGATCCGTAATGTCCCACATGGTTTGGCATGCATATGAAGAAATAGTAAATCCTATATATGTTCTAAGGCCCGTAGGTGCTGGTGCCTATCTCAGAATTGCGTAGCATGAAGCAGATGACAGTACGACTTCCCCCTGGACAGGGAACCAGTACAACACAGGTTACTTCCTCAGTACCCATTTACAGCTGGGAGGATTGAGATAACGCAGGTTAAGTTAGGGAGGTGATGATCTAGTGGTTAAGCGTTGGGCTTGAGACCAGAGGATCCTTGGTTCAAATCCCAGCCTGACCGGAAAATCACCAAGGCCCCTTGGGCAAGGTCCTTAATCCCCTAGTTGCTCACGGTGTGTAGTGAGCGCCTTGTATGGCAGCACCCTGACATCGGGGTGAATGTGAGGCATTATTGTAAAGTGCTTTGAGCGTCTGATGCAGATGGAAAGGCACTATATAAATGCAGTCCATTTACCATTTAAGTGCCTTGTTCAATGAACATATGAAGGCAGCATGACTGTAAATCGAATGGCAGACGAGGTCCTTAGCTACTAAACCACAGTACCTGCTCTACTCTTAACTTAAAACTGAGTCTACAGTACAAGCAAATCTTGATTCTTTCATTTCATCTCTAATGCCTTGGTATAGAGCAGTGATTCTCAAAACGGCCCCCCGAGTACCTCCTAACCTGTACATTCTCCATCTCTCCCTGCTTTGCCGTAAGTCCATTAGCTCATTCAGGTGTCTGTTAGCACTTGATTGATTGATTGCTCACTGGAATAAGCTAATCAGCTTGTGGCAGAGAAAGGAGAGATGCAAAATGTGCAGGTTCGGTGGTACTTGAGCCCACCGGGGTATGTGTGTGTGTGTTTTCGGGGGGGGGGGGGAATGCATCACTGTCCAAATACTTATGGATCTGTCTTTGTTTAGAATTTTCATGTTGTCTCTTAAACTCCTTCTCCCAAACTACAATCAAAACCTTCATGTAAAATTCCAATTACACTCAGTACCAAGGCATTTCTAATAGTGTATAATCTCATTAGAATGGAACAATAGTTGTCTCTGTGACAACAGCCCCTTCCAACATGGATACAATATGCTGGACATCAAGTGCAGACTAGCACTGCAGACAGCATATGAATTGCGGATTAACTGCAAAAGTTCACATAATAGCATGAAATGCAGATTTTTTTTTTGTCACTGTGTACAGTTTTGAAAGTAATAATGGTGTATATCTCGATGCAAAGTTACAGTGAAATCAAAGCAGTTTATTCATGTGAGCAGGGGGAAAGCAGTTCTGCATTCATGTGAACAGAGCACATTAAAAGCAAACAGCATCTGCTGCCTTGTGTTCAGCTGGAGGCAGCCTGGTGCAGGCTCGACACACATTGGCGCCCAAAATATCAGGAAATGAGGACGGAGTGTGTGCACCGCATTTTCCTGTTCCGTCCTGAACTCATTGACCTGAACATGGGCAGAGTCAAAGTGGCTGGAAGTCAGAGAAATTAATTAATAAGGAAATAAATAAATTAATTTAAAAATGAATGAAATCCTGACTGAAATCAAATTAATTAAATAAAAAATGAATGAAATCCTGACTGAAATCCTGAATATCAGAAAGCAAAGTTATATTTGCCTCCATTTTTTTTTTTTTTTTTTTGATCCAAAAAAAATGACAGATGGCTCTGTGAGTAAATACAGTGATGCTTTCCAAACTGTGAGTTTTGTGATTGGTTGCATCACTTACCATTAACTAGTTAAAAAAAACAAACAAACATGCATTTGACAGCATGTTTAGCATTTAGTATGTGGAGATCTCACTGACTGTGTTACAGCCTGCAACATTAAAACAAACCAAAAAAAACCCTTCCAGCTACACTTTAGGATTAATTTGTCCCAATAAGTTGATCACATACATTATATTACTGATTTAAATCAGGACATAATCACAACTCGAACACACTTACAATTCGTAGGAGCCACATCAGGGTGAAGCTGGAGGTGGAGTAGTGGGTGCCGTAGTGGAACTTTGGTACCTGATCATCCTCCCAGGACTCAAAGCGCTCTGAGAAGAATGCTGCCCTCTTGGGGTTCAGAGCACCAATGGGCTACAGAAAAATGAGAAAATAAAACCTTGATTAAAAAATATGCAAAAACCCTGAAATGCTCTTTTAAAGAAAAGAAATGGAATTGGTGCTGCATTTTACACTGTATATACCCAATAACCACACTTTGAGGCACAGTAGTGCAAAGCAAATGAAGGCGGTAACCTTTGTGCAATCTCAAATGAATATTAGATGATGTTTCCTTTCAGACAGAGATCAATCCTTTCCCACAGAGTGCTTTTTAGAGGCTGTGAAACAGAGCCCCGGCAGCTGCAGTCTGTCAGAGAAAACTAATGTCCTCTGATGAAAGAGTGTCTACCAGGAATATCAATACCCAAGCAGCGGGTTCCTTTAATTTCTACTTTTATTAATCTGTAAGTAATACACTGGTCACCAGCTCTATTTGTAGTCTAGAGAAATGGCAACGATGCATTAATTTTCCATAGCTCCTGAAAAGCCAATAAGCCTGTGGCACTTGGACACTATTTAAAATCTCATTTAAAGAAATCACTTTCAGGCTGGCTCAATTTTTATTAGTCTTCTGCTGGCTGTGCATCACCCCCCACAAATACACACACACACAGATCAATGGTAATATAATGATGGCCTTTTGAGGATGAGGGTTGAGGAGGGCATAGATCAATTGGATCGTTTTCATATCATAGGGTGTTTGTCACAGTAAGACTCATCCAGGGCCTGGCTTTGATATTGATCTGCAATATGGCTACTGTTTTGTGTGGCTGTAATGAGGTGAGTTTGCGTATAATAAGTATGTGCAGGGAGAGATGCACACAGGATTTTTACAATATGTTCCACTTTGTATGGATAGCTGAATATATATATATATATATATATATATATATATATATATATATATATATATACACACACACACACAAACACATACGTAAGTGTGCATGAATCAATGAATGTTTATGAGTGCAACGGTAAAAAATATTTGCATGACTTGAACATATCATTCAACACTGTCAGAAAAGAAAATATTCTTTCGATTGCAAGAATGGAAAACATTTGTTTTATATGACACCTATACATTTGCATCATCATTAATTATTTTATTGATCTTTTTTAAATTAGAGCAGTATTTCTTCTTGGAGCAGGATGACGGCAGCGGGACACAGCAGTGAACTTTATATAATGGCTGAGTGTCATTTGATTGGTACTTTGTATGTCACATGACATGGATTAATTTGTCCCATTTGTGTTGCATTGCATTTAGAGTACAGTTTGGTTCCATTTATATGGGGTTAAAATTGTCTCATTAATATTTGTAAATGCACGCAGGGTGATCTACAAATAATCATTGATTTGCAAATATGTTCAGATATCCACAAATGCAAATTTCATATTTGTAACCTGTAAATTGGTCTTTGCAAATATAAAACTTAATTTGTAAAAAAAAAAAAAAAAAATTACATTTGTAAAACTGGAAATTGTATTTGGGAATAGAGTGTCAGCATTTGTGGATCACCAATTACACGCATTCATTGCTTTCCTCTGCGATGTAATTTTGAGACATTCTTTTTGCGAAATCCACACAGATCCACAAACAAATGCCTACTGATTCACAAATACACACTCACGCACACTGGATATCCACTAGATGGCAGTGTGGTTCCATTCATTGATCTGGCAAGCTGAAACTATATGCTCCCGGATGAGAGAAGACCGACATTTCAGAATAAATCATTTCACATTACGGAGGCATCTGATGGATGGGTATGTATGTGGTGATATTGTCTGCAAGGTCAATTATTTTTTAAAATTATGTGTCCGCGGATTTCATCATGGGGAGGGGGGTGGGGGTGTTAGTGTTGTACTCTTTAACGCAGTGGTTCAAATAAGCGTATTAAACAGCATTGCGCCTGTGCGTGCTCCGTGACACAGACATGCTGCAAAATTCTTCCTTTAAAAACGTGAAAGTTCTAAAGGTTTGCGATGTCCACATGCTACATTTAGCTAAGCTTCGCACAGGAACCACACAGTGTCACCGCAGCAACCAACCAGTCCCGCTTTACGACAACTGTTGCAACAGCCAGGCTCTGAGTGGCATTTATTCTCCTCGAAACTCCGCGGATCCGAGGAAACTGATTTGTATCTGTAACACACAGATCAGTGTCCGCGGACTTATAAAACTTGCATGATGTCGTAAAAAAAAAAAAAAAAGAACGCTTTGCGATAAGCATTTTAAAAACTCAGTAATGATCACAATTAAAGAGTCATCCGGGAGCATATAGTTTCAGCTTGCCACATCAATGAATGGAACCACACTGCCATCTAGTGGATATCCAGTGTGCGTGAGTGTGTATTTGTGAATCAGTAGGCATTTGTTTGTGGATCTGTGTGGATTTCGCGAAAAGAATGTCTCAAAATTACGTCGCAGAGGAAAGCGATGAATGCGTGTAACTGGTGATCCACAATGCTGAAACTCAATTCACAAATACAATTTCCAGTTTTACAAATGTAATTTTTTTTTTTTACAAATTAAGTTTTATATTTGCAAATACAACATTATTTGCAAAGACCAATTTACAAGTTACAAATATGAAATTTGCATTTGTGGATATCTGAACACATTTGCAAATCAATGATTATTTGTAGATCACCCTGCGTGCATTTACAAATATTAATGACACAATTTTAACCCCATACATTTAGAATGCAAAACTGGTTCCACATGTTTAGTACCATTGCACGCTGCACACACGCACGCGTGTGCACTCTTCACACGTGCGTGCTCGCACACACACACGCACACGTGCTCTCACACGTACATGCATGCGCGCCCACACATGCATGCACATGCACGAGCGCCCACACATGCATGCACATGCACGAGCGCCCACACAAAACAAATCCACTGTACTTAGCAGGAAGAAAGAATGAAAAGCTGGACTAATTTCTGACGTGATTTTTTTTTTGCTCGCTGCACTGAGGATGTACACAGTCTTTTTTTGGTAATACACGCAAGCACAAGCGCCGACCCGGTTGCGTGTGTGTGCGCAGGTGGGACAATGACTCTACCAAGACATGATTGGAGCTAACTGGCGCTGCTAATTCTTGTAACACACACACACATAAAATCCAAGCCGTCTGGATGCATGAAGAGCTGTTCAGATGAAAAACGGATGTGATTTTTGGCTGGACTGAGGAACTACACAAAGTCTTTTTTTTCCCTTTTTTTTAATGGAAGTCCAAAGTCAGTGCACAGCATCACTGGACTATATGTCACAATTTGGACTTGAGCAGCAGTGGAACACCAAAATGTAAGTCTCTTTTCTGTTGTTTATCAATTAATAAACTACCAAATGACGGATCTATTTTAGCCGTTATATAAAACAAATAATGAATCTTTTTACATTCTTTCAATGGAACAAATATTTAATTTGGTGAAAGCTGGAACATACCATTCAACGAGGTGAAGCCTTGTTGAATGGTATGCAGGGCGATGCAAGTATATTCACTTGTATTTCGACAGTTTTCAGTGCTTGAGGGTGAAATTCAACAGGAATATTTCAAAGCATTTACTTTGAATCAGTTGGTGATGTACTGAGGTCCTATTTAGCACAGCTTTTTCAATAGGGCTTGTCCTCGTATTCTTTTAATTGGCCACCTACACAATAACATTTATTCTTTTTGAGATATCGCCTGCACAAGCTGGCTGGGATGGACTGACTCACTCAGTTACCCACCCATCTACATTTTTATTGTGCAAACATTACACTGTTGCCAGTGCAGAGAATTTGAGTGCGGGTATTTTTTCATCTACTGCATTGGATTTACTTTGAGCGAACACGTAACAGCCCGTGCCACAACACTCTGCGTCTGTCTGCTGACAGTGATACACTGTGGGCTTCCTCAGGGCCACTGGGGGTAGGTGAGTACACACAGTGAATTATACATCACAGCCACTGGTCTGATTTATAGCCCTAATAACAGTTGACTCATTAAAAAAAGAAAAGGGAGAAGAGCCATATAAAATAAAAAAAAGGCTGAAAGTGCCACAGCGACAGAGAGAATCGTGTGTGTGGGGGCTGTTGGTTAGTACGAGCCCGACATTGTTTACTGCTGTAAATTACTGCGGGGCGTAGTGCTCGTGGATTACAGTAGTTGCACCGGAGGTGCGGTGACGGCGCCGTACATCAGAACAGAGCACCCAGCGGCGCGCTGATGGAGTGCCTGCTGCCGTTTCACCACAGATTGGCCTAATATGTTGTGGCAAAGAAAAGCGCACTGATGAGTACCGAGATAAATGAATCAATCTTGTAGTTTTAATTAGACTAGAGAATGGCAGCACAACAAGCATGTGCTGGGGCTTTGAACATGTAAACATTACATGCATTAAACTTACATACATCTGTCTTTATCAGTTCTACACTGAAAGCGGAGACTGAGATGACGTTTCACGTCAAATTTAAAGATTCTGTGAAGAAAAATTCACCATAAATATAATTCATTTGAAAAGTAAATTATTTTAGATCAGCATTAAAAAGACAGTTTAAGCAGTTATCACAACTTACATGTTTTTTTTCTCTTTTGTCCATTCATCATAGTACAGCAAAATTGAATATCTGTTAGATTTTAGCTGATGACTTGAAAAAATGCAACTACCGTAATTTGAAGATGTACAGTGTTTTTAAAAAAGAGTTGTGTTTGTTTTGTTGTGTTTTTAAACCAGTTCTCTCATTTTACAGACAAATCAGATAATAACTGATTTCCAATGGGGAGGGGGAAATATCACCCCATGTAAAAAAATAAAAACATAAAAACATATCTAAGAATTAGAGCTGAAACACAAGAAAGGAAGAGGAAAATATTCTTGAAAGATTGGAGCAAATCTGCGAGCAGAAATAAGGTATTTTCTACAATAAAAGTAATACAGTGGTTGACATGACTGCAGTCTGTAATACGTATCTTTCTCAATTCACATTTACAGATTGTACTTTTCAGTTTTACAGTTTTTTTTTCCTACTTCATGTATAATGTATGATCATCTGGAATTAATGTTTTCATTCCCGAGTTTTTCTTTTTTTCCTGACTACACCAATCACACCATACTGGTGAATACTGGCAACTGCAACGCTAATCATTTTCAGAGCTTCAGAGTTGAAAAATCATCTGTCGGAATTGCGCTAACAGCGATAACTGGGATGACACTTCTAACATATCTCTACTATCAATAAAAATTCTCAGAATTCCATAATGTCATTTTTTGCTATTTTATTGTTATGTTTATGAAACTGAAAGGATGCCATAACAATCACTGTAATGTGTTGAGTTTTTGACAAATTATCTGTGGATACTCTGATCTTTCCTGTGAAATATGATACTGTATCATATAGTAGCTGCATTCATCATGAAAAGATAAATGCTAGACATACAGATGAATCTATAGCAGTACACCAGCAACAACAAAAGGAATCATTAACTGTAAACAGGTGGTATTACAAGTTTTGTGTCTAATTTTCTATAACTTAAGTTACGTACTTTACAGCTAATGCAGCCTATGGTTTAGCTACCAAGCTAACAATACATACATGCTGGTTTGCCAACTTTGTTTCAATCAGGTTCAGTTAATTGAAGAGAATACATTTGCACTCTTTTCATTTGATGTCTGACTACAAATGATGTTTTTTCCTTTAAACATAAATACTGATTAGTGTTTTATTTTATTTTTTAAGAAAACTGGATTAGGTGGCACAGCTAGGTAGCATATTACCTTCCAATCGTATAGGCTTAACAACCTGGGATTGATCAGCAGTGGGTAGAGTATGGCTCCACCCACCTTCCCACCCATGTGGCCATCTAATTTGAGCAGGCATGTCATCCCTCTGTACGAGTATTTAGAATATATAATGGCTTTTGGCTGATCCTGTTTTTGGTCTTCAACAGATCTGGTATGTATCCATATTGGCACAAGATTTACGCCAGATGTCTTTCCTGATGCAACTTCACATATTTACAGCACTTTAATGTCCAAAAACAGGAAACCTCAATATAAACCTATAACGAAAATTAACAGATTTCACAAATTATGGAAGATGTTACTGTCCATACACCAAACTACCAGAAACACTCCCCACAGTAAATTTTAACTTCATTTTGAGACCACAAGTCATTTGAAATGATACAAAAAAAAAAAAAAAAAAAAAAAAAAATCACTCCCATAGGACCCCAAACGGTTTTGTGAAGAACTATTAGCATTACAAAATGTTACATTGCTTTTGGAACAATAACAGGCTTCCAAAGATTAAGTATTTTTGGGCAGTATGTCTCGTGACCCTGTCCTCACCATTTGATAACTTCATATCTCCTCTGGGGCAACAGGTGTCATAATGCATATGGTTCTTTGCTTATCACGTCACACAGACAAAACAGTTTTGATATGACACATACTGTTTCAGATAAACAACGCAAGCAGGTCACCCACAAATAAATGTCAAATGCAACAGTTTTCAACCAAACACCTAGCGCTACTGATCCACGCACAAGGCAACAGCCCGCCCATCTGGGTACAGGTCGAGAACAGGCAAAAAAAAAAAAAAAAAAACCCAATTTAAAAAAAAAAGTAGGTCGAGCACTGTGTGAGGGCAGCTTGCAAGCTGTCGTAGCAACTCTCTGTTCAGTGAAGGCATCTTTTAAAATGACATTTAAAACTGAAGTCCATTTCCAGTCAGTTTGCTGAGGATCAGCCAGCGAGAAAATCCCCAACAGTAAGATGGCTGCTGATTAGAACAAAAGTCCAAAAGAGCTTTCTGAAAGCCTTGCTTATGTATAATTTTCTGTTTTACCAGTGAAAATAGTGCAGACAGCCTATGGGGTATGTATTCGAGTTGGTTCCCACCTCCTTCACTAGGGCAAAAAAGGTGGCTGGTAATCAGCAGTGAGTTACTTTATTTCATTGGCTGAGACCTCTCAGCACTAAGTGCTTTTGATTGGCTCACATGACAGGTTCCCTCCTCCTCTCTGCTCATTTTATTCCTGTTTATTTTTCGCTGCATAAAATTTGATTCATAAATAGTTTTTAGCCCAACTGTTGTGTGTGTGTTTTTTAAACCAGAACAGCAAAAAAAAAATAAATGTCCCCACTTCCTGTATGTGACGTCACCAGGCAGATTTCTGCCTTTGTTTTTGCCAGTGTGTGCCTGAGAGCCTCTTCTCCGCCCTAGCGGAGGAGCCGGGGACCAGCCAGAGTATTACTGTGAAATCAATAGACCATTAGCTTATCTAATAGGTTACAACACAAAGGCAGAAGAATGACTCAAATTCTCATTGTATCTGTTATCTGCACATTATTGTGAATTACCTAAATTATGGTTTGTTCAGGTGTCCAACAATGTTGGTATGTTGTTGGACACCTGATCAAACCATAATTTAGGTAATCACTGTACCCAGGTGAACAAGTGTATTTATGCAACAGCTCTTCATATGCAGAACAAATGCAGTGTGTATGGAAATTTGACTGTGCAAAACTGAACGGAAAAAATAAGCATAAGTTACAACGCATACAGTTGGTTGTGGCGTGTACTTATCATGACTACAATGTTATCGCTGAGGTTGGTGTTTGATGTCAGGTTGAGGTTAGAGTTTATGATAAGAAAGTCCCTGAGGTCAGAATGGCTCTGGCAGAAGGAAACATAAATTCTGTGTGGCCTTTGCTGTGGTGGGGATGATGACAGTGTGTTTTACACACACACACACACACACACACACACACACACACACACACACACACACACACACACACACACACACACACACACACACACACACACACACACACACACACACACACACGGCAATTTGGCATCATGTGAGGCCTCTCAGATGACCCGTTTCCTTAAGAGACTCCCACCAATGTGACATAAGAGGGGGATATCGGAGACATGGAGAGTGAGAAAGATGAGGGAGACAAACAGAAGAAGAAACACGAGAGCATAAAAAACAATTCAGACAGAGATGCAGCACCAACCTAACCGAGGAGGTCAGAAAATATTAGGATTAAACAATTGTGGTGCAAAATAGAGGGGGTGGGGTTGACTTGGTCGAGTGCACAGCGCTGTGTGCCCTTTTCCAGACACTGTCGTCTACCACGGTCCACTGGTCATACACTGATATCACATGCGTGTCAACAGCATGAATAAAAACAGACGTAATAAAAAAAAATTGCCCTGCTCTCCTCTGCCTTTCTCTCTTTGTCTCTGCTCCTCCTCTCAACAAAGAGAAAGGAGTTTAGGGGTGGCAGCTAATGATGTTATTTAATTTTTTCCTGCTCTCTGTTGTTCTATTTCTCATCTTTCCCCCCAGCTTCTCTTCACTGACTTTGTCCCTGGGGCTGCAAGGCTCGACTGAGCTCAGAGGCTGAGCTGTCCATACGATGTTGCCGCGGGTCAGACGGGAGGCGCAAACGAGCTGGTAAAGTGAAGAAAGGCGGCGTGTTTGTGTCCCTGTGTTGCACGTACGACTGTCACATTTCATCCTACTGGGCAACATGAAGCCAGACAAACCGAGAAATTATGCAGCTTCGTACTGGAAAGCTGCAGTGGGAGTAATAAAAAGAGGGAGAGGAGGTGAAAACAAGACCCAAGGAAGCCTCAGAGACACGGGGTTGACTGCTGGGGAGTTTGAATCCATACAACAGGATGGTGTGTATGTTTACATGTCAGAATGCGTTGGATTAACACGAACAAACTGTAATTTTTTTCTCTACCCCCCTTTTCAGCGTGGTGGACGTCTTCTTGAATGTTTGAATAGGTGCAGTGCCTCTCTAGAATGCTGTAATCCATCTGGGCGTCAGTGTGCACGCACGCGGATGGCCCCCGTCGGCTGAATGCATACCTTTAAGTGCAACTCTGAAGTGCATTTCCTCCAACGTATCCCGTGTCCATTAACATTAGCCTATTTCTTTCCACAGCTGATTTATTCAGACATTTTGGTTCCAGCCGTCAGACAGTCGCTTAGTCATCGTACACTAAAAGTAATCCTCTGTCCTCCCACCACTGGACACCATTAACCAGGACTGATATTCAGTGCAATGAGAGAAACAGGCAGAATTTGGAGTGTTGTGACTTTTTTCCCCCCTTTACTGAGTGTGTGGGTTCATGGCTGATATATGTGAGCTTTCGAGTGAATGCTTATGGGGGAGAATGTTTTAAGTTGTTTCTGCGGCATGAGACTGTGAATTTATGTATCCAGGAGCATCTTAGGGCAGGTTTCATTGTTTTCAGCCAAATCACTGGATTCCTGCAGCTGCAAGGAAGTATTTTTTCACTTCCCGTGGTGTTGAGGAAGATTAAACTTGAAGCAATTTAACTACAATCTTTGAATTATTGGGCAGAAACTCATGAATAATCTTGAAACTGCAGGTCCCAAAGGGTGAATGTGAAACTTGTACACCTGTTAAGCAGCAGCAACACTGCCTTAATCGAAAGAACTCAAAGTGCTGAAAAATGAAGCCCATGCAGAAGCGCCAAAACATGCAGTTCCTTGAATGGCCACATGAGGCTGGCTCCTAAACTGAGTCACTCCACATACACATGTATGTTAAAATCTTCAACTTTGCAGCAGAAATAAACATGTCCACAGCCTTGGTATCTTTTGCTATTTTCTCCATTCGTGATAGGGGTGAATTTTTATATAAGTCATTAGTTTAAGCTATTTTAAGTCATAGAGTTATGAATAATTACACGCCTAGCCACTTTGAGTGACAGCTAGTGTGTGCCAATGGGACCAGGGCCCTGCCAGCAGTGGCTGCTAGCAATAGCTGTTAGCTGCTGTGGATTTGACCGTGTTTGTCTTGCCTGAACCTTTTAGCATAAATACGACTTTAATTTAGTTAGTTCATCATTAACAAATGGTTTGTTAGTACAATTAACTGTACCACGACATCTATGCTTTGCATTTTAGTTTATAATTTTTTTATTTTTTTTACAATTACTGAATTAGACTGCCAGCCTGCAGCCTGTCCAGGGAATGCATGACCTCTCAGCCAGTGACCCCTGGAACAGGCTCCACCCTCCCACCCCGTGAGCCTTAACTGGAATAGGTGAGTACAGAAAATGAATGAATAATTTTTGTGTTAGTCCTATGAACATTAATTAGCAGGTATCATTAGCTTGCCAACATTAACTACATATATGACAGGGGTTTATCTAAGTCGGGAAATGGGGGGGCAGCTGCATGCCCCTTGCCGATATGACAAATTTTTTTTTTTTTTTGGGGGGGGGGGGGGGGGAGGGTTATTCCTAACAGTGGCAAAGGTCTCCACCTGATATCTGCTTAAAGTTTTGAACACGGCAAAAGTTTCAGATGGACATCAGCTGACAAAGTGCACATTTTGCGGATGAGAAAATTAGTTTTGTCGGACACAAACTAACATGAACGCATAGAACCAGTGCCTCTTATGTTTCCTTAGTGTGACTGGGGCTTTAGGAAACCAACAAATCAGTGAGCAATTGATGGAGAAAGACAGCACTTACAGCACTGTAAAGATAACAATCAAACAGCAGTGATTAAAGAGGTGGTTCACTAAACTATGATCAATGACAATTACACAGCCACCAAACTGATTTAGAGAATCTCTCACACACACACACACACGTCTCTTCTATTTCTGCTGCCATCCTTCCTCCTCAGGCAGAGAGGGTAATGTTAGCAAGACCAGAGGACAGAATCTGATTTGCATGTCTCACCTTGGACAGATCTCTGAAGTTGCTGGGCAGAGTCAAGTCAAGTTCCTCTGAATCATAGTTGGTGATAACCCAGGGGAAGACGGGGTATTGATTCAGGTCATTATAGGTGCGGCCTGGTGGAAAGAACGTGAGAAGAGAGAATGACAAACTGCAAAAGATGGGAAGAGCGGGAGAAAGTGAAAGGATCATAAGGGAGAAGAACGTGGGCTTGGAAATTAAAGAAATGAGCAAGTTCCTATGAAGCTACGTGTAACTTCAAAGCAATACATACGGATGTTGAGATAGACAAATAAATTAGGAAGAAGCATCTGTATATCATTTTGATTCAAAATCTTTGCAGCATTATGAGGATTTGTGATTGTGTCATTTGCATTTTAGAACATTACTGCTGTTAAAAATGCCCCAAATAAGTATATTTCTCTGACTGAATCTATTTCCACACAGAAATGGTGTCTCTGTTATTGACATCATTCATCGTTTTTTCAACCGGTTGCTAATCCATCATCGATCCAGCATCCGCTAACCATCCATCAGATGGCAGATACCTCTATCAAATATTACATGCACTAAATAAAGATGCCTTTCTGATCGATCTGGTACATCAGAGTTCACCAAATGAGAAAACACTGGTCTCCATTTGATGCCCTTTTATTTTGGTTAAGACAAAGATAACAGCATTTATTGTTTTTGAGTTATAGTGTTAGATTTGGGGGTGAACTCTTATCCATCTATCCACTGGGGGTGGGAGATATGACATAAAATTAATAAAATATTCTTCACTTTTTGAACAGTGATTTATTTTATTATATCATTTTATTATTTTCTTCCTCCAAGTTTTGAGTAGAATAGGATGTCCTGTCCCTTTATGTAAATAAAACAAATTATTCTGATGATAATATAATAAGTACATGGATAGTATTACTGTCAACAGGGAGACCTAGGAGAGCACTACGCATTCTCACCGAGTGTGGGGTGGTGGCCTGAAAAGTAAAGCAGTGTATTTCTGTTACATAGGCACAGAGATCTCAAACAAGCTGTGTCAGGATTAAATGATGTTGATAACTGAAGTTAAATATATCTGCTCCTTCAAAGTTAAAAACCAGGAGAAAACCTTGATGGATCAAAGACATTTTACACAGCTCTAAATGTTTAACAAATCCATGGCTGTGTATCATTAATCATCATCAAGGCTTAAATTATTGTGCAGCGAAAATGTTTGCTGGTTCACACAACTGGAATCACTTCTTAACCATTTCCATGACTGCTATGTCTTAATGTTAAAATTACTTTATAGCCAGTTACATATATAAGTATTTAACAGGTGTTTTGACTCAGCATAATATAAAATAAAAAAGATTACAGCTTCAGTCGATGATCATCATAACCTCAGCAATACTGTGCTGATCAGAGCTGCCAATGCTCAGGGATTATGCACAGATTACCAAATTAAGGAATATTTGTCATAATTTTTCACTGGAATCATTAAAAAGTATCTGTGGTCTGGGGAGTTCTCTTTGCCTGATTTATGACGGTGTTCGCAGATATGACGGGACACTACCACACAGTCTTGACTATGACGCTGCCCCTATTATTCACTCACTGCATTTTAGAGAGTGAATACCTGGGCTTCTCCAAAACCAAGGATTAATACCACCCTGACAAGTAGTCAAAATGATTTCTGTAATCCCAAAATTAAAGAAGACCTGATTGACTAGTGTTGGGTGTAATCCTCACCAGCTATGGTGTTCAAGAAAATGAGGTACTCAAAGTTGGAGATCTCACGTCGCTGCCATCGCTGAGTCATGTTGGAGGTTTTGAATAGCTGCTTAGGGGTGGCCAGAGAGATCCGCCTAGAGAGTGACCAACGGAGAGAACAGATGGTTGACTCTCAGTGTGACAGAGTGTAAAATAGCTGAGCACTGGTGAGGTTTGGACAAGTTACATATTAAGCAGTAAAGAGTCACACAATACATTATATATGAAAACAGGAATTAAGATGAAATATACTTTATTGATCTCACAGTGGAGAAATTATGTTTACACTCCAGTTACCTCAGACAGCAATTAGTCCACAATTATTACTTGTTTACTGTAATAATGGCACACATCAGAATTAAAAACAGCACATACACATTTGACATTGTTTATGTGCACTAAGTTTGAAGAAGTCCGTTATCCGAATTGAGGCAAGTGGGTGAAGGCCACACAGCAACCCTGAGATGCGCCGCCGTCAGCTTGGGGGGAAGAACGTGGGCCGCAGCTAAAACTGCACCGCCCCCGCAGAAGGGGAAATGAGTGACATTAGCCGGCGCCGGGAGATGCGACCACCCTCGTCGGAGTCCCAAGCTGAATTAGGCTGATAAAGCTTATTAAACTTCTCAGATATAAGGAATGTTGTAGAAAAAAATATCACCAAAGTTCCACTCTTACAAATTAAGAAGACTGGTACATTAAAATCTAGGTTTAATATACACAAGCAGTGTTGGACTTGATGGGTATCAGATCAAGGCTTTGGAAATGAAAGAAAATGACATACAAGAACACGTCAAGCTACACGTAACTTCAAAACCACCAAATGTTCAGTCCCTGTACATCGCTCAACCACGTGTCTCACTCACTCTCTTTCTCTTTTGCAGTTAAACGCATACAAAACCCTGTGTGCTGACGTGTGTAGAGGTACGGCCACACTAAGCGTTGTGAAATAAGCAGAAAATAAAAGGATATTTCTCTGATTTAATACATATTTTCCATGGAAAAGGTTTGTCTTACTTACTGAAGAACACCTGATTCTCATCCTTCATCAATACAGCACCTACTAACCGCAGGTGGCAGACATGTCAATGGGATATTACATAGGCAAATCAGAGTCACTTTTTTTAAATTGATCTGGTGCATCATTGGTCACTAGATACAAAATAGTTTGTCCACATTACATGCTCCTTTAATATGGTGACTTATAGTATAACATTCATCGTTTATGAATTATCATGTTAAACTGGGGGGCATGAACTCATTCATTCATTCAATCATCTATTCATTCAATGCATTGCGGAAGGTGCATTTCCACAGCCTAGTAATGCTGACATTCATGTGTGCACACACATGGAGGCCCAGAGCTCCTGATGTATGCAAGGGGACAAAAACAAATGACCCCCAATCCAATTAAAACAAAAGAAAATGATGGAATTAATCACTGTCAGGATGTGAGATTATAGTCATTAGGCCTCTCAAGGAGGAAACACGACTTTCCAAGTACAATTATCACAAGAAACATCATAATATGTAATAATTCTTACATTCTTTAGAGAAATAGAGTACCGTAAGACAGTTTTTGTAGCTCTATTGGTTACTGCGCACAGTACAACATACAGCTGGCATTTGCACAATGAAAGACAAAAATAATGTGAAATTAGATGAGCTAATGACAAAAGGGTACCATGTCGTTGTGTTAGAAGTAGGATGGACTGGAAGAATCATGTGCACGGATGACCCCTGCACACTGTTCTCATATCAAAGAGGCAAAGTGTCCTCGGACAGCAAACTAGTTTGATTAATGAACCAGACACAAACACACCGTGTGTTGTACAAAGCGTGCACATCTGCCTGCATCTTCACACAGACCTATTACTGAATGGAATGGAACAAAAAAGATTTTAATCAAGACTTTGAATCGGTTCGTGGAACAAAAACGAAAGCCAGAAACTTTGGCTTTTTGCTAGAACCAAAACCAGATACTTTATGATATTTAATGTTCCAGAACAGAACTGTTTATTTAAAATAATGGTAACCGGTTAATACCATTATTTATTTCGTTCTTGAAAAGATTTCTGGTTACAATGACTCGGTGAGGACGTCAGACTCCATTAATGCGCTACACCCAAACAGTTAGTGGAGGAAGGGCTGAAACGATTAGTCGAGTAACTCGAATAATTCGATTACAAAAAATGTTCGTGGCAAATTCTGTGCCTCGAAGCTTCTTTTAATGTTGTAGTACATATGCCAGGCCTGAGTGTGGCACTGCAACATCTCCAGAAAAACAAACAGAAGAAGATTAGACCATGTACACAGGCCATGTAAGCCATGCGCTAATCAAATTAGCACAAAAGATACAGCTTTCCAACGCAACACAGAGTGAAATAAAATATTTTAGGAGAAAGACAGTCTATGCTGATCATCTGAAATAACTTACTGCACATTTAAAGCAAAGCAGTGTGTTTGTTTTGTTTTTTTTTTTAAATAGTTTTGTCCGCTGCCTGCTCTCTGCTCTACGTGGGAGTGACTATTCACGCGGCAGCCGGCTGATGGTTTTAGGAAGTGGCTATTTGTAGGTAGACATTTTACTAACATTCATACGTAGCACAGCCTTGTTATGGTTATGATTGCGTAAGGACTGTAGCTTTTGCTGCTGAGCCAATCAAAGGGCAGCAGTGGGTTTGCACAGGCTTCTTTGTGAGGCAGAGAGCAGAGTTGTGTCTTCTAAAAATACAAGAAACACACTGCTTCACTTCAAGTATACAATGATTTCTATTTCAGCGTGGACCCTCCTTCTCTTAAAAGGCTTTGTTTTACTCAGTGTCCCCTTTTGAAAAGTTTTAGCTTCTGCTGCCTGCTACAGTACGCTCCATTTTCTTCTCTGTTTTTTGTGGGAGTGTTACAGCGCCACATACAGGACTGGCATATACAGTGTTTTCAGTGTTCCACAGCTGACATGGAATGTTATTAACTGGATCAGGAATGATATGTTTTTGTCCTAACCAGTACGAGTATGTCAATTTTGGGGTGGAACCCAAAAACGGAAATATTAAAATACTGTTTGCGTTTGGAACGAACCAGTTGGGAAAAAATTCTGGTTCAAAGCCCTGATTTTAATACAAGAAGACAGATCAAATCAAGTCAAGGCTCGAGGTTCCCATGTGCCAGCTTGGAAACTCTGAAATTTCATATTCTTTTTAAGAAAATCTCTCTGCGTCACTCCACCACAGAGCTATACAACTGGTGACAACTCTACCAAGGTGTCCGATTCAGGCACACACACACACACACACACACACACACACACTACACATTCCCACTTGACACAGGCCTGTATGTAAGACACAATCACCTTTTGTCAAATAACACAATGTGAATGGCCCACCTTCTTCAACATGCAGATTAACAAAAATTACTTCCATAATGAACAGAACGACAAAAAAGTGTACCTTTTGAAAGGAGTGGTATCTTTGCATGTTGTTTTCTGACTGAGGTTGTATTGTAAAACTCAAATAACTTAAATCCAGCCATCAGGAGTTTGTGTGAATTTATCCGCAAAATAAAAGAGCGAGGGCAATGGAGAAGCGAGATACAGTGAAACGGGTCTGTAAGAGAGAGAGAGCACATTTCTGCACCAATAAAACTTTCTGCCTACTTAATGGCAGTTACATTGTAAGTCCTCTTCACACATGAGGGTGTCCTCCAAACTCTACGTTGGGCTCCACATACATCACTGATGGAACCACAACCTGCTGTGCTGCCCCAAGCAACACAACTAAGATTATAAAGATGAAGAAACATTCTAAAATAGCAACTCATTTTCATACTTAAATTATTGCACACAAATTTGACAACCTGAAAACAAACAAAGGCTTAATTTCAAACACTGAGTTAATCAATTTTTTACATCTGCCAAGGAAGTAATAAAATTACCTGCATTTATTTATTTGCAATTTATTTGCAAACAAACGCAATCTCTGATTGCTCTTGTTTGACTTTGCATTCAGAAATGGATGCAAACAATTTTCTAAACCGCATTTGACAGTTTGTGACAAAGACGTTAAAGTATTTTAAATGTAACTTGTAGAAACCTTATAAAAAGGGAGTGGTGGTGGCAGCTTTACATGCACACACACACTGGAGGGGACAGTTTTTGCCCTGCAGGCCTACAGGAAGCAGCTTTTTTCACACATTGATTGAAATAAATAAATGAACTGGACTATGTTTGTGTGAAGCCAATTATACTGAAAGGGCTGCACAAATTGGTGACAAAACACTGCACAGCATGAATACAGGGATGGCGAACATTCAGTTTTAATCATGCGAGGATATATAATGTGTTTTCTGAACCCTCATGTCATTTGAAAGTGATCATTTACCAGACAGCAACAAGCTCAGACTTCTAATGTAAGTGTACAAAAGATCAGATGTAGATCAAAACAGATCAGAGCCTATGAGATTGCCCCATCTTTATCTTTGTTTGACTACAGACAAGATATTTCAAAAGGTAATGGGGTATTACAGTAAAATGATGTTGGGAGATTTGGATGTTTCCCTTTTTCCCATTAATCTGCCTTATTACATCATGAAGATCTATAGATCCCTGGTGGTGGCAGTCGTGGTTATTAATCTGCAAACAAAAATATGTGTTCTGAGTGCCCTTGTAGAAACTGCCTCCAACTGAACAATGGCGATGGACACGTCTTCTGATTTTGATTTTCTCCTTTGTATTTTAAGCATCCATTATGGCATACTCATTAAATGCAGTGCGCACAATGCAGGGGCACCACATCCTTTCATAGAACATAAAACACACACTTTGGCTGGTAGAGGTGATCACAGCATTCATTGGTCAGTATTACTTTTGTCCATTTAATTGTGCATGAAATTGTGTGTCTAACCTGGTTTGTGGAAGGCCAAAACTGGTTCCCACCCCAACACAGGGAAGACTGTGGACCACCTTCTTGACAGCAGAAGCATCTGGGAAGTTGAACATTACTGCCGCTGTAGACAATGAGTGAAACATTTGCATTAAAGGAGTAATATTTAAAAAACATTTGAGCAAGGTAATACACATCACTACATGATGGAAAATTACACCTTAATTTAAATGAACATGTTATGCTATAATGAAAGATAAATAACAGTGTTAGGTTTGAATCTAAACCTGGTTTTGTAGATGATACTGTTATCAAATATATCTCCAGTGGTTTTCTCTGTACACACATCCTATAGGTATTGATAAGTGTCTTACTTCTGTTGGCCATGAAGATTTCCAGAGCAGTATTTTGCAGTAGATATCGTCTGGTAATGACAGCACGGATCTCTGCAAACAACCACTTTCCATGAAGACCCTCTGTGTAGGCTAAAATCTAGAAAAGACAGAAGCAAAAAGTCAAATTATGAGGTAGATTCAAATGAAATAAGAACAAAAAAATAGTTTTGTCTTCTCTCATTTTGCTGGCATAGGATTCATGCCGAATATCCTTTCTGAAGGACTCCAGATGTTTAAGGAGGGTGGGGCATGGGTGACCCCAAACCAGGAACCATCTTATGAGGAGGCAATTGAAAAACCACGAGTAACACCATGATGCCGAATGGAATAAAGAATACAATTTCTATTGTGTGTTTGGTTTTTAACAGCTGCACTGTGTAGGACTTACTATTATTTACAGTAGTGGTGAGGTTGCAGATTGTATTATGCTGTCACGGCCACAATTTTGTTTACCTTCATGTTGTCGCTTCTTTGTCGATGGGGATTCATCCTGCTTAGCGTTCTATTGTGATAAGCAACATGTGTGATCCTCCACTTCACAAAAATGAGGGTCCTCAACTTGTTAACCTACACTAGGTAACCAGTAGATGGTGTATAGGGGAGCAACCACTGATTCCTCTTTTGTTTTCTTTGGTCTTCCAGGCACATTGCAGAATGCGAAAGGTGGAGTAAGTATGTCTGTTTTGTGCTACTGTATCATGGGGGCCCACTCCCATGTAGATACGGGTGGGGGAGCGGCTCATTTTTCACACACTGATGGCACGCCATCCTGAACAGCACGATTAATGTCTTATATTGATCAGCAGCAATGAAATACAGATTCGTTCAACAAGAGAATGGGCACTATTGGAAGGAGTGAAGGGAATGTTTAGTTCACTAAAAGCCAATCTGTTTTACAAATATACAACTGAAGCATTCAATGTACAGCATGTAAGAAAGAAAAAAAGTACAACTTTGATGTATAGTAATGGTCTGAAGTGCCTGAATAAGTCAAGGAAGAGGTTAACAGCCTATTTTATGCAAGCCATCTGATTAGAGTATTTTATGTATATCCATGGAGGTTTGTGACACAGAGGTCAAACAATATTATGTTAGGTAGCTCCAGATTTAAAATCGCCTCGGTGAGCTAAGCGTAATCTGTCTCCATGGAGACTGCTGTGGCTGTCAGAGTGACTTGTCCTGATGGCTGTCACGGCGCCTGACAGACCCAGATGCATGGCCCTGCCCTTGTGTTTCACACTTCTACTAATTCAGCATTTAGATTTGTCGCTAACCTACTTAGCACTGCTTTGTTAGCTCGGCTCGTCTCTCAGTGTCTCCTTTTAGTTTCAAAAGTGGTTAGTGACAGCGGGTTGCACGGAGATACGGCAGGAAGGTAAAGAGACTTTGTTGTCTCAGCACGGTTCACGGAGTGTGTTGTTAATCAAAAATATTCAAATTCACGTTAGCAAGCTACGCCTAGGGTTAAGTTGAGGGAGCTCATTAAAAGGCAGAGGACAGCAGAGGGGGCCAGCTGAGGCCTTTAGTGGAGGACAGCATCTTTCTCTCCCTTTCTCCCAGAGGAATAAGAACCTGCCCGCATCGCAGACTCACTTCAAAGTCTCTAGAGTTCAATTAAATGTGGATTAGTGGCTCAGAGGAGCTGGCTGAGGCGGCATCCTCCAGCTTACTATCTCCTGTAACGGGGCACGAGGTGACCATACCAGTTGCTGTCATTTTGCAGCCAACCTCCTGAGAAACATACTACAGCTCCCACATGAACTCAATATCTTTGCAAGAAGTAACCTCACCCACATCAAGCCAATAATGTTTTGGTTACACTGCAATTTTTTATAATGCAAGACAGCATAAATCCTGCAGATTTCAAGTTGTAACATGTAAAATTTAAGTAAATAAGATATTTGAATTAAACCTGTCAATTTACATGCCTTTTAATTTTCTACATTCAAACAGTGTTTGTATCCCATAAGAAGTATAAAAATGGATGCTTACATTATTTCATATTTAATTTTTCAATATTTGTTGGATCGGTAACTTTAAAGAAAGTCTGCTTTCTGTTTATGAGTGAACATTTTGTCTGGGTGGCAGTTTAACATGCTGATAACCTGATCATTGTACTTATACTTGCAAATTGATTTTTACACTCGCATGCAGCAATAGTGCATGGGGTTGTGTGGTTGTTGGCCTCGTGTTTCATCTGATTTGGACCATACCTGATGGAATGACAATCTGTTAAAAGTCAAGGACACAGGCCAAGGTCAAACTATAAGGCCTTTAATTACAACAACATTAGAATGGTTATTCTGGTTGCAGCTACACCTACAGATACTATTTAAGCATGAAAATAAAGTCATATGTCACCTTTCTATTGTGCACATGACCACTGACCATGAGTGATTTTGAAAGGTCAAACTCAAGGTTGTATATCTTTAACACAAACAGTTTGAGCCAAAATTAATTAAATATGGTGGAAGAGTGGTATGTTAGTCAAGGATATAGACTGCAGATGTACTGGTCAAACCCTCTGTGATGTCACCTATAGGTTTTGTGGCGAGAGGGATTGAAGCCCAAATAAGGTGGGTCCCAATAAATGGGTAAACAGGTGGAATGTGGGCAAGAGTGGCATGACCTGGGCAAGAGGAATGAAACCCAAACACACCATCCATCTTGCAGTTTCCAAATAAGCAAAGCTACAGCGAACAGGCCAACTCTGGTTTAAGTGTCTGACTATTGCTTATTTTTTTGTGTTGTTTTGGCTTATGTATTGACATATTCACCTTCCACAGAGTTGTCATGAATGGGGAAACTTACTATAGAGGCCAAAACCTTTTTTTTGTGCCAGGCTGCAAACATGTTTATTTCTGCTGTAAAGTTGGCCATTTTTTTTACATGGGAATCTATGGGGGCTGACTTAATTTTGGAGACTTCCTCAAAAGGCTATTCAAGGAAATACGAGGTCTGTGAGAAAAGAAATCCATATAGTTGTTGAAAAAAATAAAAAGGTCAGTTTCTTTTCTCACAGACCTCGTACAAGATTTACCACTTCTGCATCAATTTCATTTTTCAGCGCAGGAGGTTGGGGCTTGGTCAAGGGTAACATGATTAATTTTTCCATAGTATATGGTGCTGTGTGGCACTGACATTTGATCACCTCTCTCCAAAACCAAACAGGTGTCAAACATGTAAGATATAGATGTTGTGGTCTCTGAGAGTCCCTTCTTCTTTAAACATGATTTTGACCATTTAATTTCCCAAAAAACTTCACTGTATAACCATGAATAATGACATCCTTATTTCCGCGAGTGTGAAGAGTAATCTTTCACCCTCAAAAGAAAGCGGGTGACTCATTTCATCCCACAGAGTACACACACAGCACAGTCCTCAAGACAGATGTCACAAAGATGCTCAAGGACAAACTGATGAAGTTGCAGTCTGTGATCCCACAGATAGAGCAGACATTAGTGGAGGCAGCCAGATATCATATTCTTCTCTGGACCAATGAATCTCCTGGAACGCAGTAAATAGCACTCTACGGTCTCAAAATCATCGTCCGTATCAGCAGCACCTTTTCCCTTGCAGATAAAAGGAGCTGACTGGGTGACACGCAGCGTGACAAACTATCCGAGCTGTAATGCCCGAGCTGTTCTGACCACGTCTGGACAAATTATAGCAGCAGGGGAGTTATTGTCCGAGCTGGAATTATTGCTGTACCCAGGGGCGTAGCAAGGAATTTATTTTGAAGCGCGTCCTACTGTCGACCAGCTCAGTGGTTTGCAATCCTGCTTCTCCAAATCATCCTGGTCCACCCACATATAACAAGCCCAACCAGGGGTGAACCACTGCTCAGCCACCTCCTATGGCTGATTTTACTAATCAGGTTTGAGTAGAACGGAGAAAAATCAAAAGAATGTAGTACTTGGAGACAAGCAGAGTGAAGAACCACTGCACTCGACGTCACATCAGTGCTTTCAGTTTATCAGACCACTAAACTGTTTCCTGAAGCAGCTGGTTCATTCAGTGTTTTCAAACAGGAAATCATTCGCTGAAGCAATTGGTTTATTCAATCTCAAGTGCTTTGTAATAGCAATTGATTTCTAAGAAAAATTTTCTGGAGCAATGGTTTCATTTAGGGTTGTGAGTGTTTTGTAGGGGATAATATTTCATCCCCTGCAAAGGAAAGTTTTCATCTTCTTTCTCAACCGCTTTAAAGCAGTGAAAAAAATCCCACAACCAGTTTAATCATTCAATGTTTTAATGTTTCAGCACAATTAATCATTTTCTGAACCATTAACAAATAAATTTTAAAAAACCCTGTTGACAAAACAACTCCAATGTCTACACCTATTTTGTTTACCATTTGAGATTTTTCAAACTGTATTTGTAATATCTTTAACTGTAATTGCAGAAATTGATTTGCTGGTGCAGAAGGTTCAAAATGCTATGTGACTATTTGCTTCAGATAATGATTTACTGTTGCACAACACTCAAAGCACTAAATTGTTTCTGAAAACGATTCAGTGTTACAAAAAAAAAAAAGAAAGAAAGAAGGAAAGAAAGAAAGCTCAAAATAACAATGTGGACATCTAGTGGACAGTGGGGATTTTTCGATTCTGAAAACTATTAAATGTTTTGAAATATATATATTTTAAGAACTCTGTTCCATAAATGTCTCACTGCTTCAAAATAGGAACTTGAAACTTGTCAACTGCTTCATTTACCAGTTTCATACATTTTAAAGCAGTTAAATCATTATCTGATCCAATTCTTTCATTTAGTTTTTTCGTCTTTTTTTTTTTTTTTTTTGGTGTTTTAAAAATAGGAATCATTTTCTGAAGCAAACAGTTCATTTAGTTCAAAGCACCTACAAGCTTCACTTTTGTTGAGAGGTTTAAACTCCAAACACCAGCTTCCCAGTGGAACAGGATCAGTTTGGAAAGATAGTAAGGAGGTAGCACCAGTAAGAAAAATTAATTCATAACCTGATCTTAAATCATATTTAAAGTTCTATAATCAGAACATTAAAATTTGATTTAAAATGTTATGAGAAAATAAAAGATTAAGGAACGGGAGCATTCCGTGCTTCAGCAGCTCTACTCGTAAAACAGATAACCTGAGCATAAAGTAGTTTTATTCATGTTCATTTTAAACTGAATAATATCCATGGATCCTGGTCCGCTTCTCTTGGAGATCAATTTCAAAGCGTCACGCGAGAGAACACACCCAACCACAAAAAAAAAAAGAAAAAAGAAAAAAAAAAGAAAAGAAAAAAGGAGCAAATCTTGATTGCGACTGCTTCTCTCCGGGGCTCCCTCTCCATCGCTTCCTCCCTCCTCTTTCAAACCTGTTTGTGTGTCGGGCTGCTGCTCATTTCTGAAGCACTGTCGTTTGTCTTTGTCAGATACCCAAAAGGCGGCGGAATAAAGAGGGACACATGAAGAGGGACCGGGTGACTGTGGCTACGGTGTGTAACCACACACACGGGAAAAATAAATAAATACTCGTAAATGAATATTGTCACCAATGAAACCTGCAGGCAGCGTTCACCACTGAAACCTCCCCATCACCCATCCCACAAAAACCACAATCCAGTCCCCTTTGGAGACAGTAGAAAAGTCGAAACAACCAAGGTGATACTGATCAAATTTAACTGAAAGTGCACTGAATTAAGATAGTGATGGCGGCCCAACATACCGACTATCAGGCTGTCTTCACTGCTGGGTCAGCTGAAGAGTGTTTTGAGCTAATGGGCTCAATAAAGGAAATCATTCATTCAAAAAATATCAAAACTCCAAATTAAACCACAGGAGGACTTGCTTGTTAGGGAAGTGTTTACAAATGTACATAAAAAAAATGGGAGGAAAGAGCAAGCGGCGTATGCATATTTGGCCATTTAGTTTAATGTGCTGTGCACACTTGAAGGAAAATGAGATGATTGAAGTTCAATTTGTTGCCTGTTATTAAGTATTTCCACATGGCTGCCTCAGTTAAAGGATAATGGATGAGGGATTTATTATTACCTTTTGGTCAAATGAAGTGGTGTGGGAGATAAGGTGATGAAATTAATGAGCGGGTGGAAGAGAGGTGATCCATCAACATCAAAACAGAGACGAGGGACACGCAGTACTGGGAGAACTTGATAGCATTCAGAAAAACCTGTGGACTTATCAGCATGTAGAGTTGCTTATTGCGTTTCATTTCCCAAAAGCCATCTGCCTGCCTACCACTCAGTCACCCTCCACATATCTGTACTCTTTTACATGTACACGACAGAGGAGGTGCACAAAGAGGGAGCATATACCTCACTGGTGGACCAATGAGTAGCAGCAGTGCCTCTGCTAACTGGCAGAAGCCGGTCAAAATTCTGACTTTTATCCTCACAAGATCTTTATGACAACATAGGATGAGCATGTAAACAAAAAGGGATAAAAACAAGATCTATCACAAGGTTGGAATCATCACTATAATTTGAGAAACATTTGTTTGTTTCTCTACTCCACTGTTGTGCTTGGGTCAGTTTCTACCCAACCTGATATGAGAATGACGGTCAAAGCCAGAACTGCCATTAAAGGGTTTGTGTTATGATTTTTCTCTCTGATTTGCACCAAATGTGCCACATATATGGAGGTTGGTTCAATCAGTGAGACTCCCCACCTGCCTTAGTCCAGCCCGTGTTTAGCTCGCCGATAGTCGGTACAGGTCAGCCTTAATTTGGTCACTCTCTGCCTGCCACTCCCGAAAGAATATATTCATCAGTGGTCAATTTGATTTTTAAATCTGTCACGGTCCAACTTTTTTTCTTTCTTTTATTTGTTTGAAAGAGCTGGAACCTAAATCATACACTGTGCCCTCTGCCAAATGAAACTGCCTATTTCCTTACTTACTTCCACCTCATTTATACATAGTTGAATTATATCAATAGTGACCATTTATACATAGTTGAATTATATCAATAGTGGACTTTAAAAATCAATTCTCATATCATATAAAAATAGAAAAAAGGAAATTACTTAAGAACTGAGATTTTTAGATTTTATGAAGATTTGTTTTAGTTATAGGCGATAGCTTTGAATTGGTTTTCCTGACTCCTACTCTCATGTACACATATTCTTTCTCACATCCTCCTTCTTGCCTTAACGCCCCCCCCCCCCCCCCCCAAATCTTCTGTTCTGCACTAGAAAATGAGGCCTTGTCACCCCCCATCAGTAAATGAGTTCATCGGACTAACGAGCAACTAAATGGCCCCAACACACTAACAAGGGGCTGTTGGCTGCCTGTGCCTCTGGACCAAACAGAACCTTCATCACCATTGACACAAAGCCTCCTGGAGCCATCGCGAGGCAATTAAGACAGATTTTGCTTTCGAGACTAAGTAACAGACAGACAACAAGCAAAAGGAGGAAGAACAGAAATGGATGTATGCACTACAAAAAGATAAAGAAAGACCTTAAAACAGATATTAGGTACCATTAAAAACTATATTACAGTATCGAGGGGTCAAAGGCAGAGGATCACAACAAGAAAGAAAATTGGTAGGGTCAAGTGCTTGGTCATGGCAATGGGGGGGCGGCGCAATGCAGTCAAGAGGAAAACATTGTTCCCTCAAAGTAAGATCTTTGAATCATATGACCCCAAGACAGTGGAGCCATATGACTATACTTTCACACACCAGCAGTTCTTTTATACCCTCTGCGACCTTGTAGAGGTGTTCTTTATTCAACTTGACAAGTCACCTTCACTGATTAGTTATACGCAGATGACGATTTGCGCAGACCATGTGGGCATGAGGGAAAATATTAAAATATTATAGCCATAAAAGTGTGCAACCTGATTTCAGACCAATAAGCATGCAGGTTAACACACCAAAGTATTATATTAACCCCTTGTTGACAAAAAACACCAGTCTCAACGCCTTTACCTAACAGAAAAGTATAAAGAGTTTATATACAGTACCAGACAAACGTTTGCATGCTAACAATGGATGAGTTGACAACAGGAGCTTCAGTTTAAGTATTTAAGACCATCTGTGTCAACCAATGATTGATGGCCACAAATGTTCCACCATCATGTAACTAATTCAAGACATAATCAGGGGTCACACATAAAGGTCTAGTTGCCTCGAGGGAAGTAAAACAAACTACAAGGTCATAAAAAAATAAACACAACTAAGGAGCTGCACTGGAGTGTGAAAGAATTAAAGCAAAATAAACAAGCCCAGCTTGCACAGAGACCAAGATTTTGCAGCCTAAAAGCTCAAAGCATTCAGTCTAATACCTTACCCAGCAGTTTGCAATCCCTAAAGAAAGTCCACCCTGAAAGGATCTTTTGGGGCCACTTAGTCAGAATTTAGCCTAATAGGGATTAAGCCCTTTTTTGGCCCTTTTTACTGTTTGCTAACAGGTTAGCCTTTTCTCCTTCACCCCTTTGGTGGGGGGTGAAAAAAAAAATCTTAAGTGGATTTAAGGAAATGCAACATGTGGTCACAAGGTTAATTACTGCAGAAGTGAAGAATTTAGTGTATTAACTCATTAAACATCAAACATTTGGGCACCCTGATCAGCGTGAGGTCCTCAAAAAAGGACCTGAAAGACATAATTCAATATTGCTTAAACATGATACTTTGGTGTGCTAACCTGCATGCTGACTGGTCTGAAATCAGGTCCCCGGGTTTTTCATAAAATATGACTTTAAAGGTAATGAATTTTCACTTTTGGCTTACCCTAATTTATCATGGAAATTGAATGCCAACATTTAAGAAAGAATCACATAATCCATAATTTAAAGTCATCATTCTTGAATCATATATGGCTATGTACTGTATCTTTTGTAAGGGGGAGAATGAACATCCCCATAAATAAGGCTGCAAAAATAAAAGGATGAGAGAAACACAGCTGGTACTTTCACACTAAAATCATGCATTTTTATCTTTTTTATCTACCAAGAAAGTTGATACCATGCATAATGTTCATACTAATTTGTGATTAGACATACTATACTATGGGGACAAATACCCGTCATAAAAACAAAGCTCCTCAATGCACCAACAGCATGATTTTTGGGCACCTGTTAGGATTGTAAGAGCTTAAATTCCCTCTTTATTGGCCAAGCTCATCTGTACACAGTTGCTCGTCATCACGAAAGCATAAAAAGAATGCATGTGCTTTTCAAAAATTTTGACTAAATCGAGCAGACAGACCAGAGCCACCACTGAAGAATGAGATCAGTTTGGGACACAATGCAGCCACTGCTTCCCTATAAGCTGCCATAGCAAACATCACACAGGTTAAGATCGCTGACCAGCTTCTATCGCATTCTCCCCGCTTTCCTTCAATCATCCTATTTTGCCATTTAGAGATGGATAAGCGATGTTGGGGGGGTCAGTGTGAGGCTTCGTGGAAGTAAATTCTTTTCTAATCCTGCTATTGTCACAAGCTTAAGTGGGTGTGGGGTGAAAAGTACACCCTTCTTGGGTAATTTGGAGTTGAATGACTGAAAGCATGCTCAAGAAAAGCAGAGGGCCAGAATATGTCTTACATAACGGACAGATTGTGCACAATTTAAATGTTAACTTAATTGAGCGACAGGCTGATCAGAGGAATTAAGTAAAACTGTGTCCGTTTAATTGCACATTAAGTTGTTTGTACAGCGATGAACATACAAACTAGAAGGGCACTCAGAGTGCATTCTACATCAACCAAGTAACTGGCTTTTCAACCATGATTAGAGCTGGATCTATGTTTAAATTTAACAGACTGTTCCTTCGTCCTTTCCTGACCTCTCGACAAAGTTTCATAAAAATCAACCCATATGGTTTGGAGTGAGTGTATTGTCAAACAAAACAACAGATGTGGTTGAAAACATGAGATCCTTGTGCAATATGTAATGGATGGATTTTAGTCTTAAGGCAAGAAAGACTAGCACACTCATATGTATTACACGTAGTTGTCATGATGATGCCATTAGATGAAAGCTTGGTTGAGGAGACTGCATTGGTCAAAATACTGTGAGCAATTAGCAGATTGCAAAACTGTACCAATTCCTGGAGCTTGTCCATTCTGTTTTTAAAAGAATTTGCAGAAAATCTTTGCGTGGCTATGCAACATGACGTTCAGCAACAAACACTGTCTGTGATTCACCCAGCTGAGTAGGCATGACCACCTATCCTATTACCCAATGGAACCCCAGAGCAGAAATCCAACCAAAAGCTGCAGTGTTGGGAAACGCAATTCTGGCTCGTTTTCTCTTCACAAAGTTGTTTTTTGCATTCTCAAAGGACAGCTAGCAAAGATCTACAATCTACAGTGAATCCAGAAAGTATTCACAGTACTTCACTTTTTTCATTATGTTACACCCTTTTTCCAAAATGGAGTGAATTAATTTTTTTCCCTCAAAATTCTACTTACAACACCCCACAATGACAACATGAAAAAAGCTTTGTTTTTTTTTTTTTACTTTTGCATTTTTTTTTTTAAATAAAACAACTGAGAAATCACATGTACTTAAGTATTCACCCTTTGCTCAAAACTTTGTTGATACACCTTTGGCAGCAATTACATCCTCAGGTCTTCTTGAATATGATGCCACAAGCTTGGCACACCTATCTTTGGGCAGTTTTGTCCATTCCTCTTTGCAGCACCTCTCAAGCTCCATCAGGTTGGATGGGGAGCATCAATGCACAGCCATTTTCAGATCCCTCCAGAAATGTTCAATCAGATTCAGGTTTGGGCTCTGGCTGGAGGTACTTAAGGACATTCACAAAGTTGCCCTGAAGCCACTCCTTTGATATCTTGGTTGTGTGCTTAGGATAATTTTCCTGCTGAAAGATGAACCGTTGCCCCAGTCTGAGGTCAAGAGCAGGTTTTCATCCAGGATGTCTCTGTACATTGCCGCATTCATCTTTCCCTCAATCCTGACTAGTCTCCCAGTTCCTGCTGCTGAAAAACATCTCCACAGCATGATGCTGCCATCACCATGCTTCACTTGGATGGTACCTGGTTTCCTCCCAACATAACCCCTGGCATTCACACCAAGGAGTTCAATCTGTCTCATCAGACCAGAAAATTTTGTTTTTCTTGGTCTGAGAGTCCTTCGGATACCTTACGGCAAACTCCGAGTGGACTGTCATGTGCCTCTTCCAAGAGCAGCCAGCTCTAGGAAGAGTCCTTGTGGATCTCAGCTTCTTCCATTTATGGATGATAGAAGCCACTGTGCTCATTGGGACCTTCAAAGCAGCAGAAATGTTTCTGTATCCTTCCCCAGATGTGTGCCTTGAGTCAATCCTGTCTTAGAGGTCTTAAGCTGTAAAAACATCTCAAGGATGATCAGTGGAAACAGGATGCACCTGAGATCAATTTTGAGCATCATGGCAAAGGCTGTGAATACTTAGGTACAGGTGATTTCTTAGTGCTCTTTTTTTAACTTTCTTAATAAATTTGCAAAAATCTCATTAAAACTTTTCTGACATTGCCATTATGGGGTACTGCAAAGAATTCTGAGGGAAAAAATTAATTCACTGCATTGTGGAATAAAGCTGTAACATAGCAAAATGTGGAAAAAGTGAAGGGCTGTGAATACTTTACAGGTGCACTGTATGTGCAGGCACTGCAGAGCAGAGTTCATGATTCAAGCACACTAGGTGGAAATAGGCAATCTTTAATAACATCTACCACCTTTGGTGAGCAGTTTCTTAAAATCTAAAAACGTTATGACTTATTCTATATTTCTTCCTTGGAAGTAAATACAATAAAGAAAGCATTTGACACTTAATGTTTAACTGTGTTAACACAGCACTTCATTTTACATTCACTTCATTTTAAACAGTTTATATTCCTGGAACTACTGACCTGAAATTATTTACAGTAACTTGAACCACTAAACAAACCAATGAAAATATATGGTGCAAGCAAGGGATGTTCATATTTCTTTAGAGATGCCAACATGTATCCTCCATGTAGAGCCAATAGTATTAAAGGTTTTTGACTTTTGACCTCTGATCCCAATGACCTTGACTTTTGCTACATAAAAACTCAAAGGAATTTTGGGCTCAATCTACATGGACACAGTTTAGTGAAAATTGGCCCAAACACTTCTGAGAAATAGTGTAACAAATAAACCCAAACAAATGTTTCTCAAATTACTGTATGATGATATTCGATTTGCATTTTATACAACATTCTTTCTGCTGCAGTGTACAAGTAGAGCTCTGTGGAGTCCAAGTGTGCTATAAAGGAGTCTTGGATGAGTAAGTAATCTGCAGTGTGTCCCTATGGATGTGCCATTTCAGCCAGACAGGATGGGTCATTAACTATAATGGCAATGGAAACACCAGAAGTCAGCAATGTAACATTCTGGTCTAAGCCACATACAGTGTTTTTACATAGGGTGATATACATCAGGCAGTGAGAGCATATAAACGTGAATAAATAATTCTGGGAAGTCATAATGAACATTTTGTCACTGATCAGTCAGATCAGAAATAGATATTAAATAAAGCTCATGGATATTTACTCTAATTCTATGGCATGCAAATCCAGTGTTATCACCTGCAATGCAGCACAGACATTCCTGACAAACACAAACACATTTACAATTCCAATTTCCAATATGCCGGACATCGATCTTTCATTCTGAGACTGACGCGTCTTTGACCTCAACTGAATAACAGAGGCTTGTGTGAGCAGCAGGTACACAGGTGCCGATTGTAATATCAGTAGCCTACCAGGCAGACTGGCATCCACAAGCAGGTCTATCCATCAGGCTGCTGTGTTGCCTCTGACACGTGTATCAGAGGCAGACGAAGGGAATAAATGGCAGAGAGAGGGGATCAATCAAAAGGAAGGGAGGCGAGGCACCTGCCCCCTGACGAGCCCAGTCAAGCCCAAAGATGGAGGATGATGGAGGGGCTTGGCTCAGGTGCAACATGGGGGTGGCGGCTCTTTGTATGGAGGTGCTTAGTTAAGTGTGATCAGGATTCTGTCCACAGTGGTTGGTCTGTGGTTAAGGTCCAGAGTCAGGTCACAGATAAGAGGATGAGAGAAGCAGAACATGTTTATTTGTGAGAAGATGAGAAGTTGTTGCTTTAGTGATTGTACATGAGAAAAGGGCAATTGTAAGGGAGAGATTAGTCATCATTAGGTGGCGACGCGACACTGCATCTAATGGATTTTTTTTATTGGATTACCAATGTGACAGTCACCTTCTCCCGACCTGTCTTACCTAGTTACTACTGCATTTCACAAACTAGTCATTCTAAATGTCACAGACGTCTCAAACGCTTACATTTTCTCAAGGAAAAAAAAACTCGTACTAAATGAAAAGGGCTGATTTGCACTTTAAATTCAACAAATCCAACACAATTCCTTTCATTTCATGTAAATTAATTACAAGCAACATTCTGAATATTATCCATAAAAATCTAGAACATGTATTACAAAAGAATGAGATGGTATCTTAGTTTCTCCATATCTTTATGGATCATAAACACTCCATTTCTTACCTGGAGACTAATGACCGTACAGGGCGATTTAATTTTTGCTGATATAACTATGAATAGTTTGAGAAGCTTAGTGAGAAATAGAGACTGTCTAAGTTTGCGATTGTCCTATATCAAAACTAACACCGGGACTTTCGAGGACTTCCTGGACTTGGCTGTCAGAAGTGCATCTCTAAGCCGCAGAACTGATGAACTTGGAGAGACACTTATCTCAGCATTAATGCTCATGTCTCTGGGTCCTCTGCCTTTGAGGCCGAGAGACACCTAATATGACCATAATTGTGAGACACTAACCAGTGCCTTAAGTCAATGACTGAATGTCTTTAAAACTAGGTCTCTTTGGAGGATCTTTGGATACCACTGCAAAGACTTTGTGTCAAAATGACCGTTACTTAGGGGAAATCAAAGTGTCATCAAAGACTATTTTCATTTTCATATTTTCAAAGACATTTTGGACAAGAGGCACTTTTCTCTGGGCATGATCCAGCAAATATGTGCCTCAGTGCTGAGGATTCCAGCAGCTGCAGAAGGCCAAGTAGATGCCTACATTTTGTCTAGCTATGGTAGATAGATGACTACTTTAAAGAAATGAGAATGTATCTGTTGTCTGAATGGGTGGTTGCCATCCTGGACGTGGGGCAGTTCTGTGATGTGGTGAATGTGGTGACACGCAGCAGCAACACATTTCCAGACTTGACATAATATAACCTTAATCAAGCCACAAGGTCAAGTCTGGTTTTGAAGCATGTGCTGATGCCGTGTGTTGCCCCATTTACCATTTCATGGAAGTGCTTCATTTCCCAAGCCGTGAACATCCAGGTAAACCAGTAGTCCATCGTGACCTTGCAAAAGCAATCATTGATCTGCCACAGCTAGGTGTAAAACCGACATCCCCTTGGCCAAGTCCATTCACAGGGTTCCTCAACAATAAAGCACCTGTTTGCTGGATCCTGCAGAGAAAAACATGATTGAAGTGTCAAAGTTGATGCTCCCTTACGATGCAAGTAGAATGCCTCCTGTGACTTTCCATTTGACTTTCAGGATAAGGGATAAACTTTTAACCCTTCCGTTTCCAATACAACATTTTAATTGAATAGGTTTGGAAACAAATCCCCATATTGAGTATTGTATGTGATTCAAAACCAAACATCTCATTCATCTCTAATGGAAGCATTTACAAGCGAGTGCATCCAACTGCAAGGGTTCTTGGTCTTGCAACCACAGCAAATCAAGTTCAAAATGTAGTCTGGAGCACATGTGACACCTACAGGTGTAGTAACAGGAATGAAGGCTTTGTTTGCCATGTCCTTTTTCCAGCCAAAGTCCTCAGCATTCAGGGTCGGCAGGTCACTCAACTCCAAATTTCTCCAAAGCGTTGCTTGGAAATGTGCCTGCTTCACATTTTCAATGAATGCTTGTGTTGTAGGTGGCAAAGAGCAGAGTTTGGGGGACAAAAAAATGACCTTTTCCTTTTTCTTACCCCAAACATGCAGCCTCAACTCACACATACAGTGGGGTAAATAAGTATTTAGTCAGTCCCTGATTGTGCAAGTTCTCCTACTTAGAAAGATGAGAGAGATCTGTAATTTTCAACATAGGTACACTTCAACTATGAGAGACAAAATGAGAAAATAAAATCCAGGAAATCACAATGTAGGATTTTTAAAGAATTTATTTGTAAATTATGGTTGATAATAAGTATTTGGTCAATAACAAAAGTTCAGCTCAATACTTTGTAACCTAATCTTTGTTGGCAATGACAGAAGTCAAACGTTTCCTGTAAGTCTTCACCAGGTTTGCAGACACTGTAGTTGGTATTTTGGCCCATTCCTCCATGCAGATCTCCTCTAGAGCAGTGATGTTTTGGGGCTGTCGCTGGGCAACATGGACTTTCAACTCCCTCCACAAATTTTCTATGGGGTTGAGGTCTGGAGACTGGCGAGGCCACTCCAGGACCTTGAAATGCTTTTTACGGAGCCACTCCTTCGTTGCCCGAGTGGTGTGTTTGGGATCACTGTCATACTGGAAGACCCAGCCACGTTGCATTTTCAATGCTCTTACTGATGGAAAGAGGTTTTAGCTTAAAATCTCACGATACACGGCCCCGTTCATTGTTCCCTTAACACGAATCAATCGTCCTGTCCCTTTTGCATAAAAACAGCCCCAAAGCATGATGCCCCCCCAATGCTTCACAGTAGATATGGTGTTCTTGGAATGCAACTCGGCATTCTTCTTCCTCCAAACACGACGAGTTGAGTTTTTACAAAAATGTTCTATTTTGGTTTCATCTGACCAAATGATATTCTCCCAACTCTCTTCTAGATCATCCATATGCTCTCTGGCAAACTTCAGAAGGACCTGGACATGTACTGGCTTAAGCAGGAGGACACACCTGGCACTGCAGGAGTCTCTGCGTAGTGTGTAGCCTTTGTTACTTTGGTCCCAGCTCTCTGCAGGTCATTCATCAGGTCCCTCCGTGTAGTTCTGGGATTTCTGTTCACCGTTCTCATGATCATTTTGACCCCACGGGATGACATCTTGCGTAGAGCCCCAGATCGAGGGAGATTATCAAAGGTCTTGTATGTCTTCCATTTTCTTACAGTTGCTCTCACTGTTGATTTATTCACACCAACCTGCTTGACTATTGTAGATTCACTCTTCCCAGCCTGGTGCACAGCTACAATTTTCTTGCACGATCAGGGGCTGACTAAATACTTTTTTACCCCACTGTAGAATCACTTAAGTCCATAGCAGTGAAATGAAGAAAGTGGACTGCCTCAAAATATCGTCAAGTGGAGAGTCAATGTTACCAATTACTGATAAGTCATGTCCAGCTCAAAGATTCTCCACAACAGTACACTTCCCAATTTCATAACAGCGCGCAACAGTGTCGTAACCGGATAACGCATGGACAGGGAGCAGATCTTCAATAATTTTAGAAAGTTTTTCTACTGCTGTGATTGATATCACAGTTCTACCCTTGCTTGGGGATTCCATGTACACAGGTATGCTTAGTTCAGACCTTTGATAGTGGTACAGAAGTAGGAGAAACACATCAGTGTCATCACATATCACTGTTGCTGTTCTAGTGTCTGTGCACATTTCGCTAACTGCTGAACAATTATGATATCTGCACAAATTCTCTCTGCTGCTGCTGTTGTCAAATTCCCCTGGCAATTTAATTTCCAAGCAAAGAAACATAACTCAGTTGCATCGTCATCCATGGCTTGCTCTCAAATATAAAAGATGAGCCTGGAAAAAAAGAGTGAATGATGCTTAGGACAACTACGTGACATGGTTTTTATTTTTTTGACTGGACTGTCAAATGATTCTACTTAGAAGGATTAGTGAGTACCAAAAGGATAAGCTATTTTAAAGCAAGAACAGAATTCTTCAAAAACTCTCTGTTACTGTATTTCCATAATAGGAGACCCTAAAAAAGAGGGCAGCACTACACTTTGTCAGTGGAATGCAGATGGTGTTTGGTTTCTTTTTGTCATATGAGATTTCTATCCTTTACTAGTATTATAGTCTGGATCGAATTATGATAACATAGATTCAACACTTTCTATTGTACTTACCATTCACTTCAGTTTGCTTGCCATTATTGATTGGACACAGTTCTCAATTTATTTCATTTACACAGCACCAAATCACAACAAAGCTGCCTCAAGGTGATTCACACAAGTAAGGACTGACCTTACCAACCCCTAGAGCAAGCACACAGGTGACAGTGGTAAGGAAAAACTCCCTCTGATGATTTGAGGAAGAAACCTCAAGCAGACCAGACACAAAGGGGTGACCCCCTGCTTGGGCCATGCTACCGACACACTAGACTACAGGAAATTTTGGGAGTCCATGCTGGTGTCCAGGGCAGAAGGCTGGCTGGGGAGGAACGGGGGGGTTGGATCACTGTTTTTTCAAACTGTAATGGACAACTTTTAACACTGGAAACCACGTGGCTTTCATGGCCACCTATCGTGTTGTTAGTGAACTAAATTAATTTGGAAAAACCAGTCTGTATCTGGTGTGACCACCATTTGCTTCACACAATGCAACATATCTCCTTTGCATAGAGTTGATCAGGTTGTTGATTGTAGCCTGTGGAATGTTGGTTCACTCCTCTTCAATGGCTGTGCTAAGTTGCTGGATATTGGCAGGAACTGGAACATGATGTTGAATACAGGGGCACTTATCATGCCCCTGTTCTGTGGAATGATCTCCCTGCGTCAATAAAAGTCAGATTCTGTGGAGGCTTTCAAGTCTAGACTTAAGATGCACTTATTTTCCGTTTCGTATGGCTAGCAAACTGACATAGTATAGTTCTTCGCTTTTTACTATTTTAATTCATTTTATTAGGAAACGGAGCATTCCGCAGCCTCAACTTTACCTAAATTCTTCGTCTTTTAGTGAAGTTTAGGGCTAGTGGCCGGCGATTACCTTAGTATTTCCTGTTTTTCTTGTTGTTTAATGCTGGCAAATTATACTGTATTTCTTGTCTTTCTGATGCCTGATTCTGTTTTTTTTTTTTCTCTGTTTAAGGTGCAGCTCCATCCAGAGATGGGTGTGGTATTTGTGCTGGAGACCCTCCTGTCCTGTGCACCAACAGCATTTCCTGTATATTCGTTTTGTGAATTGTTCTGTAATTTATGTCTGTAGCATGGCCCAAGCAGAGGGTCACCCCTTTGAGTCTGGTCTGCTTGAGGTTTCTTCCTCAGAGGTAGTTTTTCCTTACCACTGCTGCTCTGGGGGTTGGTAGACCTTGTGTTGAGCACCTTGAGGCAACTCTGTTTGAGCACCTTGAGGCAACTCTGTTTTGATTTGGCACTATATAAATAAAAATAAATTGAAATTCAATTGAAATTGTATACACCGATCCAGAGCATCCCAAACATGCTCAATGTCGGATGAGTATGCTGGCCATGCAAGAACTGGGAAGTTCTCAACTTTCAGGAATTGTGTACAGATCTTTGCAACATGGGACAGTGCATTATCATGCTCCAACATGAGGTGATGGTCGTAGATGAACGTGCTAGATGTCACTGAATGTGAGCATTTGCCCACTCAAGTCAGTTACAGTGACAATCTTCAGTCAGGTCGAGACACTGATGACGACGACGAGCATGCTGATGAGCTTCCCTGAGATGGTTTCTGATGGCTTGTGCAGAAAAATTCTTTGGTTCTGCAAACCGACTGTTGCACCAGCTGTCTAGATGGCTGGTCTCAGACAATCTTAATTTAATTTAATTTAAGGTTTATTTAACCAGGTTAGTCCCATTGAAATCAAGATCTCTTTTGCAAGGGAAACTTGGGCAATTCTAAAGTTTCCAATTCACCTAACCTGCATGTCTTTAAATGTGGGAGGAAGCCAGAGCACCTAGAGAGAACCCACGCAAACACAGGAAGAACACGCAAACTCCGCACAGAAAGACCACAGGTGGGAATCGATCCCATGACCTTCTTGCTGTGAGGCAACAGTGCTAACCACTAATCCACTGTGCCACCCATCTTGGAGGTGAACATGCTGGATGTGGAGGTTGTGATTACACATGGACTGCGGTTGTGAGGCTGGTTGGATTTACTGCCAAATTCTCTGAAAGGCCTTTAGAGACGGCTTATGGTAGAGAAATGAACATTCATTTCACAAGCAACAGCTCCGGTGGACATTCCTTCAGTCAGCATGCCAACTGCACGCTCCCTCAAAACTTGCGACATCTGTGGCATTGTGCTGTGTGATAAAACTGCACATTTCAGAGTGCCCTTTTATTGTGGGCAGCCTAAGGCACACCTGTGCAATAATCATCCTGTGTAATCAGCATCTTGATATACCACACCTGTGAGGTGGGATGGATTATCTCAGCAAAGGAGAAGTGCTCACTAACACAGATTTAGACAGATTTGTGAACCATATTTGAGAAAAATAGGTCTTTTGTGTATAAAGAAAATGTTTTAGATCTATCTTTGAGTTCAGCTCACGAAAAATGGGAGTGTTGCTTTTATATTTTTGTTCAGTGAATTTCCATTCAGTGGGGAATAAATTCCATACAAAACAATATGACTCAAAAGATGAGGCATGTAGACATCAAATCTGAAATTCCTCAATTGTGGCAGCTGGCCATCACTGAGATTCTTGAAGAGGGACCCCGACACCACCAAAATCAGCAGGAAAAAACTTTTACATATGCAATTCCAGGTTCATCATGCTGGCTTTCGGACTACCTCAGACAAATTTTCAGAAGCTCCGTTGCTCTAACTGTGCGTGTATATATACAAAAGTGAAGAATTTCGGATTGAGTGGGTCTACTGAATAACACCAGTTGCTGTGTGTCTCCCTGCCCGGTATCATGGTCTGATTGCACCCCCCCCCCCCCCCCCGATTGGTCCCCCCTCGGCCCAGCCTTACTCTGAACAGTCACTAAAAAAAGCTTCTCCCAGCAGTATGATGTCAGTCACTCATTCTTCTGCTTTTTTCTCTTAACCCTCTGAAGTCTTGGGGGGTGGGTGGGGAGCACTACCTGGACTCCTGTGTTCTTCGAGCGTGGAGCCTGCTTACTGCTGGAGTAGTGTGTGCCTGCATCCTGCTCTGTGTTCCAGGACTCGGTGCTGGAGTGGAGCTCTGTAGCACATGAGTCCTGGAGAAGCTGGAAAGAGAAGCACATGATCCGATCCGCTGTGCAGATCTGTGCACATCTCCTCTTCAATGGCTGTGCGAAGTTGCTGGATATTGGCAGGAACTGGTACACGCTGTCGTATACGCCGGTCCAGAGCATCCCAAACATGCTCAATGGGTGACATGTCTGGTGAGTATGCCGGCCATGCAAGAACTGGGACATTTTCAGCTTCCAAGAACTGTGTACAGATCCTTGCAACATGGGGCCTTGCATTATCCTGCTGCAACATGAGGTGATGTTCTTGGATGTACGGCACAACAATGGGCTTCAGGATCTCGTCACGGTATCTCTGTGCATTCAAAATGCCATCAATAAAATGCACCTGTGTTCTTCGTCCATAACAGACGCCTGCCCATACCATAACCCCACCGCCACCATGGGCCACTCGATCCACAATATTGACATCAGAAAACCGCTCACCCACACGACGTCACACACGCTGTCTACCATCTGCCCTGAACAGTGTGAACCGGGATTCATCCGTGAAGAGAACACCTCTCCAATGTGCCAAACGCCAGCGAATGTGAGCATTTGCCCACTCAAGTCAGTTACGACGACGAACTGGAGTCAGGTCGAGACCCTGATGAGGACGACAAGCATGCAGATGAGCTTCCCTGAGAGGGTTTCTGACAGTTTGTGCAGAAATTCTTTGGTTATGCAAACCAATTGTTTCAGCAGCTGTCCGAGTGGCTGGTCTCAGACGATGTTGGAGGTGAACATGCTGGATGTGGAGGTCCTGGGCTGGTGTGGTTACACGTGGTCTGCGGTTGTGAGGCTGGTTGGATGTACTGCCAAATTCTCTGAAACGCCTTTGGAGACGGCTTATGGTAGAGAAATGAACATTCAATACACGAGCAACAGCTCTGGTTGACATTCCTGCTGTCAGCATGCCAATTGCACGCTCCCTCAAATCTTGCGACATCTGTGGCATTGTGCTGTGTGATAAAACTGCACCTTTCAGAGTGGCCTTTTATTGTGGGCAGTCTAAGGCACACCTGTGCACTAATCATGGTGTCTAATCAGCATCTTGATATGGCACACCTGTGAGGTGGGATGGATTATCTCAGCAAATGAGAAGTGCTCACTATCACAGATTTAGACTGGTTTGTGAACAATATTTGAGGGAAATGGTGATATTGTGTATGTGGAAAAAGTTTTAGATCTTGAGTTAATCTCATACGAAATGGGAGCAAAACCAAAAGTGTGGCGTTTATATTTTTGTTGAGTGTACATTCAAAGGGAGACTCAGAGTGCAGCGGATTGGGTGTTACATCCACTTAATTAGGTCATGTGACTTTTGACGCGGAGGCACGTTAGTTGACTCGAGAGGGTTGATATTATGGCTATGACTGGCAGACTGAGTGTTTCGCTTTTTCCTGACCCAAATCCAAGATGGCGATTGTCCTGCTTGTTCACCAGGCCCTCGAAAAGCCAGATCGTGACATAGAAATCTCCGCCCTCTCTGCACACTGTTGCCACGTGTTCAATGCAAGCAAATGCGTCAAAAGGACCCACAGATGCGTTCAATGTGAATGGCCCTTTAATGAGTTTGACACTCGCATCAAGCAAGTACAGAATAAAATCTGTCATGGATATGTTTGTGATTTAGAAAGGAGACAACAAAATAAAGGTCAAGTGAATTTTCTGAAAGAGGGAGGGAAAAAGAACAGCTATAAGGTTAACACAAATTTAGTGTTCTGCTGGGGAATGGAAATATAACTGAAGATGCTTCAAACCTTTATTTTCCCTTACTTCTCCTAATTGTCTGAAATCACTAAATTGTTTGCATAAGTATTTATGTTGAGCAAACTGTGAAAAGTGACTTGCAAAAAGCAGTGATTCAAATCAGGTTAGCAATGCGACAATTAGGTTTCCTGATGAACGGAAATGTTACACAAGGGAATGATGGCTGAGATTAAACTGGCTGTGAATGTCAAGGGTTTGGAAAGAAGTGTGGTTCAAAGACTGGAAAGCCACAAGGAGCACATGATGGCTGTGATATAACAAGTCTGTCTCTGGTAAGGAGGTGTTTCATGTCTTACAGGGGTTATAATTACTCCACCTGGAAAGCAGGGACAACCTGACAGTGGGAAAGTGAAGGAAAGGGGGTAATGTTTACAAAAAAAAAAAAAAGGTCATCCCAAACCATCACTCCACCAGCTCTTGTCACAGTGTGGTTGAGCGATTTATTGACCATCTCAAAGTGTACTCTGTCAGAGGACACAGGGAGGGAAGAGGGGATGCTGGAGGAATGGCATGAAGGTTAGGATGGTGGGTGTTACAGAAAGAGGCCAAAATGAATAAGTGTCTGTGGGGAGGGGGCTCATTGATAATGACATACCTGCTTGGGCTGTCTGTTCGTCCTGTAGCACACACTATTTAGGGTCTAACTGGAAAATCAATAGTCTTTCCTCTCAGAGACTTCTTGCAGCTATGCCTCTTTCTGATTGGCAGGTGCAGCGAAAGGTCATCCCCGGAGACCATGAGAGCTTGGTGGAGCAAATGTGGTAGAAGGCGGGTGGTGCGTCCAGCACTTTGACAATTTAGAGAGAGTTTGTCTTTGACTGAAGAACCATCCTTTCAGAAGACTTACAAACCGTGGGCAGCCATCACCACCCCACTAATTAGAGTTACCAATGTATTCTCAGTGGGGGTTTTATCATTACAAAGACTAAGGCTGCACACTGACCTTTAGGGAAAGAAAATTACTGGAAAGTCTGCTGAAGAATCATTGTATATGATACTTGAGCAACACATGCTTGGAAAAATTGTGAATATCCAACAAAGTTCACAAGAAGAATATAGATAAGACAAAACCAGCCCCATTTAGCTCATGAGCTAAAAATAACTGTTAACAGAGAATATTAAGCAACCTTGGGAGGTACTTCATCCAAAAAAAAAAAAAAAAACACTCTGGTGAAGAAAGGCCATCAAGGTGATATTGTAGTAAAACTGCTGGTTGTCTGTTAAGGTGAAATTTAAGGAACACATTCAGAAATGTATTGTTTGGTCATATCTTGGATACTAATTTAGCTACAGCACCATAGAAAGTTGATAATTAATAGCTGGGTTATGAATTTAAGATGGACCATTTTGTGTCTGGGGAGGTGTGGTTTTACCCTTGAAAAAGTTTTTGTCAGCTGTTTATTATGACATGTGCACTATAGCTCATGTGGAGGGGCTGTTAAATAAGTGAAGGGTTGATGGAGGTGCAAGCTTCACAGCCAACTGTTTCAACAAATGCTTCATTATTTGAACCCTCACTTAATACCTCAGAGACAATAGACATCTAATTTAAAGCACATTTATTACAATATTACATGCTGAAGGCCACATAGCACAATTTCTGTGGAGATGTAAGAGCAAACAATATTACAGCAATGTTTGACAAAATAAATAATTGACTTGAACAAGACCATCACGGTGGCTTAGTGGTTAACACACTCACACCGAGAAGGTCCTGGGATTGCTTCTCGTCTGGTCCTTTCTGAGTGGAATTTGCATGTTCTCTCAGTGTCAGTGTCATGTGGGCTCCCTCCTGATGCTCCAGCTTCTACCCACTTCCAAAGACATGTAGGTCAGGCAAATTGCTGACTTTAATTTGAGCGTAGGTGTGTGAATGTGTACGTTTGTGTCGACCCTGTGATAGACTGGCTAGACTGGCAGCTGGGGCTGAAACGATTAGTCGAGTAACTCGAATAATTTGATTACAAAAAATGTGCGAGGCAAATTCTGTGTCTTGAAGCTTCATTTAACATTGTAGTACATATGCCAGGCAGGTGTGTGGTGCTGCAACATCCCCAGAAAACAAAACAAACAAAAAAAACCCAGAAGACTAGAGCATATCAACTAATCAAATTAGCAACAACAGCTACACCTTTCCAACACAACACACAGAGTAAAAAATAGCCTTTTAAGAGAAAGATGGTCCACACTGATGATCTGAAATAGACCTAGTGCGCATTTAAAGCAAAGCAGTGTGTTTGTGTATTTTTAAAAAACACACAGTCCGCTCTATGTGGGGAGTGACTATTCGCCCGGCAGCCGGCTGCTGTCTCTCTGCCCGATGTGAGGGGAGCCCCTCACACAGCTACAGCTCCGTCTTCGGCCACACTGACAAACAGTTTCTGAAATAAGATCCTCTCAGCAAAAGTCCACTCTTTCTTCTGTGCTTTGCTCAGACTTGCACTGTTTCCCTTTTTAATTTTCGCTTTTTTGGGCAACATACAATGCTTCACAAATACTGTAACTTAAATAAAATTTAAAAAAAACTGACTGCAAGGCTTGCATGTTCAACCTCCAGCTGAAATGCAACTGCTGAATCGTAGAGAAAGAGGGAAAAAAAAAAAAAAAATCACGCAGGGACCCAGTCCACCAATATATAAAAAAAAAAAAAAACACAACTTAAAAATGGTCAAAAAACCAAAACAAAGACACATCCCATCGCCATTTCAGCAAAATGTCTAGACTTTGGCGCAGCGACACTGTGCCATTGATTAGCAGGGAGAGCCCTGGACTATTGATGATGATTAAAAACGCAAAAGTACTTTTTATCTGATTACTCAATTGCCAGAATAATCGACAGAACACTCGATTACTAAAATAATCAATAGCGACAGCCCTACTGGCAGCCTGTCTAGGGTGTACCTGCCTTTTGCCCTCTGACTACTGGGATAGGCTCCAACTTCCCATAACCCTTAACTAGAGAAAGTGGGTATAGAAACTGAATGAATAACTTCAACAATTCCAAATAAACTAGCAGCTAGTTTAATTAATGGCTGTGGACCGACCTGCATTACTTAGGATTTTTTGTTTTCTGCACAAGTTGGTGGATCATACATTTTTGTATGCATTTAGCAAATACAACTAATCACTATGTACAATTTGTGAACTATTCATAAATGCTTAAAAGATTATTACATATATAAGATATATTATGTAAACATTTCACCTTTCTTTGCCATTTTTACTTTTTTATGATTTTCATTTTTAAAATACCTCATAAAATTTAAAAGAAAAAAGGTAAGCATGTCACTTTGAACAATCAGAAATGGGGAGTCCCATTTTAAAAGAGTTCATAAACCATGTTTTCACTAAATATACACTATGTAAAGTATAATAGTACTGCAAAATACACAATGTATTAATGTTGAGAATGCACTACTACTCTAGTAAGTAAGTTCCACCGGCTGCTCCCTTGTTTGCACTCGGGGTCGCCACAGCCAAGCCGAGGTGGATCTGCATGTTGACTTGGCACAGCTTTTACGCCGGATGCCCTTCCTGATGCAACTTCACATTACATGGAGAAATGTGGCAGGGGTGGGATTTGAACCGGGAACCTTCTGCACTGAAACCAAGTGCACTAACCACTTGGCCACCAGCAGTATGTAAATAAACGCAGTGAACTGTAATTATTTTTGCTAAGAAAAATTACATGTTAGTCAATGTACATCACATTAAACTGTGACTTTCAAATAGTACTGGTGACATTTGAAAAGAAAATTGATTTTCCAAAAATGTACTTCTTCTGTATACAACAGTGTCTATCAAACCACACTCTCAGAATAAGCTTCTTTAATATTCATGCTAACATCTTAAGATACACTTTGTCACTAGTGAGAATAATACACCATCAAAACAAGAGCAGCTTGGGGTGAAATGTGCTGCACATCATAACATGAGGCAGTTTACTAAAAAGACACCACAATGTCAAAGGGAAATGTCACAAAAATTCTGCAATACAGGTTAAATTTATCTTCAATCAGCTCCAAGAAAAACATCACTTCCTCAACCACACCACTGTAGTGTCTCTACAACAATAACTGCGCATACAATATTTATAGCCTGTGTAAACACAGTGAGTGTCGTACTCCACACACATGCACACACTTGCACATCTGCTTGGTGACTTCAGCAGTTCTGCTATCTGCCCAGCAGATGCAGCGGCCTGCCAGGCGATTAGCTGCCTTTGGTGATTTGCTTTGAGCCTTTCAAAAAGGGAGTAACTGGGTCTACCTCAGTTTGGGAAACAAAGTGGGTGAATAAACACATCAAAAAGGTATGCACTCTTAACGTGTAGGTGTCAAAGCGAACAACATGGATGTGGACGTTACTCCATCCCACTTTATTGCATCATTTGTAATAGACATTAGATTATGATTAGTGGTGTCTCAATAGATTCTAAGACCTATTTAGTACAGCAATGATACATATAAAAAAAAATTATACCCAAATTTGGGAACATCTCCCAACATTACAAACAGAATTTAGAGAAGAAGGGTTGTTTGAAGGTTAACAGACAGAATATGGAAAAGACTTGAAAGTATAAAATGAAAGCAGTACCCGTAGTTACACCTCAGCACACAGGCATGCCAGCGACACAGTTCTGTGCTTGTGAGGGGATCACTGAGGAGTCGTCACGTAGGCTGAGATCAAATAACCTTCTCACTGGGGACCTCTTTAAGCATAGATCATTCTGGGCATTTTGGGGCATGCAACTTTAATGGTTGATGTGAATGAAGTCCAAGACATAATCACTGATTGGAAATGTTCATGCATCCATCCCCTGACTTGTCTAAAGAAAAATTGCTGTACAAATGATGCTTTGTATTAAAAATAATACTTGTTTAGTTTGTCCAAGTAAATGGTAAAATGGTAAATAGACTGCATTTATATAGCGCTTTTCCATCTGCATCAGACGCTCAAAGCGCTTTACAATTATGCCTCACATTCACCCCGATGTCAGGGTGCTGCCATACAAGGCGCTCACTACACACTGGGAGCAATAGGGGATTAAAGACCTTGCACAAGGGCCCTTAGTGATTTTCCAGTCAGGCGGGGATTTGAACCAAGGATTTTCTGGTCTCAAGCCCAACACCTTAACCACTAGACCATCACCTCCCCCAAGTAGTTCTGTGCTCTGAAAACAGAGGTACTGTCTTTTCAAATGGAGTCAATTACTAAATGGTTGTGATATTTTTGTTAAACCCTTGAATTAAAGGTAAAAGTCTACACAACACTGTCTCGATTGTTTTAGTTCACATCCACTGTAGTCATGTACAGAAGCAAAATATAAAAAGTGTGGCACTGTCCAAGTATTTATTGGACTGACTTTAGAGTTGCTGTTGGACTCATGAAGCTTCCTTCACTAGTCTGGTTCAGTTACAATCCCTCTGTTTTTGAAGTAAGCTTGCTGGGAACAAAATGACCATACACCATCATACTATTTGTATTTATTACCGAATGATTTAAATGAACTCCAAGACAGACTTGGAAATATTATTGCATTTTCCACCAAAAAACTGTCTGTAAAAGTGATGATTTACAGTAGATGTTTTATTAAAGGGCACATATTCTTGTACTGATTTCTATTGCACTGAATATTTACTTTGGGGACCTACATTTTCAATACTGTCTTTCAAATTTTAATTGTTTCCAACAGGAAAAGCTCCTTGTCAACTTAAACATATTACTGAGAGAGGTTACCATTTTGAATCATTTGACATTTAAATGATATACAGTCCCAGACTAACTTTTGCTGTGTACTGCATATTGGTACTAAATACACAACTATCAATGTGAGGACTATTACTACTATGCTGTTTACACTTGGACAGAACTTTACATGTACTGATTATTAATGACAATACATAGCTTTAAAAAGCTACAACCTCATGATTGAGATGCACAAAAATCAATGATCACGATCAAAAATCACTTCTGCGGCTGTTAAATGACATTGCTGATACAGTACATAGACATTGGCCCTGTTTTCACTGTCAGATCTAAGCAATTGAAGATTTTTATATGCAAACAGGTCATTAAGGGTTTGTCATGACCATTTATGGCCAAACGTGACAGTAGATAACATTCATGAGCAAGTGTGCACATGCCATGGATTTATATATAAAATAGCTACAGGGTGGACTCCCAATTTTGTCTAAACTATACCACTACAGCAACATGGGGACTCATGCACCATTATCAAAAAGGGTGAGAAAGAATGTGAAATAACACCCAAATAAACATATACAAATCACACATTCCAACCTGATAAAAAAATTCCTGTTAAAACAAAGTATCATATTTTCCTGACTAAGTCGTGCTATTTGTTTTTTTTGTTGTTGTTTTTTACTTGTTTGGCTGGTCCTGCAACTTATTTTTTTAAGGATCTTATATGTCAAAAACAGTCAAGAAACACGCCGCATTATCATCTACAACCACAGGATGGCCCCACCTGTCATGTCAAATAATATCATGTCAAATGAAACATGCTCATGTCATGACATGAAACATGCTAATGTCATGACAAATGAAACAAGCTCCTGTATTCTTCTGGGGAAAAAGGTGACTGCAATGCACCATTAAGTTGGATGCTCATCTCCATAAAACAAGAAGAAGAAGAAAATGATCTGAACAAGGAGGACATGCTGGGTCTTGGACAATAAGTGAAATCATATCCTCAAACTGAAAGACCACACTATTGAATAAAGAGTGGGAATAACCATACTATTCAGCACTCGACTTGATTGCACTCTGTGGTACAACCGGAATCACAGCAGAGTAGGACTAACTGTGTAATCGTTTTAAAAATGTAGTCATTTTAAAATGCCTATTAACATGTAATGATGTAAACGTGCAAGACCTACTGCGCATTTAAAGCAAAGCAGTGTGTTTGTGTATTTTTAAAAAACACACAGTCCGCTCTAGGTATTGCCATAGGTATTAAAGGCACTGCGCTGCGGTGGTTTGAATCATATTTGTCTAATAGATTACAATTTGTTCATGTAAATGGGGAATCTTCTTCACAGACTAAAGTTAATTATGGAGTTCCACAAGGTTCTGTGCTAGGACCAATTTTATTCACTTTATACATGCTTCCCTTAGGCAGTATTATTAGACGGTATTGCTTAAATTTTCATTGTTACGCAGATGATACCCAGCTTTATCTATCCATGAAGCCAGAGGACACACACCAATTAGCTAAACTGCAGGATTGTCTTACAGACATAAAGACATGGATGACCTCTAATTTCCTGCTTTTAAACTCAGATAAAACTGAAGTTATTGTACTTGGCCCCACAAATCTTAGAAACATGGTGTCTAACCAGATCCTTACTCTGGATGGCATTACCCTGACCTCTAGTAATACTGTGAGAAATCTTGGAGTCATTTTTGATCAGGATATGTCATTCAAAGTGCATATTAAACAAATATGTAGGACTGCTTTTTTGCATTTACGCAATATCTCTAAAATCAGAAAGGTCTTGTCTCAGAATGATGCTGAAAAACTAATTCATGCATTTATTTCCTCTAGGCTGGACTACTGTAATTCATTATTATCAGGTTGTCCTAAAAGTTCCCTAAAAAGCCTTCAGTTAATTCAAAATGCTGCAGCTAGAGTACTGACGGGGACTAGAAGGAGAGAGCATATCTCACCCATATTGGCCTCTCTTCATTGGCTTCCTGTTAATTCTAGAATAGAATTTAAAATTCTTCTTCTTACTTATAAGGTTTTGAATAATCAGGTCCCATCTTATCTTAGGGACCTCGTAGTACCATATCACCCCAATAGAGCGCTTCGCTCTCAGACTGCAGGCTTACTTGTAGTTCCTAGGGTTTGTAAGAGTAGAATGGGAGGCAGAGCCTTCAGCTTTCAGGCTCCTCTCCTGTGGAACCAGCTCCCAATTCAGATCAGGGAGACAGATACCCTCTCTACTTTTAAGATTAGGCTTAAAACTTTCCTTTTTGCTAAAGCTTATAGTTAGGGCTGGATCAAGTGACCCTGAACCATCCCTTAGTTATGCCGCTATAGACGTAGACTGCTGGGGGGTTCCCATGATGCACTGTTTCTTTCTCTTTTTGCTCTGTATGCACCACTCTGCATTTAATCATTAGTGATCGATCTCTGCTCCCCTCCACAGCATGTCTTTTTCCTTTTTCCAACCAGTCCCAGCAGAAGACTGCCCCTCCCTGAGCCTGGTTCTGCTGGAGGTTTCTTCCTGTTAAAAGGGAGTTTTTCCTTCCCACTGTAGCCAAGTGCTTGCTCACAGGGGGTCGTTTTGACCGTTGGGGTTTTACATAATTATTGTATGGCCTTGCCTTACAATATAAAGCGCCTTGGGGCAACTGTTTGTTGTGATTTGGCGCTATATATAAAAAAAAAAAAATTTGATTGATTGAAACGTGTACATCTTCAGCTCTGTATTGATGTTTTCCTCAGTTCACTGGCAAGAACCATTCGAGTTCTTTCTGCCTCATACAATAACAATTAGCTCATTAGTTTCTGTTTCACTTTTTAATTTATACTGCTGCCAGAATCACAAATAATGCCTGAAACACAGAGAAATACACCAACCTAAATTCTATGCTAATATGTTTTCTGTACACTGTGGGTCAGGTTTCCAAGAATTTGTCCTCTTTGGTGAAGGGAGCTCAGAAGTGGTGTCACACCATCATGAGACAACTCTGCCCTCTACATTTATACATAAATCTATGCAACAGGCTGACAGGTAAACACAGTTTATAGTCTGGCCAACAAATTGGTATTTTGACTTTTGGGAAAACACAGTCTTGGAGAATTCTATGCATCTGGCCTCGAAAGTTGATTCCAGATATACCAATAGGAAACAGAAACTATACTCAACAAAAATATAAACGCAACACTTTTGGTTTTGCTCCCATTTTGTATGAGATGAACTCAAAGATCTAAAACTTTTTCCACATACATAATATCACCATTTCCCTCAAATATTGTTCACAAACCAGTCTAAATCTGTGATAGTGAGCACTTCTCCTTTGCTGAGATAATCCATCCCACCTCACAGGTGTGCCATACCAAGATGCTGATTAGACATCATGATTAGTGCACAGGTGTGCCACATTTGTGCAATAATTATGCCATTTAATCAACATCTGGATATGTCACACCTGCCAGGTGGATGGACTATTTTGGTAAACGTGAAGCACTCACTCACTCACTTACTCACACAGACTAAATTTTCTGAACAAAATTTAGAGAGAATTTAGCTTTTTTGTTTGTATAGAAATTGTGTGATGTTTAACGTCAACTCATGATAAATGGAAGCTAAAACAAAAGTGTTGCATTTATATTTTTGTTAAGTGTAGCTTGGATAAAAACAGAGTCATAATCTATATATTAATGGCCAGTCGGTCATGAGTGCACTGTCCCAAGTCTGCCAAGATCTCTAAATTGGAATGACGGTGCCAACCCACTTACACAGAGTATAATGTTGTATGTACATCCGTCCATCGGGCTATGTACAATTCTACTCGAAATTGTTGCAGATGATTCACTACAAGGTTAATGTACATTATTCATCAACTACAGACGGCAGCCAACAGGCCATGCCCCTATGCCAACATCCTGAACAGAGACTGTGTCCTCTCAAAACTGACCAGTCATGACTGGTGATAACCCGCCTATTTATTTTGCAAAAAGAAATCTATTAACAGCATTTCTTTCGAATTATACTCTTCACAAGTGCTCACATTAGTCATCATTGTCCTGATCTCCTCACACCTATCTTTTTATTCAAATGCCTATTCCATGCAATGTTTTCCAAGATTACCATGCCAACCATCTAAACACCTATTTCTCAGATGTCAAGACAAACAGGAATTGGAATCCAGATGAAGGAAGCACACATGTTTCATGCAGGTGAAAAACCAAACCAGGATTAACTGCAAGGCAGAGAAACTTGATGAAATACAACTGTGACAAGAAAACCAGCAATGAACAGGCAAAGTCGTAGCCGGGGACTGATGCACTGTGGTGTGATTACTACGTGACAGCCGGTGTGTGAATAAAAAGAGAAAAGACAGAGTGAAGCAGCACAATCACTCGCACAAACACAAACGGAGTGATCAGAAACTAAAGCAGTACTCAGGTGAGTGCCATCAGAAAAACACACAAAACCAAAACAGACAGAAAATAGGCAGGCAGTGAATCCTGATATCGCTATTATTTTCAGCAACAGGTTCCTTTGTCACCATGGCAACATTGATAACAAGCTACAAATTATACTAAATATGGTTTCTAATTCAATAACTTTATTAGCTTTTTAATAAAATACAACAACCATGCCTTGATATATATTTAAGTGATGACATAAGCCACCATTTACAAACAGGTCATTTATTAACTGAATGAAAATATTGCCTTAGTGCAACAAATCAAGAACACAAGTAGATGACCTAGATTATTTTTATCTACAAACACCATCAGGAGCATTTGGTTATAATTTGTACATGAATATGATTACTGTTGATAAACCCCACCAATTTATGATTTAAATCAATTTATTATGTGTATACGCATTTGGAAATAATTACTTGGAAGTATGTAGATGCATGTTGCATTTCTTTGCCTCATCCATTATTGTGAACATCTGTTACCACAGCTTGATTCCAAGCTTTGACACCTGCATTGCACAGATAAAAGCGGTGTTGTTTAAAAAGCTAGTTTTCTTGTTGCACTGCATATAGTGGCATGCAAAGGTTTGGGTACCCTTTGGCTTGCACACGTTTTAATTTTTTTATGATATATATATTTTTGAAGAATTCAGGTTTCTCTTATTTAAATGTCTATAATCATGTCCTTTAACATCACAGCGATAAAAATCTCTACAACATGAATTAAATGAAATAAAAATAAAGGTTAAAAAAAGGGGGAATGCACAAGGATGAAGACTTTAAATCATCAATTTGGCAGCCAGTTTTCTTTGGATAAATTAGGGGGTGAGCACATGAACATTACCAAGTAAGTGAATATACTGATCATGTATTGAAATACAAACAACATGTTTGTACTTCAAAAACTTACTTCTCAAAAACCGAGTCATCATAAAAACAAACAAACAAATAAATAAGACTCATGAGGGAAGCCACCAAGACACCCATGACAACTCTGTAGGAGACACAGGCTTCTATGGCTGTGGTTAGAGAGACTACGTAAAGTGCAACTTGTCTGTCGCATAACTAACTGCACACCTTCATGGTGGAGTGGAACAGACAAGGAGATTGTTACAAGAAAACCAATAAACTCAACACTTTACTCTCCCATGTGCCTTCTGACAAACTACTTCCTGTCTTACATTTAAGGAAATCCTTCTCTCTGCCACAAAGAAAAACAGCTTTTAAAGTAATTATTTTGTTAAAGACTGCACATACACATGCATGTCATTATTTTAGCCTTGATATTTTTATTTAATTTATATCATGCTGTAGAGATTTGCTTTCAGTTTTAGTACAAAGAAGCCAGAATTTCCTTTCTAAACTTTTTTCCCCCCCAAATGTGTTAAAATCCAAGAGTTCCCAAATGTCCGCATGCCACTGTATATCATCAGGCTCCAGTTAACGCGTCTTCTACAATATTTGGACACTTGCTCTCCAAGTGCTGTCTATTAATCTCCTTGGAACTGTGCAGTTGAGAATAAACAATCATGAAATCAAACACCCAGACGTGTTTGAGTTTCTTCTTCTTTTTTTTCTTAATAAATCACTTGAATTCCAAAGCTACATTAGAATCACATCACACAAGTATGATGCTGAGGGAAGGAATGCAAGATCTGAGTTTGGCACTTCTTTAGCTCTTCAGAGTAAATGAAGGTTGCCAAGTCAACTGTTGCTGCACCTTTTCTATATACGGCTCTATGTCTGCAAGTCGGTCTGTTCATTACGGTATCCTGTGCATCAAATCCAAATGTCCCAACAGCAACATTTACTCTGTTATGTTTCCCCTTGAATGTTTTGTCTTTGCAGTGACGACTGGGGTCAACCCTGAACCTCGACTCAAGATGATGCTTGTGTAAATATTCCAGCTGGGAAGTCAAGCAACGCTACTTATAAAATCAGTGCATAATGTTCATCCAAAAACCATTTCATCACAATGTATAATAGATATGTCATGCACGGGGACTGAGCTGGATAATGTAAATATGATGTTTGCGCTCCCAAGCAAAGTAAACACAGTGTCCACTATACAGGAAGTAGATACATTGACATGCCCGCAAACATCCAGCAGATGTGCAGCACATTTCACCCCAAACTAAATTACATTTTCTGCCGCCTTAATCTGGTTTATTACACTCTCTAAAGCCTCATCACCACTTGCAGAAAAGGCAACATGATGAAGTCCAAAGGATGTGGCAACAAAGAACAGAGGCTCACTAATCTCTACCCTCTCTGAAATGTTTATGACTTGTTTCAGAATATTTTGCATAGCTGGCTACTTCCTATCAGTAAACAGGCTTCTGGAAGGTATTAATAAATATATATTTTAGCATTGTATAATCAATTCTGTTAAGATGTCAATCTGTGCACAATTAATTTTGAATTTATTTACATACATAAACAGTCCTGTGGTACTACTTTATTTTCCCACTTGGTAAATAGGTTTCTGCAAAACATGCAGCATGAATCTTAAGAGCTGCAGAGGAATATCGCAGCCATATTTTGATTATACAGGCCACGGGCGGAGCTAGAGGTGGGGCCACATGGGTACCATCCTTCTAAAAGCCTCCAGTGTCGTTTTCACCCACGCTACTAACTCAGGAGAGTCATAACTCTCCGTCCTTTTGACTCAGTCTACCACATTAATCCATGTTAATGATTAAATAACACAAGAAAACAAACAGCTGAAAAAATAAATGTAATAAGTACAAGTGCAGAAGTCCAGCTCTGATTAAGAAGATGCTCACCAAAACTCTAAAACATGATAATTCCAACACACCAGGGTTACTAGACATTTATCTGAAACTTAGCATCAAAATGACCTGTAATTTATTTACAAAAGGGATATATTTTCCCTATACCTTTTCTTTTAATCTTCAAAATTATTTACATAAATTCCACTCTAAAAATTAAGTTTTGTAATTACTTAAATTATGTCAATCGGTCCTGGCCAGTGTCAACTTGGCTGTTTAAATGGGGAAACATAATATAGAATCGTTTAATTTATTACAGTGTGCTTTGCCCATTTAAACAATCAAATGTTGCAGGTCCAGTTGATATTTCATTTCTGAGAGTGATACAAAAATGTTGACTTGAAAGTCATTTATATTTTAATACTTCAAAACGTTTTAATCATTGCAGAAGGATGCTTATTTTGCGTTCTATTTTTGATTAAAATGTGCAAAATAGCACAAATAAAGAAACATTTTGTCTGGGACTTTCAGTGTGATGCTTGATGTTGACCCAGCCCAGTCTCACACTTTTTTTCATGCCCCCATCAGGAAATGAGTCACATTTTCACAACACATTTTTTCTTTATTTTTTATTTCATTTTACTATTTCTAACCCCCCCCCACCACCACCACCACCACCACCACCACTCATTTCGTGCTCCCTTCAGGAAAAGCACCAACCATAGATTAATTTACTTTTCTAATGCCATCAACTGCCATGAGATTGGGTTGGTTGACCTCATATTTGGCCCCGCCTCCTCAAAAAATAAAAAACAAAACTAAATAAGATGGAAATAGCCCTGATCCGTATTTAAATTAATAACTTAATAACTTTACTTTCTATGTGAAAATAAGCTTTGACCAGAATTTTTTAAATAACGGCGTATTTTAAGAGTGTCTAAAAAATATTTTGACAATGAAGCGACTCACAACATGCGCAGAACGAACGATTTTACACGCAACGCGGCTGACTCAGCAGAGTTCCAGGCCCACAAACTTGAATAACAGCAGTAATAAAAAAAAAATAAATAAATAAAAAAAAAATCACTGTAGGTTTTATTTTTCTTCCACGTCTCGTACGAGGTGATAGAGTCGGAAGTTGGCCAGTGCGAGTGAGTAAGAGACTTCATTTAAAAGCCCGGAAAGGTTAAATTATTTATAACGGACAAAGATCACGGCCACGGAGCCAAAAGCAAATTAATTCAGGAGTGAGAGGTGAGCCACGCACACAGTGGGAAAGAAGAAAACAAAATCAGCTGCGTAAATAATATCAGAATGATCGATTAAATTTAAATCGATCACTAAAAAGGCCTTTGAGGCTTTAAATCTTGGGCTATTTCAACCGATGAGCTGCAGGTGCATCTCTTTCAACACAACAAAAAACATCAAAACCCATCAAATATTTAGACAAGAACGCTGCAATCACAACACGAATTTTCAACTCGGTTAAAGGGAAGAGGGAATTATTTTTTAAAGGTGAACAGCAATTAAATATAAATGTTTTAACTGCATTGAGAACTAATGCGACGCGCTACTGCGTATTAATAGTGTTAAAATTTAAACTTAAATCCCTCAAAGGGGTGTAAAGGGAAAATAACCAGAGAGTAATGTACATCAAAAATAAATGTGGAGCAAATGGAGCCAACCGAATAACCCTCATTACACACACACACACACACCAGAAAACGTGTGTTAAAAAAAGGACACTTATCTGGATCTAAACTTAAAGGCTGTCAGTCACGCCACGCACGCACATTTATTCCCTCATTTTCCAAATGCAGAGCGCGCAAAATTGCAGCAAAAGCCGTATTTAAAAGCGGTTTTGCCAGCTGGCTCAGACCGTGAACTCCTGTGTGACCCTGGCGGTTTGTGCTGCGCTCCGGTGCGGCGGACGGCTCCGTGCGCTCCGCTGGAGGCGGACTGAACGCGTCTGCTCCGCCAGCGCGCGCGCTCTGATTGGCTGCCTCGGCTGACAGCTCTGCACATGATTGCAAGGAGAGAAGCCCGACCCCTTCCACTCTGTGCTGAAGGAGCCATTCATAAAGTACACAAGTCCAAGCTCGCGGCTGAGTGTTGTCGAAAAGTGAGCGCGGCGCACACGGAGAGCGGCACTTCCCGTGCGCCACGCAGAGGGAGACGAGCGCGTTTTTAGGATGGTGACCCAGAACCTGAACGTGACTCGACCCAGCCCCGCTGGATATGAGCTGGACTGATATTAGGTTGCATCCCTATCCGTTTCCTCCTCCTCACACTGACGTCCATCCGCTGTGAAAGGAAAAAAAAAAAAAAAAAAAAAAAACTTATTCCACAGTTTTTTTTCTTTTCCTGCGAGAGGGAACGTCTGCCTCTGGCGTTACCGGTAAGCATTGGATCCGTCAACTTACTGCGACTCTCCGGTGTACAGCCCGGACCTCTGCCCCAACATGATCGCGACGCAGGCGAAGCTGGTTTACCAGCTCAACAAATACTACAACGAGCGGTGCCAAGCGCGCAAAGCGGCCATCGCCAAGACCATTAGGGAGGTCTGCAAAGTGGTGTCGGACGTCCTGAAGGAGGTGGAGGTGCAGGAACCGCGCTTCATCAGCTCCCTCAGCGAGATCGACGCGCGCTACGAGGGGATGGAGGTCATCTCCCCCAACGAGTTTGAGGTGGTGCTCTATCTCAACCAGATGGGAGTGTTCAACTTCGTGGACGACGGCTCCCTGCCCGGCTGCGCCGTGCTGAAGCTGAGCGACGGCCGGAAGCGGAGCATGTCGCTGTGGGTCGAGTTCATCACTGCCTCCGGCTACCTGTCGGCCAGGAAGATCCGCTCCAGGTTCCAGACTCTGGTGGCGCAGGCCGTGGACAAATGCAGCTACCGCGACGTGGTGAAGATGGTGGCCGACACCAGCGAGGTCAAACTGAGGATCAGGGAGCGCTACGTGGTGCAGATCACACCCGCCTTCAAGTGCACCGGGATCTGGCCTCGCAGCGCGGCGCAGTGGCCCATGCCGCACATCCCGTGGCCCGGACCGAACCGGGTGGCCGAGGTGAAAGCGGAGGGCTTCAACCTGCTCTCCAAAGAGTGCTACTCGCTGACGGGCAAACAGAGCTCGGCGGAGAGCGACGCCTGGGTGCTGCAGTTCAGCGAGGCCGAGAACCGGCTGCTGATGGCCGGCTGCAGGAAGAAGTGTCTCTCCGTCCTCAAGACTCTGAGGGACCGACACCTGGAGCTGCCGGGACAGCCGCTCAACAACTACCACATGAAGACGCTGCTGCTGTACGAGTGCGAGAAGCACCCGCGGGAGACCGACTGGGACGAGTCGTGCCTGGGAGACCGGCTGAACGGCATCCTGCTGCAGCTCATCTCGTGTCTGCAGTGCCGCAGATGTCCCCACTACTTCTTGCCAAACTTGGACTTGTTTCAGGGAAAGCCGCACTCGGCCCTGGAGGCTGCTGCCAAGCAGACGTGGAGACTAGCGAGGGAAATCCTCACCAACGCCAAAAGTTTGGACAAATTATAAAAAAAAAGAAAAGAAAAAAAAGCGCAGAACCGAGACCGTTCGAATATTATTATTATTATTATTATTAATTATTATTAATAATAATAATAAAAACCCTCCACAGACAGACAAAGACGGCTAATTCTCCGAGCAATGTGAAAGTAAATAAGGCTTAGAGCAAATCATCTTTAAAAATAATAATAATGAAAGGAGCAAATGGGGCCACTGCCAAGACAGAAAGCAAGGTACATTTTCAGATCAATGTCATGACTTTGAGCTGTCTTCTTGAAATGTTTTCACAAAGTGAAGAAACTTTTATTTAAATATATGCACGCACGCACGCACACAGACACACACAAAATCGTTAAGTGGAAGAAGAGAAATGTTGCGTGCCAAGTGCGATTTTTTTGTTCCTTTTCCTCATGTGACTTCCAGAGAAATGTTAATAAAATGTTGAAAGTTAAATTACAACTTGGCCTTGTGTCTTGACATGTTTTGACAGATGCGGCCGTTTTGTTATTGTCTGGTTTAATTATTCATATTTTACAAAAAATAAAATAAAATAAAATAAACTGTATTAGAGAAAGAACAACACAAATTTAAAGATCACATTTTTAGCTCTTAAATTACAGATTATGTATTTTGAATTGACCTGAAATCGAACAGGACAATTAAAAAAACAGCCTGAGAACAGTAGATTTTAGACAATACCTCCACTGTTAGTTTTTTTAAAGAATTGAAATATCACATTTTAAAATGCACAGGCCATAAGCTCACATTTAAACACAAAAAGAGTGCAAACTGTGCAATTTGAAATAAATTTAAAACAACCACCTGTAGAATTGCATTATTATATATCAACAATTTAGTTTTTAACACAGTGGATCATGAATTTAATTGCAATTTATATCTGTATACAGTAATATGCATATTTTTGAATGTGTCATTATATGTAATATTTGCATATATTTATAATATGCAGACCGAATAGTATATTTTTGAAATAGCGTTATCAATGTTTCAATTCACACATTCAACAATTTATTTTTAAAACGACTTTTTTTTAGAACTAATTTTTATTGTAATTATAATATTGAGCCTGCTTCTCTTACCTTAGGATCAAGAGCCCTGAAGGCCGGATCCTCTTCGTCCACTTCGAAGTAGAGTTCGGATGCGGTGACTGACAGAGTGCCTTTGAGCACGGCGGCCGGAGCGACCAGCTGCGCGCTGGTGCTCAGGTTCACCGGGCCTACACAAGCAGAACTCAGGATGAAAACAAGTTTGTCCTCTCCGATGGCGAGGGAAACACACACAGATTAATTTGAAAAGCAAGGGAAAGAGAAAAGTCAACAAGCATCCTCAATTGTGCAGAAAAATTAATGCAAAATAAAAACTTATTTCTGCAAGGGTGGAAAATTAATTTGCTAAGATAACATATTGTCAACAATTTCTTCAAAATAAAATAAATTCAGGCTATGCATATAAGAGCCTAAAGTAAAATGCATGTTGGGATAACATAAAACAAACATCACAACTGTTAAACTCTGCGCAAAAATGCCCAAAACTATAACGGCTGTGCGTCACCGTCCTCTGATTGCGGATTCTATTTATTTATTTATTTATTTGGAAGGGTTGGGGGGCGCGATCTGTTTAATCTCTCATCAATCTTAATTTATGACACTATGACAATGGGAGTGCGGCTCTAGGGAGCTGCGGAGAAGCTTTGCGCATATGACGCTTTGTGCGCCAGCACATGTGCGCTGCGGAGGAGCGCCGCGTGATTTCCCCGAGCGCACATCCGCAGACGTTCCCGTCGCTCCCCGTGAGTATACCGACCTGTTATCTGAGGGCTGCAATAACAACGGCGCTCACACGCGCACACTGGGATGCACGTGAGGCTCGAGCACGCGTCACTTTGACAGCGGCCGACGCTTAATCCCGCAGTCAACCAGCTGCGCCGCTTTAACAGCGCTCATTAATGCAGTTTGCCGCACATATAAAAAGAAAACACTACGGATTATACACTGCAATCCGATTAGGAGGCTACATGATATTTAATTAGGATGGTTTCAAGAAAAGGCTAAAGCCCTCACATTTGGATTATATCCAATTTAAATGACTCGTCTGCTCATTCTGACGGGGGCTGCGCGTGAGTTAAAAGTTTTCTCAGCAATAACAGCATGCAGAATCATTTCAGGTTAAACAGTCTGCAAATCTGGCAACGTGCTTTTACTGCTGGATTGAATATGTTTGGAGTGTTTGCACTCAGGCCTGAAGCAGATGCTCAGTGGTTTGGGGGAGGGGGGGGGCAGCAAAGAAGCTTTTCTTTGGCACGAAAAATCGGTGACAATGACGTCATTTCACAAGGCATAAAATTATTTATTTTAACACCTTGTGTCAGATCATTTTCCCATATCAACACGATGGAGGACAAACATTGTGGTTGGGAAGAAGTGAGGGAGACACGTTACCTGTCAAATTCTCCAAGTCCTTGTCCTCTAAGGACAGGGTGTCATCGTCTCCGTCCACTAAGGACTCGCTCTCAGAGTTTTGATTTCCCAGAGCCTGAGTCCCGATGGACTGCTTGCCTTTCAGAATGTCCTCCTCAGAAGCTGTAGGAGGAAAAAGTCTTTATTTTACCTCTCATAAATGGCAGAGGAGGGGTCACGCAAGCCATGAAACATGGAGTGAAATCTGTTTCACACTGCTGTGGGACGGATTGATTTTTATTTATTTCAGCACTTGATCACATGCTGGTGCAGTTTTTGCATGAAATACAAAAACAAGAAAACAGATTTTTTTTTTTTTACACTCTGTTTTTGTGTCAAAAGAGAGAGAGAAAAAAAATCACCAAGTGAAATTATATCAAAATAATGGTTGTTGAAATTGTACACCAAAAACTGACCAATAAAGCACACACTATGGTGCTAAAAACATTTTAGGCACTACTTTACGAAATAAAGTAAAAACAATGAAACATGTTTAAGTATAAAATAATTTACACACAAAAAGATGACTCATTGGATGAACTTGATTCAATTATGTGCAGGATTTCCATCTAAATATATGTAGCCCCAACTCAATCAAAGCACGTCCATGCAGGATAATTTAATTTAATTTAGTTGGGAATGCATATATTCATTATATGGAAATCCAATCCAGTGAGTCAGTTTTTTGAGTGCAGTAAATAGTTCCAAATATTTTTAGACTAAAAATAAATATTAAAATGGAATTCTAGCACATGCTGATCAATTCACTATTCATTGATTATTTGTTTGTTGTCTTTGTCCAATTATGCATTAGATTGTTGTTAATCTACAATGTAATAAAGTTTTAGAAAAAACCTGTTACTTCCCTTTATATACAAAACTTAAAATAAAAATGAAGACAATTTGCTAACTTTTTAAACGCAAATCTCAGATGAGGTCTTTCATTCAAAATCTAATAAAAAATAAATAAATAAATAAATAAATAAATAAAATACCCTTTACATAGGAACACAAAGGTACTTCAAACATATCAACTTTCAACCCAGCATTGCATTTCTTCTAGCATTGCAATTAATTAATAAACCAGCTGCTAGATAACTCCCAAAAGACTCAATCAGAATTTAAAGCAAATGACATTTTCAGAGCAACATGAAAAAACCACACACAACATTTAAAGGACAGCAAACTATTTTATATCACCAATTTATTAAAGGGGTTGTCATTTTATTTGCACTACTTTTCATGAACTTTATTCTCCAACAAAAACAGAGAATAACAAGATGTTCCACTTTCAGAACTGTGCAGCGACACTCAGGCAGGTACAGTGAGAACAAAATGGGAAAGTGATGCGGACAAAAGATTGGCATAATCCTAACCTGAAGCGGGTTATGGTCACATTCATCAAAACAAAACATAATTCCACACAAAGATTAGTCAAACATGTTTAAACAAAATGAGGGTCACACGCTCCCGCTTCTGATTTCAACTCAACATGACTTGAGGTTCCAGATTGATTATTTAAGAAAAATGGTAATCTGCAAACATTTACAGAGCCGTGCGCTCCCCAGTGGTGCATGGTAAAGATCCATGAGCACACACTACAAAGGGAAGGAATGGCAAGTCCTTCCTGTACGTAAACACAGCGGCCAGTATAGCGACAACGTCTACTGTCTGTATCCAAACGGACGCATCGCAATCCAGAAACAAACTGTGTTAATCCGGTCAAAACATAAAACTAACCAGGTTTTATATTTACTGCCGTCATCACCTGACATACACGGCCACATCATGTGGCTTTATCCTTTGAAACGTCTAGAAGAACCTAAAAAAAAAGAAATCTCTTGTCATGGAAAATATGCAGCTCACTGATATTTAGAAAGGTCTTCCTGTAATTAAGGCTCCCCGGAGGATTCTTTAGTTAGCAGCACTGAAATTACTACCAGCTCCCCTAATATGTACCACATGCCTTTGCATTCACACCAAGCAAGTGGACATGGAGCTGTTGGACCGACTTGAAAAACAAGCATTTCAACTTTGAAATATTTTGCGATAAATATGCTCACAACATCTCACCGGTGTCAGAGCACCACTAACATTCAGAACATTTACTCAGTGTGATGTAACACTACCACAATGTGATTCAAATCCCCCATTAACAGCGCCTCAGCAGAATGAATTAATGGCTTACAAAAATCAAAATATGTAAGTCAGAATTTTATCGGGTTCTTTGAAATACAAGAAAGGTTTTCCAAAGTCAAGTTATCTCCAAGCATACAAATGTACATAAGGGCAGCAGGCTCCAAGATAACTGCTCCATCTCCCTGCTCATGAGGTTTTGTACATTTTGAAACCAGAGCATGACAATTTTATTAAAATTTTTTTTTTTTTTTTTTAGTTTTTAAAATTTTGAGGGAGACTCTACAATTGTGGCAGTGATGTTAGTCATGTTTCCAAGCAGCACAAGTCCATCATCATGTCTTTAACAAGGAGTCTGGGACAAGAAAAGACACACACACACACACGGATTTGGGGGGCACTGTTTTTGCCCACTAATATATATTAAGTACAGCACCAAGTCATCAAAGACACATTGGCAAAAATCATCCCAGTCCAAGTTTTGTCTGTGCATCATATGCACTGAACAATACCCAACTAGCAGTTACATTTGCAGCTGTTTCCAGCATATAATTGTCACAGTATCCGTATCCTTATGTCTGCAGGATTTGCTGCAGTTCAAATTCAAATTACTGGTAAAATGTTGGTGTTACATATACATTAAAATTAGTCAAATATTCCTGCATCCACCTTTTTCTCCAGGATCCATTTTCAGAGGGAGCTAGTGTCTTTACAGCGACACAAAACGTGCTGCATTGTTTTTCTACTTTATTACACATCGTGACCAGTGAATGGCTTCAATTCACATGCACTGCTTTTGGGCCTCCTCTCTAAACTTTTTAAAATGACGTTACAATATTACTGTACTCGGCCACAAATCTAAACTGCTATAGCATTTCTTTTGAGAAAATTATGTTTTTTTTTTTATTTTATTGCAAGTTTCCTGTTGTTGCTGCCATTATTTACCCAAATCACACTGTTGCTAGGCTGAGTCACATGACTGTGGCACAGGTATGGCGACTGAGACATTTTGAGTCTGACCCAGAAAAAGTAGGGCATGGTTCTCCATCTTTTGCATTCTGAGAAAACAACTTTTCTCAAGAACTTGTGAAGTTTTGACTCACTGGTGAAATGTTAAGCAATGCTGGTCATGATGCAAAATCTTTGCTACTGCACTTAATGACCGATGAGTTGATAAATTTACAGTCTGTCAGGTAATCCTGCACAATGTGCAACGTGTGATGCACCATTCAACCCAGCGTACACAAATCAGTGGTTCTTGCAGTCAGGAGGCTTCAGACATATGAACAAAGACTGGCTTCTTTGGTTAATAATGATAGATTGTGCACCAATTACACTGTTATCTTGTAGTGTACGCTAGATGGTACACAACACATACCCACTAGTGTGGTAACCAATGATACTAGCAAGCACTAATAGTTCCAACTAGTGCACATGGGGCTGTGTTTAAATAGATAACTAGTGCAGTGTAAGTAAATGGCCCTATGTAGTACTTATTTTATCGAGTAGCTAGTTTTCAGGAAAGAGATTGTTTAAAAACAGTGACTTGAAATGGTTTTAAAACCTACGTGACGCCATTGCTAGATTAGGGCCACGACTAATGATTATTTTCATAATTGATTAATCAAGCAATTATTTTTTTTTCATTTAATCAGTTGTTTGGTCCAGAAAAAATTAGAATATAGTGAATTTCCAGTGCTCAAAATGACACCTTCAAATGACTTGTATTGCTCAGAGAAGAGTAATGAAACTAATAAATTAAACCAAAAACATTTAAGAAGCTGAAATCAAAGAATTTGGATTTTTTTAAAGAAAGACTGAAGATGATTAATCGATTATCAAAATATTTATTAATTTAATAGTCGATTAATAATTAGTTAATTGTTGCAGCTACACATGGGATAATTTGTTTTAAAATACCAATGCTAACAACTGCTAAAATAAAGTTTGTGTTGACAATTTTTTTATATCTATCCTGGAAGTTTAATATGGAAAAATTTGGAAAGACATTTTTTTCTCGCATCCCTTTAGGACTCTGTAATAAAGTCTCCAATTGCAAAACTGTTTTTGATATTAGAATGGGGAAAAAATAACTATCTTGACTTTTTTTTTTTTTTACATTTGAAGGTGTCTTAAGTTAAACCAAAAGAATGACAACGACAAAAAAGACAGTTGAGCAATCAATGTAGTAAGCAGGCGTGCCACATTAACAAAATATCTATCACAGCAGTCACGACCTCATCATTCATCACACGAGCAGGGAAGAAAAAAACATGGAAAAATCCCAACAGGTTACACTTTTTCCAAGAGCGCATTTCCCGACAAGAGGGGGGTTCAACTACCTGCTTATACAACTCGAGACGTGCACGGTCACAGCAATTAAATTGTCAAAATTAACAAATTTGTTTTTAAGGCGTGTAGCCAGGAGTGTGGTCATGAGGCGAGTATTGATTACCAGAACAGAGACATTAGTCTTCAGGTATTTACTCTGCCACCTCAGGTAGACGGAGCCTGGACCAGACCAAATCAATCCCCAGAAAAGATTGCTGGTTCCAGCTATAAACACATAACAGCCTACTGAAGCCTACTGGCAGCCGCGCGCTCTCCAGTGCAAATCAACTTGGCGTGGTATGAATGATAACAGTTGTCCGTTTGCTTGATACAGAAATTTACTTCCTGTTTAACGGTAGGCAGGCGGGGGGGGGGGGGGGGGGTGTAAACTGACATGTTCCCTCTTCTCAAAAGGCAAAAAAATAAAATAAAATAAATGCATATTTCTGAAAATGTATACACTGCACAGTGCTGCTGCTTTTACAAATGTGACCAAGATTTAAGCGTGCGCTCACAAGTAGCTCAAAAATGAGCCTCGGCCTGATGCTAAATATTTTCTTAGAGAGTGAGACCGCGTTTTCCTCACTCCATCTGATGAATATAATTACAGCCAGATATGACCTTTGGGCTCCGTCTAAAAACGCGCCTCTGCATTCTCATCTTGAGCTGCACTTCCGTAACAAATGTTGGGTCGACTAAAACAAGACGAAAGGTTACATCAGAAAAATGGATGCCGTCAGGCTTCAATGTCAAAGAGTTATTTTAATGATAAATTCCCGTGCTTCAGCCAGGCAGCGCGCTCTCTTGAGGTAGAGTACCCTCGTCACAACTGGACGCTGGTCATTTGTGTTTAGACTTTGCGCCCAAATGTTGATTGGAGTAAAATGTGTAACTTTGCACAGTAGAAGCTGGAGCAGTTTTTGAATAAAAGTCAAAAGACAAAATACCCAGATAAGCTACTTGTAGTACACACACACAAAAAAGAAAAGACAACGAAAAGAAGTCATGACAAGCACACAAGTGATTTTTCTGCTCTGCATCACAAAGTAGCTTGAAGGGAAAACGTTCAGGGGGAGAAAAATAAAGACTGAAGCAAAGTGAAATTCAGAGGTGTGCTGGAGAAGACGTGTGCAGCTGGACTTCGGTGTCTCCAGCTGCCCTCCACACCGCAGCCATTAGCGGCCAGAAGTCTCTCCGGATTCTCAGATCTCTGGTGCTTATTGCTTTTAGATCACATTCTTATTGACTCCTGTCACACCTGCCATTTGTCTTTGGGGACAAATTTCCCTAAGGGGAATTTTGCAGGTGACACATTTAAGATGTTTGTGTGTAGAAATGGCCATTTAATAGTGAGATTCATTGATTTATTGAGCTGATAAATCTGGCTCAGCATGACTATGACTGCACATTCGTGTTGGATTTTTGCAGAAATACAGGATTATGTGCATTTTCTCATTTTGTTATTGTGCTATAAGTGACTGCTGGGACAGTTAAGATACTCAAAGACAGGTGTCTCAAACTGGTCAACCCAAACTTCAGTAATTCCACCCAGTATTGCAGGTGTGATCAAAATTACAACCACACACCTACTTATATTAAAAAACACAGTTCAGCACAAAAAACATGAGACCGGGCTGGGATTTCACAATAAAGACAATACTGTGATCTTACTGTGCAGCTGTGACGTTAGCTTACTTGTGTTGTGCATTTAAGACTATTTTCCGCAGAACTTTAGCAAACATAAGTTAGGTGACTTTCATAAATGCAGAATTAAAGGTTTTATTGTTCTTTAACTTGTGCAGCTGCCAGAAAAAGAAAGCTGCTTTGATGTTAAGCTTTTATTGTAAAGCAAATTCCTGAAAAATGTGTTTGCATGAAGAAAATTGTACATTAATAATAATAACAATAATATATATATATATATATATATATATATATACACACACACACACACACACACATATATATATATATATACATACATACGAGGTCTGTCAATAAAGTAACGGTCCTTTTTATTTTTTTCAAAAACGATATGGATTTCATTCATATGTTTTTACATCAGACATGCTTGAACCCTCGTGCGCATGCGTGAGTTTTTCCACACCTGTCGGAGACGTCATTCGCCTGTGAGCACGCCTTGGGAAGGAGTGGTCCCGCCCCCTTGGCGGATTTTCATTGTCTGGAAATGGCGGAATGAAAAGGACTTTTTTTTTTCCATCAGAATTTTTTCAGAAGCTGTTAGAGACTGGCATCTGGAAACCATTTGAAAAATTTATCTGGCTTTCGGTGAAAATTTTACAGGCTTCACAGAGAATAAGGTCTGTTACTACAGCTTTAAGGACCCCTTTAAGGACGCTCGGCACGCCGCGCTTCGAGCTGCAATGACGCAGCACAAGCCACCGGACCATTTCTAAACAGATGGCTCTGTGGATACGAGACCGTCGTGTGCTCTTTCTCTGGTTATCACAAGAGCTGGACATCAGCTATTTTCCGGCAGATTTCACTTTTAACAAGAGATTTTGTCATGGAAAGCCGCGCAGAGGCTTCGCGCGTAAAAACCGATTCGCTTTGGAAGCGAGACAAAGGAACACCTCCGTTTCGGCGTGTCAGAGGACAAGTTTGGACATGTCCAGCTCCCCACAATTTCACTGATACTTACTGGACTGGTAAGCATTGAAAGCCGAGATAGACATGTCCAAACTTGTCCTCTGACACGCCGAAACGGAGGTGTCCCTTTGTTTCGCTTCCAAAGCGAATCGGTCATGATGCGCGAAGCCTCCGCGCGGCTTTCCATGACAAAATCTCTTGTTAAAAGTGAAATCTGCCGGAAAATGGCTGGTGTCCAGCTCTTGTGATAATCAGAGAAAGAGCACACGACGGTCTCGTATCCACAGAGCCATCCGTTTAGAAATGGTCCGGTGGCTTGTGCCGCGTCGTCGCAGCTCGGAGCGCGGCGCACCGAGCATCCTTAAAGGGGTCCTTAAAGCTGTAGTAACAGACCTTATTCTCTGTGAAGCCCGTAAAATTTTCACCGCAAGCCAGATAAATTTTTCGAATGGTTTCCAGGTGCCAGTCTCTAACAGCTTCTGAAAAAATTCTGATGGAAAAAAAGTCCTTTTCATTCCGCCATTTCCAGACAATGAAAATCCGATGAGGGGGTGGGACCACTCCTTCCCAAGGCGTGCTCACAGGCGAATGACGTCACCGACAGGCGTGGAAAAACTCACGCATGCGCACGAGGGTTCAAGCATGTCTGACGTAAAAACATATGAATGAAATCCATATAGTTTTTGAAAAAATAAAAAGGACCATTACTTTATTGACAGACCTCGTATATAGTTTTTGTTTGGGGTCAATTGCAGAACAATGCATTAGGTGCATGAAAGACGTAATGGGTATTGTTGTAAATGTGTTGTAGTTGGCAGGTATGTAACTATTTAATAAATCATAAACCCAGTGTCTGGTTTATTGTCTCTAATGAGACAAGGCTTTGAGCTAACAGGACAATGTTAGCTTACAGGAGAAACATTCAGAGCTTTTAAATCACAAGTTAAGAGAAATGAAACTACAAAAACACACGTGATTATTAATGTATGGACAGGATCATCTCTCTGTTGACTTCAAACTAATTCATAATTTAAAAATGCAACTTATGATTTTAAACTTTCCTATGACAGTGTGCTTTTCAAGAAAGCATGAACACATTCGCTTTCCTTTCATGTGACATCTGTGTGAAATAGTTACCCGTCATCACAGAAATGGACAGAAACAACTTAAATCCATTTTGACCAATTACAACAACAATAGAAAATATTTAAGACTGTAGTTAGTTTTAAATGACAACTGTAACTTGAAATTTTGCAAATTACAAGCAATTTTAGGCTGATTTATAAATAACTCTACAGATAAGATTTTCCATCACAATAAATTTAGACTGTAAATCATGCGTCAATGATAATATTTTAATATGCCAACATTTAGAAAAGATAGTAGCAAAGAACCCATGACATTTTGGAAGACTATCTCCGGCTCTGGATAAACATCTGGTCGAACTGAGTTGCAATGGCACATTGTCCATCAGTTTAACTCAAAGTTTCCATTATATTGTTTTGTTTTTAACATTTTTTTGTCACTAATGAATGTCAATTTTTATTCAAGACATTCAATTACCCTGACAGCAAAACAATTTTAACTTTTTCTCCCACAAATGTAACATGTTCACAAGTAGAGCTGCCACAAATGACTATTTTTATAGTCGACTAGTCAAAAGATTATTTTTGCAATTAGTCGACTAGTCGGATCATACGCAAATTGCAGCTCATCACATTTTATCGATATCGATACCATTATCGATTCTGCTTATTGATCAGATTCCTTATCGATACCACCTGTGAATTTTCTGTGTGCTACAAGGAGGCTTTACAGGTTTTCTATGTGAACAACATTTTATTGAGTCTTAAAGTAAATAAATATGAAATTGGTCACAGGATCCTTGATCTCTGGACATAAATAAATTCTACATGGTGGATCCTTGATCTCCGGACATAGATAGAAAAAAAATCTGTAGTTTTTGTCAAAAGCATTTCCTTTCAGACATTAACAGCATGGATGTCACGCCATACGTCTGAGCTGAGCTCAGCTAGCTGCTGGAGTCTGCAGGTCTGCAGCCATACAGTCTTGGGCTGCTGCACGTCAGCCAGGACGTCTCATTTTGGGAGGGGAAAAAAAAAGATGTTATTTGATTTAAACGGCGATTCGTTTTGAAGTTATTAATTCCGAGCGGACTCTATCTTTCTAATTTGACACAACGGCATAGTGTTTGGAGCAAAGGAACGGAGGACGATTCTTCTTTCTTTCTCCCAGTTAGTCACTTAATCTGCACAAAAGTAACTCACAATTGACATATTTTAATGGCTTTGAGAGGGGATAAGAAGCGGAGTTGCCGCTTCTGAAGAGGAGCGAAGCAAAGATCCAACGAAGCAGCGGATTGAAGCACTGCTTCATTGGTTTAATGTTTAAAGAAAATTACTTGTCGACTACTGAATAAGTTGTCGACGGTTTCGATAGTTGACAGTCGTGACCAGGGTTGGGTAGGATTACTTTGAAATGTAATCCAAAAGTAATCAGATTACAAGTAATCCAAATGTATGTACATACATACATGTAAGCCACATGGATTCTTTCAAAGTAATCCTACCCAACCTTGGTCGTGACTAGTCATGGCAGCCCTATTCACAAGTTTTTATTCCAGGCATTCTTCAAAAGAGCCTATAAGACTGGAATTTAGAACATAAAACCAGAAAACAAGCTCACACTTAAAACTGTGAGATTTGTGTGTGTGTGTGGGGGGGGGGGCCCAAGTAGCAACCCCACACATACTGTGATTTGATTTCCTGTAATTCAGTTCATTTTGTTATAACTGTAAACTATGAGTAAATTATAAATAAGTGTTCAGTGGACATTGTTGACTTTGCTAAAACTGATAGGTGTACATGGTTTGGAAAGTATATGGAGGCTTTGGGGTACAACTGTGTAACAGCAACAGTCAGTGTTCCTAATGTGTATAGGATATACAAAATAGCTGGTGGGTCTGTTACAATGTAATAAATAATAATAATAATAATAACACCACATGATATTAAATCAATAAATTCACCTGGGATGTACAGCTCTACCAACGTTTTCGTGCAAAATAATCTGTTAAAAGACAAACTAATACTCAAAAGAGAAATCATGTGGGCCACTCAGACACGCAAATGAGGAAAAAGAGAACCATGACTTTATGTTACTTACCAATGACGTCAGCTGCTGTCATACCACAAAGAGAAAAGAATAAAAATAAAATGTCACAAATCTCACCACTGATTTTAGAACTAAATTTGAAAGTAAAGAATGTGACACTCAGGCTGTTTCCCAAAACAGGGTGTGAAATTACAATGAGGGCGCTATTTTACTGCCTTGTCATACGCAAAGTCTTTTATTGCAGTAGGAAAGCTAATTTTTATGGTCTTGTAGCTGTGCAACCGCCACGTGAGAGTGGGAGAGCGGGAAGGCGGCACAAACAGACAGGGAACACACAGACATGGCGGGTAGAACTGACCGGGCTCGGCCGCCTCTTTAAGCGCAGCCTCTGAGTGAGTGGATCCGTAGGCGTTCTTGATGAAGCGACGTCGCCGCCTTAAATCGTCCTCCCAGTAGTCCAGGCGCCAGAACTCCCTCGGCCGGCTGCAGTGAGACAGAGGTAGCACATGTGTTAGCAATTACCAGCCAGCATGGTATAGCAGCCCGGCATTAGCGCGCAGTACCAGCAAGCGTGCATAAAGCCAGCATTGTGTTTGGCTTCTTTCTTTATAAAAAAAGAAAAAACACCTCTTAGAATCTCCCTTTAAATTTTTTACTCAGCCATAAGACCCCAAATCATTTGATCCCTGTTCTTGACAATAACAGTGTCTCCTCCTTCACAGAGGCTCAGGTGTTCACTTTTCCTTCCCTTAGTCTTGAAGAAGGTGAACGGAGCACTAAGTAGATCACAGCGGAAGGAGCAAACGACAGCTTGATCATTTTCCACACACTTTTCTGGTGTGTGCTTCCATTCTAGGCTCATTTCAAACTCAGCAGGATACCTCGTGTCAGGACTCATGGTGAGCAGAATGAGGAGAAGACCATTACAAACAGAGAGGAGGGGGCTGCTGGCATTACCAATATTAATCAATGTCTATAGCTTCCATTTCTTTGAACAGTTTCCATCTCTCCATACCAGGTCTGGCCTGTAAATCATTGAGCTCTCAAGGTAAGGATAATGTTCAGCTTTAATGAAGATTCACAAACATATACTGTAGCATTGTTCATGTACAGTGTTCCCCGTCTACAGTAAAATCACTTCTGCTTTGGAGTCATTCAATTACAAAACTAAAATATTTATTATCCATGGTTTTTAATACAGCGTAACATAATAATTACCCACTTGCATTTTTTTCTTCTACAAACTGAAAAGATTATTATTATGGAGCACTGATTAAATACTTAAAATAAATGTGCGTAAGTACTCAGATTGGGAGAAACAACATGAAGTGGATTTCCTTTAAGATTCAATTGTGAGAGCCCAATGTTTACCTGCGAGCATTTATACAAAAGGAAAGGGGGGGGGGGGGGGGGGGAGATGTCAAAAAATTTTATCTTTAAGCTACAATGTGCAGGATTTAGTGTCACCTAGTGGTGAGGTTGCACATTGCAGTACGTCATTGCTGGTTGCAGTTTTGTTTCCCTTCACATTTTTGCATCCTTGACGATGGAGATTCTTGTGATGAGCAATATGTATGACTCCCCATTTCAAAAAACTGAGGCTTCTCAAACTTGTTAGCCTGCAATTGCAACCAGCAAACACAGTGCACAAGTTAAGCAACCACTGATTCCTGTTCTATTTTTAATCTTCAGGCCGCACTGCAAAGTGGGCTACTGTATCAAAATGGCGATGCAACATGGTGGCTCTCCCCCGTGCAGATATGAAGGGCTCATTCTAAGCTTATGAAAATGCACTGATTCATTGTTGTAGGTAAACTACACACTGAATGCTATAGTCAATATCTGCAAATAAACACCCCTAAAGCCAAAACACTGTAGCTTTAAATAATTCTTAAACTCTCTGTAGCAGTTGACCTTGACTTGTTAAAATGCTGTAAATTCCAGTAGTTCTACTTTACTGTCTTTACAACTTTAAAAGAAAAAAAGTCAGGGAGCATGGGCGGCACGCACGCACACATACACACACAAATCTTATAAAATACACAAACCAATTTTCAACACTGATGGCAAAACATCTGTCAACTCTAATGAGACTAATAGTAATACAGTTTTTAAAGAAATAGCAAACTTATTTAAAATTTAACCAAGTTGGTCGTAAGTGGCTGTAGTGCTTTGTGATGTTGGGAGAGTTTATGATTTCAGAGGCTTCAGTGGGAGAAGCCAGTATACTTTATGTGATCTACTTTGAAATGCTGCTCAGGCCGGGGGCTCGTCACAAATCTTCAGCCCAATACCAATGATCACACAGGGGCCTCTAAAAGGGCAAGGAGCTTTTCGCAAGAAAATAAATACAATTTCCAAGTGGGTCCTTTAAAACCTCATATATCCCTGTTAATGAAAAGTATGAATTATTTATGTTAAAAAAAAAAGTGGGAAAAAAAGAGTGGATGCAAATAAGTGGGCAGGATAGTCTTGATACAATATGAAGAAATAGCTTGAATTTTAAAACAAAGTTAAGATTTGTAAGTACTGATGCAATATTAAAGGGAATAAGGAATGAAACTGAAAGAGCAAGTGTACTGTATGTGTACACAGTTGGAAAGTCACAAGGGATGCAGGTCTGTGCAGGACCTGATTTCCCGCGACAAAGACCCCGCTCTGTGTTTGTATGTGATAGTCTCCGAACGCAAATGGCCACTTCATCATCCTGCCTCCAGTGGTATTCATCTATGAAAATAATTATCAAGGGTGTGTATGAAGCACAGCTCTGAATCATGACGCTTTCGCCTCTCATCCTGTCTGTGGGATGGGGGGGGCGTACCAGCCGCACAATACCCATTAATCTATCAGGAGGGCAACCGCTGGCTGGAGTAATTAGTCACAGCATGAAGGACTACCTCTGCCAGTCATATTCATCCCCTGCACGATGAGCCCGCCACAATGGAAGCCCTAATGACGGGCCACAAGAAGAGGTGGACGGGCGACCGAAGATACCTTGTCATCAATCCCGGAAGAGAGCGCCGCTCTAACAAGAATGGAGATGTACAGCGCCGTGCAACCCCCCACAACACACACAGAGTGTGTTTCCACAAAGATGATAAATTATTCAAGGAACATCCATCGTCCTCAGCCATTCTTGGCAGACTTTCCTGAAGTGCCATTCTTCAAAATAACAACAATTAAAATAACAAAAGGCCAGTTTTGTGCTCTGGCTTCTGCCAACCACTTGTGTAATTAGTAATTAGTCCGCTCATAAAAAGCTGTCTGGAAGGGCTGCTCGTTAAGCTTGAAGCCACTGCTGTCTGACAATGAGAGCGGGTCAGAGGCCCACAGCGAGAATACGATTGAGGGAGTCTGTGTTATTCCAGGACTGATCTTCCACCTGGTGCTTAGTGCAGTGCTACCATCAGTGCTAATTTCCACTCAATTTTACATCCAGTGCCTATGTCCTGTAAACCACAAGACGACCTGTGCTCCTGTGAAAAAAAACTGTTGGTTTAAAATCATGTGGTTGGGCACACAGCTGGCATGTTCATACTGTCCAATCACAAGAAAGCTTTTCCATCTACAATCAGCAAAAACCTGGCCGAAGGTTTGGTGCTGTGAATTTCTTTAGTTAAAGAATGCAACACTCAGCTGCACCTTACATAAATGTGTTCACACCACATGTACAACCTGTTTGCCTGTACATATCTCTGTCAGTCACGCGCAACGGTGTGTTAGTATGACAGCATATACAGATGTGAAATATAAACAATAGTTAGAGTGGCAGTTGGACAACATATTTATAGCACTTGTACATCTGATACAGAAGCTCAAAGTGCTTTACAGTGATGCCTCATATTCACCCATGAGACCACACACTGATGTCAAGGTGCCAAGTGGCACATTGGGAGGAACTTGGGGATTAAAGACCTTTCCCAAACAGCACCTCACCAAGTGGATTTCCAATCTGATGGGGAACTGAATAGAGGAGCCTCTGGTCTCAAGGCCACCTCTCTAACCAAATGTCAAGCAAGTAACTACCTCACAATGACAAACAGGACACTGATTTATCTTCAATATGTCAAAGAGGAATAGCAAGGGATACATTCTTTTAGTGCAGAGCCATCTGGTTATTATATCAGATAAACAGGAAAAACTTGTGACATCACAAATAAAAACCAAGATGGACTGTTACAAAAATGAAATTCTTTTTAAAACAATCTGAGGCAAAGCTTCCTGTCTCAATCTGGTAAGCAAAATGCAAAATTGCAGCTGCAGCTGTTTAAATATAATCATTGTCTGACGTGTTACCACATCCCTCATCACCTGCCTTCTGCCACTGGATAACAATAATTACGCTATAACATCTTGTACAAATGTTTTGCTACCATCAACATTTAAATGCAACATTAAAATCCACAGCTTTAACAGCAGGTAGCGCTATCCCCAACTGGTGTCAACTGAGGTTAGCATGTCCACACATGCATCCTGTGGTTACCGCTTTCTTTATTCTAGCCCATGAAAAGTCAAACACACCGTATGGATGTAATAATTTCTGGAACTGTGAGCTGATTATCCCAAACCTGAAAATCCAGTCATTTCTGGAAAACCTTAATCACTGCAATAGTTCATGATTCTCTCTTGCAGTTGTTCAAATCAGGCTGCACTTTGTTGGTGAGTTTTCCATCTTCAACCACCACTTATGTGTATTTAAACACTCATTTGGTCTCTCTGCAATTTCAAAACTGACTCCTAATCATCATTACACCTCAAATATCGTCTTCTTCATATTAATTTTCAGGCATGTTTTCAAAGCCCTTCTAGTTTCCTTTTTAGTTTTTGTGTTGCAACACGCAATGCAACCTCCATTGCACCCGCTGCCCCAACCCCAAATAGTTCAATTTCAATTTAATTTATACAGAGCCAAATCACATAAGTCACCCCAAGAAGCTACACACAAGAAGGGTTTAAACCTTGCACATTATAACGCCGGATGCACTTTCTGACATAACTCTACATTACATGGAGAAATGTGGCAGGGGTGGGGTTTGAACCAGGAACCTTACACACTGAAACCAAGTGCATAACCACTTGGGCACCACCCCTGCTCGGCCATATTAACAATAACAAAATTAAAAAAGAACAATAAAGAACTGTCAGAGACAGAAACGTTGTAGCTGAGCATCCGTATGTACATATGGAGTCCAGTGGTCGCAATAACTGAAAAGAAATCCAAGACATGAAGAGCAGAGTCACATTAAATAGACTGTGTCACTGTGGGCATTGAAGTAAGATAAGTCAAAGAATACATTCTGTAGTTTTGTCCACATGAGGGTCTCTCCAAAGGCCCATGTACAACCCCTGGCAAAAACTATGGAATCACCGGCCTCCGAGGATGTTCATTCAGTTGTTTAAGTTTGTAGAAAAAAAGCAGATCACAGACATGACACAAAACTAAAGTCATTTCAAATGGCAACTTTCTGGCTTTAAGAAACACCATCCCCAAAACTAACACCTGCATCAAATCAGATCTGCTCATTAGTCTGCATCTAAAAAGGAGTGATCACATCTTGGAGAGCTGTTGCACCAAGTGAACTGACATGAATCATGGCTCCAACACGAGAGATGTCAATTGAAACAAAGGAGAGGATTATCAAACTCTTAAGAGGGTAAATCATCACGCAATGTTGCAAAAGATGTTGGTTGTTCACAGTCAGCTGTGTCTAAACTCTGGACCAAATACAAACAACATGGGAAGGCTGTTAAAGGCAAACATACTGGTAGACCAAGGAAGACATCAAAGCGTCAAGACAGAAAACTTAAAGCAATATGTCTCAAAAATCGAAAATGCGCAACAAAACAAATGAGGAACGAATGGGAGGAAACTGGAGTCAACGTCTGTGACCGAACTGTAAGAAACCACCTAAAGGAAATGGGATTTACATACAGAAAAGCTAAACGAAAGCCATCATTAACACCTAAACAGACAAAAACAAGGTTACAATGGGCTAAGGAAAAGCAATCATGGACTGTGGATGACTGGATGAAAGTCATATTCAGTGATGAATCTCGAATCTGCATTGGGCAAGGTGATGATGCTGGAACTTTTGTTTGGTGCCATTCCAATGAGATTTATAAAGATGACTGCCTGAAGAGAACATGTCAATTTCCACAGTCATTGATGATATGGGGCTGCATGTCAGGTAAAGGCACTGGGGAGATGGGTGTCATTACATCATCAATAAATGCACAAGTTTACGTTGATATTTTGGACACTTTTCTTATCCCATCAATTGAAAGGATGTTTGGAGATGATGAAATCATTTTTCAAGATGATAATGCATCTTGCCATAGAGCAAAAACTATGAAAATATTCTTTGCAAAAAGACACATAGGGTCAATGTCATGGCCTGCAAATAGTCCGGATCTTAATCCAATTGAAAATCTTTGGTGGAAGTTGAAGAAAATGGTCCATGACAAGGCTCCAACCTGCAAAGCTGATCTGGCAACAGCAATCAGAGAAAGTTGGAGCCAGATTGATGAACAGTACTGTTTGTCACTCAAGTCCATGCCTCAGAGACTGCAAGCTGTTATAAAAGCCAGAGGTGGTGCAACAAAATACTAGTGATGTGTTGGAGCGTTCTTTTGTTTTTCATGATTCCATAATTTTTTCCTCAGAATTGAGTGATTCCATATTTTTTTCCCCTCTACTTGGTCTAAAAAAGTAACGGTTACTGACTGCCACAATTTTTTTCCCTGATTTCTTATAGTGTTTCTTAAAGCCAGAAAGTTGCCATTTGAAATTACTTTAGTTTTGTGTCATGTCTGTGATCTGCTTTTTTTCTACAAAATTAAACAACTGAATGAACATCCTCCGAGACCGGTGATTCCATAATTTTTGCCAGGGGTTGTAGATCCACATGCTGACTACTGCAAATCTTTCTTCCTGGTTTCTTATGCCTAATCCCACCTTCCATGTGTGCATTTAGCTCCACCATTAAACACCGCTTTTTTTCCCCCCGTTGTCACCATCTATTCTTCATTAGGGCACAGAAAGATGCTTATTGAGATCTAATAGGCATGAAAGCGATGATTACTCTAAAAATAAAGAAAGAAATGATGTTGGGTTAGAAGCTGGATTTTAACAATTAATATTCATGAAAACCACAAGTAAAAAGGTCTATATTTTTTAGTTATAAACAGCTGACAAACATAAAATGCAAGCTTGAGGAAAGAAGGAAAGAGTGCAACACAGATGTCTGAAAAAAAAAATTAAAGGTGTTAAACACAAGAGGGTCTGGTGTTTCAATGTAAAGATTACATCATTTTATGCTTGTTAAATTGCTGATGTAATGTTAAAACCGAGCAATCAACCAGTTCATAGTACATTTAGGTCAATGTAGGGGTCTGTGCCTCGATGTAGCATTATCAATTATGACTCAAAAATCAATTTGTTTAATTGTTACACCGAGTAACATAGGTTAACAGGTTACTTTTTTGCTGCTTGCTGAAAGTTTGATGGCATCACCATTTTTTTTTTTTTTTCCTAACAGGGACAAAAGATCATCGATGTACATTTGATGAGATGACGATTCCATATACTTTTCTCACTATTTCTATTTAATCTGGTGTTTTTAAAACCACCTCTGAAAACCACCTCTGAAAATTAAAACCTCTGAAAATTATAGATTTTATTATTTCAATTCATCTTTTCAATTGTTTATTCGTGCTTTTACACTACTCACAGGAAGAAAAAAACTGGAGAATACCAAGAGGTACAGAAAATATTCAGTTTTGCATTGGTTCTGCAAGTATTTTAAATAATGTATGGAACAACATGACCTTTATCATACTAAACAGGACAGCCAGAGTGAATATGCTTTCATATATCACTTCAGAGGACTGCACTTTGGCACAAAGAGTCATTCATAACCTTTCGGCTAAATTAATTTGGGAACAGTCAATGAAACCTGCATATGCAGAAGAGATTTCTCTCCTTGGTTATTTTATATTAATGCAAGGCCCTATTGGCAAACCTCAAATTGCTCAAACATTGCTGCTATCCCCAAGATCATTTTTGCTTTGATTTGCATAAACCATGTGTTTAGAAGAAATGAGAGAGCGGGAATAGATTGAGGATTTGTCATGTTGAGGACTGGTTGCTTGAGCGCTGGCTCTTTGTCAAATGTTGGCAGTGACTGCGTCTATGCCATCCCCAGATTTAAATTAAAATGAAACAGGACCTAATACTGTCCCAGTGAAATGATTAAGTCTTGCCAATGTGATTTTCTACATGTGCATTAATGTTTATCCGTTCCAATCCAATGAGGTGTACAGCAGGCCATCGAAACGTTTGTATGTTAATTCACCTGAGCTAATGATGTTTGTGAGATTTACTTGAAGTAATGTTCGGGTCACAGATGCAGCAAAATTTTCATTTTGTCCACTTAAAATGACCGTCTAGATATAATTTTTGCAGTCTGTTATTAATTACAGGATCAAGTCATTTAAATTGACCTTTTAAAAATGTAAATTATGCAAAAAGTGATGATGCATTAATCTGGTTCTACAGTCAAGCATCTGAAATATATCTCAGGAAAAAAACATTATGAATTTCATTTAAGGTGAAAAAAAAAATATTAGATTAAATACAAAACATTTTTCTCACACGAAAATAATTCCACATCCTTCCCATCCTTTGACATTATCACAGTCCTTTCTGACTAGAGCTGCTCTTAACATACACAAGTCTTCACACTCCCATTAACAAGGCGGCATATGCACCTACCACTCCTCCCAATTAACTCCAATTTATCCAAGAGCTTTCAAAAAGCGATCTGAAAAGTGGCTGCGTTATTTAATCTTGCTAGCATCACTGAGTAGTGAGGATCAAAGTAAAGGCTTCAGACTCCGTATGACGCAGTGTGCCTGAATGAAATACTGCAAATCAGGCTTTAATTACCACCAGCTAGTGTGTGGCCTCCAATTAGCAACAATCACACTCAATGTAAATTCACCATCAAAAAAGAAAGATAATTACATACTCATTATATATCAGTTTTATGAGTATGCAACAGCAAGTGCTGTGCTTATCAAGATAGTAAATATTGACCAAAGGCTTGTTTCTTTGACATATTATGAAAAAGCCATTTCTAGTCAAACTACACATCTGTGAGGGCACTCAGAGTATGATAGCAGTACACCCCCCCACCACCACCACACCAGTCGCTTGCATGTATTATAAATATCAGTTGTAGCAAAGGGTTTGTGATGAAACCCCTCAATTAAAGTGGTCAACCTCTGTACATGTAATTGACAAATGTGTTAACTTTATAAAGTCCAATTATCTCCACTTGAAGAGATTAAACCAGGATTATTTTCCTATGTGTATGTCTTCATACGGTGGTCTACCATTATGTAAAGGTTCACTGAAATAGGAGAAGTTGTGTTTATGAAGTAGAGTTAGAATAGACAGATGCTGGGAGCAACAACAACTCATAAGTAAGTAAGAGAAGAATTTTTTTCTTTTCAACTTACAGTTTTTTTTTACTATTTTGATACTATTAGTGTAGCATTTAACAGTTAATATTACAAAAATGTAATCATTGATGAAAAGATAAAAAAGTACATCTTAAAATCATAAACATTCACCTGCCACATTCGTCTACAACACTAGGTGGAGACAATAACTTCTTAAGTAGAAGTTTTTGTTCACAGTTATTCCTAATAGTCTGTGAGATACAATTTACACCCATAATGCCCAGTGTTGCGTCTTCATTTTGTGACATTATAATCACTTATCTACCTAGCTTTAGCAAGCTTACCACCAGAACAATAAAATATTCACAAACAGCAGAAAAAACAATTATTTGTAATTACAGTTCATCCAGAATCCTTGGGCCCATAATATTGTACAAATTCCCTTAGAAGAGATTTTATCTTATTGAGAGCAGCGCGGTTTACGTTCATCTGTATCACCCTCGGAGTGCTCAGCAGCAGCAGATGCAGATGTTACTTCACAACTGTTTGGACCCAAGTATACAGCAACAGCTGGGTGGAAATGACCCTATTGTATTTGTCAGGATATATTTGTTTGACTCTGGCCATCAAAACAATGAAAGCTAATTTTTTAAACTCTTAAAATCTCAATAATTGCTTTCCACATCCCTTCACGGGAATCTCTGAGGAATATTTTTGGAATTTACCAAGCCAAAAAAAAGTCCTGCATGCACAGAAAGTTCCACTGTGATAATGTGCGTGCGTGTGTGTGTGTCATAATACAAATTATAAATGCAATAATTTTATTTACAACGTGTATGACACCTTTTCATTTCTGTTTTCGTTATGCATTTTATTTGTTTATAAAACAAAACAACACACTAAAGACACAACCTTTGGCATTTCTATGTAAGTCTGTGAACACAGTAATACAACCCCTGGCAAAAATTATGGACTCACCGGCCTCGGAGGATGTTCATTCAGTTGTTTAATTTTGTAGAAAAAAAGCGGCTCACAGACATGACACAAAACTAAAGTAATTTCAAATGGCAACTTTCTTGCTTTAAGAAACACTATAAGAAATCAGGAAAAAAAATTGTGGCAGTCAGTAACGGTTACTTTTTTAGACCAAGCAGAGGGAAAAAAAATATGGAATCACTCAATTCTGAGGAAAAAAATTATGGAATCATGAAAAACAAAAGAACGCTCCAACACATCACTAGTATTTTGTTGCACCACCTCTGGCTTTTATAACAGCTTGCAGTCTCTGAGGCATGGACTTAATGATTGACAAACAGTACTCTTCATCAATCTGGCTCCAACTTTCTCTGATTGCTGTTGCCAGATCAGCTTTGCAGGTTGGAGCCTTGTCATGGCCAGGTTGGAGCCTTGTCATGACATTGACCCTATGTGTTTTTCTGCAAGGAATGTTTTCACAGTTTTTGCTCTATGGCAAGATGCATTATCATCTTGAAAAATGATTTCATCATCCCCAAACATCTTTTCAATTGATGGGATAAGAAAAGTGTCAAAAATATCAACGTAGACTTGTGCATTTATTGATGATGTAATGACAGCCATCTCCCCAGTGCATTTACCTGACATGCAGCCCCATATCATCAATGACTGTGGAAATTTACACGTTGTCTTCAGGCAGTCATCTTTATAAATCTCATTGGAACGGCACCAAACAAAAGTTCCAGCATCATCACCTTGCCCAATGCAGATTCGAGATTCATCACTGAATATGACTTTCATGCAGTCATCCACAGTCCATGATTGCTTTTCCTTAGCCCATTGTAACCTTGTTTTCTTCTGTTTAGGTATTAATGATGGCTTTCATTTAGCTTTTCTGTATGTAAATCCCATTTCCTTTAGGCGGTTTCTTACAGTTCAGTCACAGACGTTGACTCCAGTTTCCTCCCATTCGTTTCTCATTTGTTTTGTTGTGCATTTTTGATTTTTGAGACATATTGCTTTAAGTTTTCTGTCTTGACACTTTGATGTCTTCCTTGGTCTACCAGTATGTTTGCCTTTAACAACCTTCCCATGTTTGTATTTGGTCCAGAGTTTAGACACAGCTGACTGAGAACAACCAACATCTTTTGCAACATTGCATGATGATTTACCCTCTTTTAAGAGTTTGATAATCCTCTCCTTTGTTTCAATTGACATCTCTCGTGTTGGAGCCATGATTCATGTCAGTCCATTTGGTGCAACAGCTCTCAAAGGTGTGATCACTCCTTTTTAGATGCAGACTAACGAGCAGATCTGATTTGATGCAGGTGTTAGTTTTGGAGATGAAAATTTACAGGGTGATTCCATATTTATTCCTCAGAATTGAGTGAGTCCATATTTTTTTTCCCTCTGCTTGGTCTAAAAAAGTAACCGTTACTGACTGCAACAAATTATTTTCCTGATTTCTTACAGTGTTTCTTAAAGCCAGAAAGTTGCCATTTGAAATTATTTTAGTTTTGTGTCATGTCTGTGATCTGCTTTTTTTCTATGAAATTAAAAAACTGAATGAACATCCTCCGACGCCGGTGATTCCATAATTTTTGCCAGGGGTTGTAGGTGGTTAATTAGTAGTGATGTAAAGGCACTTGATAAAAACCTTGCCTAGGGCACTAAGCTGGTCAGGAACTCACCATCACAGAGTATAATGCACCAATTAAACACAAAATTCCAATCATCTCCTTTTGAAAACACTGTACCAGAATGATTTTCCTTCATGTACAACTTCACATGGACTCCTATCATTGTGTGAAGCGTCACTGAAAACAAACATCTGGCATCGGAACACTTGCTCTGACGAGACTCATGGATAGATGAACAATCAGGGTTATTCCTAGATACTGTAACCACCCCCCCAGCCCACCCCACCCCCCCAAGTTTTGTTTGTTGGGGGGGATATGATGAACGAGGCAGTAGGAGGAGTACTGTAGTTTATCAGCTATATTCTTTAATGTTAAAATATCCTTTTGAAAATTACACCAAAGCATCAACAACATAACTACACTTCCAATGGTGCAGCACTGAAGTGGTACTGTGCGCATTTTTCATGAAGGGTCGCATTTTTTTTCCTGTGATTTTGACAACTTGCACTTGAGGTCATTTATCACAACTACAGCTCGGTAATGAAGGCGTCCACTGGAGTTGCATAATTCTGCCATTACTGGCCCATTGTAATAATCTTCTGACCTCTAGCTTTCACAGCTGATCTTGAATACTGTGACAAATCTCGACTCGCAGCCACATTTCCAGCACACGCTGAAAAGAAAAAATGATCGGAGAAGCTCAAGGTCAGCTTAGATTGGAAGGGGTTTTTGTTCCGAAAAGAGAGCTCACATTTATAACCCAAACATGAGACTAAGCTCACTAAAAAGCGCCAATACAAAAAAAAAAAAAAAAAAAAAGCAGTCTCCTGTTTAAACAAAAAGAAGGAAAATAAAAATAAAAATAATGAACGCTCTGTGAAATGTCAGGATTTTTTTAATCAGAAATCATTATCTGTGGCTGACGATCTGTTTCCTTCTTAGGCTACAGAATTTGCTGATACTTGTCTAATTGCATGTTTGCCGTTTGTGTCACTTTAGTGTGATGCAGGACTACAAGTGTTGGCAATCTCATCTAGTGAGGCTGTCTGCTATTCATGAGGCCCTCCTCCCCTCTCTCCATCATCTGGCTGTGCCCATTATCCAGCTCTTATGGCACTATGTGCGTGTGTGTGCATGTGTGTCTCAGAGTGTGTCATGTCATGTGCTGCAATTTCATTGCTTGGTAGAAACAATCCTGTACACACAAGCCTTACTACAACAGGGAGGCAGTAATCTTGTATTAGGAGAGGGGTGGAGGAAAAAAAAAAAAAAAAAAAAAATCACAGTATTTAAAAATCCAACATAAATATTTTTAAAATATTCAACCCCACAAATAATTAGCTACGAGTGTTTTTTTCTTTTCCTTGTGTACTGGTAACAACATAGAGTTTGGACAGCAAAAATGCCGATAAGTGAGTGAATTGGTCCAGCTCAGACAGCTTGTGTAGACAAAAAAAAAAAAAAAAAAATCAACCACAATAAATGTCTTCATCTTGTAATTCACCACATTAAAAGAATATATAAGGAGGACAAACCCTACTGTATCTGGCAAACTCTGATGCACTAAACAGATGGAAAGAGCAACTTTGTTTATCCTATGTTATTATCCCAGTAATGTACTGTCACCTGCTGGATGGTTGGTGGATCTGCCTACCTTCATGAGCATCACTTAAATTATCCACGATTCGTGGATGCTGGACAAATTGGACAAAATCACAAATGGCTCTGGTTGAAACACACAGGCTGACTGAACACTCGATGTCCTGTGTGCTGATCACTGCCCTCCATCCAGCTAACAAGCTAGCGATGCCCACTACATGACGCTCGTTACATGGGCAAATTGTCAATGAAATAAAGAGCAGAACACTAAACTTAAACCTGTACTAAAACAACAGCTTGGGCATGTGGCTGGGGATGGTGCCAAAACTTTTTGTTGGTTCTACAAATTAGAGATACTAATTTGAAACACAGCTCCAGAGAATTTTGAAACCTGTTTCAAACACTGCTCCAGAGTCCACATCAAAAGGAAAACATCACTGAGTGTGCTAAATGGGACCTCAGTATGTCAGTAACTGTTTCAAAACAAAAGCTTTGAAGCATTCGTGTTGATTTTGGTGCAGATAAATTAAAACAAGCGGATGAACTAAAAGCTACACTCGGCACAGGGTTTGTGTGTTCACTAGTACACGCTAACATTTAGAAATTGCAAATTAATTATTTTTTTTATAGATTTACTAATGCAAAACTGCAAAACTAAATGCAATTTATTCAAAAACACTGGGGTAATTAAGATATTTGCACAATCCTATATACTGGCAGAGTTAATGTGCAAAAATCTGCCAGTTGTTAGAGAAATCATTCTCATAATCAGACATGTTTTAATTATTTACAGTCTTGAGTTTTATCTTTAATCTTTTTAAATTGTATGTATATATATATATATACTCAACAAAAATATAAACGCAACACTTTTGGTTTTGCTCCCATTTTGTATGAGATGAACTCAAAGATCTAAAACTTTTTCCACATACACAATATCACCATTTCCCTCAAATATTGTTCACAAACCAGTCGAAATCTGTGATAGTGAGCACTTCTCCTTTGCTGAGATAATCCATCCCACCTCACAGGTGTGCCATATCAAGATGCTGATTAGACACCATGATTAGTGCACAGGTGTGCCTTAGACTGCCCACAATAAAAGGCCACTCTGAAAGGTGCAGTTTTGTTTTATTGGGGGGGATACCAGTCAGTATCTGGTGTGACCACCATTTGCCTCATGCAGTGCAACACATCTCCTTCGCATCATCCGTGAAGAGAACACCTCTCCAACGTGCCAAACGGCAGCGAATGTGAGCATTTGCCCACTCAAATCGGTTACGACGACGAACTGGAGTCAGGTCGAGACCCCGATGAGGACGACGAGCATGCAGATGAGCTTCCCTGAGACGGTTTCTGACAGTTTGTGCAGAAATTCTTTGGTTATGCAAACCGATTGTTTCAGCAGCTGTCTGAGTGGCTGGTCTCAGACGATCTTGGAGGTGAACATGCTGGATGTGGAGGTCCTGGGCTGGTGTGGTTACACGTGGTCTGCGGTTGTGAGGCTGGTTGGATGTACTGCCAGATTCTCTGAAACGCCTTTGGAGACGGCTTATGGTAGAGAAATGAACATTCAATACACGAGCAACAGCTCTGGTTGACATTCCTGCTGTCAGCATGCCAATTGCACGCTCCCTCAAATCTTGCGACATCTGTGGCATTGTGCTGTGTGATAAAACTGCATCTTTCAGAGTGGCCTTTTATTGTGGGCAGTCTAAGGCACACTTGTGCACTAATCATGGTGTCTAATCAGCATGTTGATATGGCACACCTGTGAGGTGGGATGGATTATCTCAGCAAAGGAGAAGTGCTCACTATCACAGATTTAGACTGGTTTGTGAACAATATTTGAGAGAAATGGTGATATTGTATATGTGGAAAAAGTTTTAGATCTTTGAGTTCATCGCATACAAAATTGGAGCAAAACCAAAAGTGTTGCGTTTATATTTTTGTTGAGTGTATATATATATATATATATATATATATATATATATATATATATATTTGCACTTATTTACTCTATTTAGGCTCATACACAGCAGGAACAGCATAGTTCACAGTGTTTTCTTACTCTTTATTTAAAGTTCTGTTTTTACCCGAGGCCATCAAATTGACCATCGGGTATTGTGAAGGCTTTCCGTCTGTCCATCTGTCTGTGCTCAGCATAAGTCCAGTCCTATTACTGCCAAAGTCTTCAAGTTCACAGGGAAACAGAGGTAGGATGAAGTCACTGTCAAGTCATTCTCAATTCATGAATCAGCAAGTCTCAAGTCAGCTTGCAAACAATGTGTGGTCATTATGACTTGAGACTTGAGAGTTGTCAATTTATGACTTGAGACTGACTTGCTGGTGACTTTGTCCCACCTCTGCAGAGAACATTGTGAGGACACAGACCTTGCACAAGTTCAAAGATGGCTAACCTTGACCTAGTCTAAGAGGTATTTTAAGAGGTTAAAAAGTCACATTCTGTTTCATATTTTCATGCTATGAATCATGCAAGTCCGTTTTTTTTGTTTGTTTGTTTGTTTTGTTTTTTTTGGAGAGGGGTGTCAGCCAAATCAGAGAAGAGCAGCACCGTGACGTCACTAGCTGGTCTCTCTCTGGTGCTCCAAAACTGCTTTGTTTATGTGTAAATAACATGTTTCTCATGCATTGAGTAAAAGCTAGTGAGAAATAAACACTTCCAAAACTGAAATTGCTGTTTTTGTAACCTAATAACACCTCTGGGTGACTTACATGACATTTTGCGGGCGTTAGCGTGGTAACATCACTGGCTGGTCTAGCTAGCTGTTAACTTTGCCTTGTGTGTAAATATAATATCTTTCTCATTTATTATGTAAAAGCTACTAACAAATAAACACTTCTAAAACTGAAACTGCTGTTTTTGTAACTTAACACCTCTGATTTACAAGACATCTTGCGGACATCAGCGTGCACGCTAACTTCCGCTAACTCAAAGCTAACTTCCACTCTTGTCAAAAGCATGTGCACAAAAGTCAAAATTATGTGCACATGCACGCCCTCCTGCAGACACTGTTCAACGTTATATAAAATATTGTTTTTGATCGATTGAGCTTATTCTGCAACGTCAACACAAACATACAGAGGTGAACATATCAATGACACATTGATAATACAATAAAGCATAAACACTTATTTCCATTGTGGTCCTTGTGAAATTATCACATCACAAAATAGAGGGCTTGATTGAACATGCACAAATTGTACATAAAACTAGAAGCACTCAGAGAGCGCAAACCTCCACCAAGGCCATAGGGTCACTGACATCACATGGCATACCCTTTGGCAAGGAGACTTATTCCACATCGTTTCACGCATCTATTGTAATGTTTCAAATTCAGTGTTTAAACCCTCTGGGGTCCGAGGGCATTTTTTTGGACAGTTCACTCGCCTGGCATAAATGTTTTATTATTGCTGTTAACAGCTCTCCCTGCATCCCACAATCAAGTTTTATGTCTCTTTTTTTCAGGACAACCTGTACTTTCAAAATATATGCGCTATAGTTGTGTTTTATAAGTGTAATAAAGGTTTACAATCAGAAATAAAGGAAAAAGTAAAGCGGCAAATAATTTTCCACACATATTTATTCAAAACACACAGCAAACTATAATAAACTAGTAACACATCACTCCTAAAAACAATCTTTGGTGTGTCATGTGAGGTGAATCTGCCCTACGATTGGATTTTAGAAAACCATGTGACGGTGAACCAATTCCGATTGGACACTCACATTGCTCACGTCATCACACAGGTTCTATGAAGAGTACAAAGATAATGGACAGTGGCTTGAAAGTCCGCGGAGTTAATTTTTCAGCAAAAAAGTAGGTTTCTATCTCATATCATTAAAAAGTTATTTATAATTTATTAAAGCTTGGTCTCAGCCGTCGCATCCAACGACGTCGACCCCAGAGGGTTAAACCCTTAGATCTTCAGCAAATGTATTTATAAAGAGAAACTGCATGAACTACACAAGTTTTTTTATTTTCTAATAAGTTTATTCAATGAGGAGAAACAAATGTTAAATTATTGTTGTGTCGTAACTTAATTTTTGTTCAGCCTTTGTGACCCGTCTTTATGAAGTTAGATGTAAAAATGTTGAAATTGGCCCTATCCTGCAATGATAAAGAAGCCTTAAAAAAAAATTACTGGATCCGGACCATGTTCCGGATCATTACCAAAATTTAATGACTTCTAAGTTAGGCCAAGATACACCCCTGGTAAAAATTTCATTGAAATCCATTCAGGATTTTTTTTTTGAGTAATCCTGCTAACAAACCAACCAACCAACCAACCAATAAACGGACGTGACCAAAAACATAACCTCCTTGGCGGAGGTAACAATAGGATCTTAATTAATGTAAATAACAATAAATGTATAATTACATACTGAAATATCAATTAAACAACTGCAAATTATAAAGAAGACGATGCTCATATGGCCAAGGGTATTTTAGCATTGCGTTATATTTCAATATTTAACTTTTATGCCTCCAAAACACATCACCAGCCATAAGCTTATTTTAAATTAATTACATTGTGTCTCTGTAAATCCGTCATTTCTTAAGGTCAATGGACATTGTTAAATTTTCACCATGGGTGGTGCTGAACTGGAGACAGACATAGGATGGTGTTGGCTGGGAGTAAAGTAAATCTACAGCAAGAATAGTGAAACTCTATGAGTAAAGCGTGATCCTTACTCTTCTACTCCCTGTTCCAGGGACACTTTTTTTTTTTTTTTTTTAGGAGCATCACTTCCACAAGAAAGTGCTGGATTCTGTCTGATAAAGGCTTTTTTGGGGGGTGGAGGAGGATAGCAAAAGTAGCAAAATAAATGACCTGCTGGTCCCTTGGTGTAATTACGGTGGCTAGAAGTATACCAATCTATCATGAGGAAGAGGGGGGCTGACATCCTCCAAAGGGGTTAGTTAAAGGAGATAGCCTTTGACTAACTACTGGCTCCCAACAATCAATACTGTGCAGATATTGTGTGCAGGGAGAAAAAAAAAAAAAAAAAAAAAAAAGGGGGGGGGGGGGGGGGGGGGGGGGCTAAAAAGTTCCAAAATGGCTTTTTATTCAGATATTGATCAGCAGCATTTTATCATGACCTTGCTTCAGCATGGCCGCAGACTTTCTAAAGGGTATATGAAACTCATAAATCTAAGCTTTGCTACAGCATCACACTGGGATTGGGGCTGGGATCACTGAAGCAGGATGTGTAATTGGTCTTTGCTGGATGGTGCCTTCTTTCATTCTTCAAAACAAGGATTCCATTACATATCTGAGGTACGAGAGAAAGGGCAAGGAATCCAGGTGATGTGAATAAGAATGGCAAGATTAAAAAAAAAAACCTAGGGGCTAAAAGAGTCCACAGAAAAATTTTGTCACATCACCTGCAGTTTGCTCAGATAAAGTCTGTAAACTAAGAAATAATAAAGAACAATTTTATGATCAAAGGATTGATGGGTGTTGCACCATATCTTAGCAGACATATTTTGTGAAGATGTCATTTATTCATTTCCTGATGCTTATCCAAGTCCAGGTCATGGTGGCAAGATTCCAATAAATTTTGGTGTGAATTTATTTGCAAATATGAGTTGCTAGGGAAAGATTTTGTCAGACACTCAATCATCACCATATTAACTGACAAAATTTAAAATGTACCCACTGCTTGGATATCATGAACCACTGAGGCTGCTGGCTAACACACTCAACAACGCCAAAATTCTATTTGCAGGAAGTGAGCATTTTTTCTGAAAACTACTAGAAATTCCTGTTTTAACCTTTGATCCCAAATAAATAATTTATTGCATGCTGCTGTTTCTTATAGCATCAAACTTTGGACCCCAGTTATTCAGCGATCCCAAGTTGCTCTTAGAGCCCACTGAAGATTTATCCTGAAAAAGGACAAAAACACTTATTGTAGATTTCAACCCACACTGAATGGCCCTTAACTGTATCCCAGAAACACACAAGACCAGAGATTATATTTTGGGCTTTAATCATTAATTTATTTTATACACCCACTTATTCCAGCCTATTACAGCAGCCACTGGGCAAGAGGCCACATACAAAGGTGCCAGTTCATCTAACCCACATGTCTTTGGAGGTGGGAGGAAGACAGAGCACTCGGAGGGAACCCACACATGCACGGAGAGAACATGCAAACTCCCTACAGAAAGGACCAGAACGGATTAGACCAGAACGTTGTTCTGAGTGCTTCCCCAAATATTATTTATTATTATTATTGTTGTTTTTTTGTTTTTTTTTGCTGTTGTTTAAGGAAGAGGAACATGTTTGATAGCGGAGTTACTGATTATGACAGCCACATACGTACAGCGAGTAAAATCAGTATTGAACACGTGACCCTTTTTGTCAGTAAATATGTCTAAAGGTGTTATTGACATGAAATTTTCACCAGATGTCAGTAACAACCCAAGGAATCTACACATACAAAGAAATCAAACCAGAGATGTCTATAAAGTACATGTAATAATGTGAAATGATACAGGGAAAAAATTTTGAACACCTGAAGAAAGGGAGGGGCAAAAAGGCATGGAAAGCCAAGACACGAGCTGAAATCCATCAGTAATGAGAAAGCAATCCTGGCCCTTGTCAGTGCAAATTAATATCAGCTGGTTCAGTCCCAAATGATGGCCTATATAAAGATGTGTCTTTACCAAGGTGTCACACAAGAAATATCTCATGATAGGTAAAAGCAAAGAGCTCTCTCCAGATCTTCGCACCCTTATTGTTGCAAAACAAACTAAAGGCATTGGTTACAGATGAATTCCTAAACTTCTGAATGTTCCAGTGAGCACTGTTTGGGGCCATAATCCAGAAGTGGAAAGAGCATCATTTCCCCATAAAGTGGCCACAACCAGGTGCTCCTTGCAAAATTTCTGACAGAAGAGTGAAAAGTTGAAAATTTATCAGAAGAGTTGTCCATGAGCCAAGGACCACTTTGTGGAGAGCTTCAGAAAGACATGGAATTAGCAGGTAAAATTGTTTAAAAGAAAACAATAAGTAATGCACTCAACTGGCATGGCTTTTGCCACACAACATTTAGTCAAACCTGTGAAATATTGAGAGAATACAGTCTGGTCAGATGAGACCAAAACTGAACTCTTTGGATGCCATAATACACAACATGTTTGGAAGTCAAATGGCACTGCACATCACACCAAAAACACCATACCAGCAGTGAAGTTTGGAGGTGGGAACACCATGGCTTGGGGCTGTTTTCCAACATTTGGCACTGACAAACTTCATACAGTTGAAAGAAGGATGAAAGGAAAAATATACCGAGACATTCATGATAAAACTCTGCTGCCATCTACAAGGATGATGAAGATAAAATGTGGGTGGACATTTCAACAAGACAATCATCCCAAACACACAGCCAAGGAAACTCTCAATTGGTTTCAGAGAATGAAAATAAAGCTGTAAGAATAACCAAGCCAATCATCTGATTTGTATCCAATAGAAAATCTATGGAAAGAACTTCATAGAAGAGGTCCATGGAACATTCAACATTTGAAGACTGTTTGTGTGGAAAAATGGGCTAAAATCACATCTGAGCAATGCATACAACTAGTTTCTCCATACAGGAGGTGTCTTGAAGCTGTCCTTACCAAAAAAGGCTTTTGTATGCAGTACTTAATAAATTTCAGTAAGTGTGTTCAATACATTTTACTTGTGTCATTCCATTTTCTTAGACATAACTTAATTTCTGTACTTAATTGTTTTGGTTTCTTTGCATGTATGGATTACTTGGGTTGTTACCGACATCTGGTGAAAACTTCATGTCAATAACACCTTGAAATGTTCAGTTGAAATGTGAAGGTCTGATGTAGTAGACTGTGCACTGTAGGAAAGATTTGCTGCTTCTCAAATGAATCTACAATTAGTACTTTATAACCATAATTAAATTCATAATGTGAATACCAAAAATATAAATGCACTCAAACCATTTATCTTTTTGTTATTTTAATTGATCTAAGTGTAATTTGTCTGAGGGTCAGTCTACATTGTAACACTTAGTGCGTCTAACAGATGGGCATCATCCACTGTTAATATGTTTGACCATGACACGTTGTTATTATTCCTTACAACCCCAGCCACTGTACTGTATATACAATTGGAGTAAATGTTATCATTAAGGCAATATTCTAACTCATATCCATGAGCCGGACTGCACGGTAGGGCCTCCAAGACGTGTTTTATCTAACTGATAGAACACATGTCTGTCAAACTTTAAGCGACCATCCTTTTTGTCCGCATCACAAAACCTTTCTGTCGCAGACATGTCACTGTGCATGATTAACGGAGGAGAGAGTTTCACATTAAACCCGTTTAAGGACTTTAGTGCTGGAGACGCGTTACCGAGGGCCTCGTTTATAAAGATGAACGTGCCTGAAAGCAGGCTCCAATTTCTACATGCTCTTTGTTTATGCTATATGTTTATGACTGTTGTGAGGCAGATGGATGATCACAAGTCAAACTGCAGCTAATTGGTTTTGAAGTAGTCAGACCTGAACTAAAGGAAACAACTCCGTGGATTGATATAGCTGCTGCTGCTCAGTACATCATGTCCTGTTTGTGTACAGACAGCATGCTATTTATAAGCAAACCAAAAGCCATTATTGGTTAAGATGAGACAGCTAAGTATTGTGCAAAATGACCTCTTCCCCCAGTCTACAGAAAGGAAAACCTTAGTGATCACGATATGTAGACCATCATTTAATCACTAAAACCATCTTGAATACATCTTCTCTTAAATAAGTTGATAATAAATAAGCAAATTAAACTACTGATTTGTGACCAAGGTCATAAAATGATACTCCCCACTCAACCATATTAGCTGCTTGCACGTATTATATATCAGTCATAGTAAATCTTTTGTGATGTAAAACCTGAAACATAATAGATATGTAATGGTATCTTCAGTCAATGTGGTAAAAAGTAAAGTCTTACTACACAAACTACAAATCTAAAAGTTAGACCCAGAGATGAAATCCAGGCAAGGATAGTGTCTGTTATTCTGTTCGGCTCATTGGCGCTCCCAGCGAAACACCGTAGGTGGCACTTGTTCACAATGTGGTGAACGGTCTGATCTTTGTGGCCACAATCACACCTGCCATTCCCCATTTATGAAGATTATGTCCTGCTCTTGTGTGTAGTGTGCATATGTGGTTCAGTGTCAATACACAGTGTACAAGCTCTCTAAAGTTTCACTGAAACCCCAAAAGTGATTTAGGAGGAGTTCTACTTCTGAAGTCGATATCATAGTGTACTACAATATTTAAAGACAAAATTCCTTTATCTCCCCTTCACGATGTCAGACCAGAATTATTTTCCTTCATACACATCTTCACATGGTGTGCTACCACTGTGTGAAGTTTCATTAAAAGCCACCAAATGGTTTTGGAGAAATTGCATTTCCAAAGTCAATATCATGATGCATCAATTAAACACAAACTTCCAATTATCTCCCCATTAAAATGTCAGAATGTAATTTATTTTCATCCATGTACATCTTCCCTGTGTGAAGTTTCATTGAAATCCACCAAGCACTTTCACAATACTTGCACTTACAATATTCATGGACAGACAGATGGACTTATTGCTATATACCTCCAAAACGTTTGTTTGTAGGAAGGAAAACATCAGTCCAAGATATCAGTCCAAGGAATTTACTGTAGCAGCACTGACTTGTTCTGGATGAGTACAGAAATACAACAAGACCAGAATTTGAAAATACTTTTGATCCGACCAGTGTTTATTCTTTTGCTAACAGCTGCAGTTTTTCCATACAGAAACTAGCATTTTGCATACATGCACTGATGGATGAACATGCATGGCTCATCTTTCCTTGCACCAGTAAAAAAACTTTCACTCCATCTCACTTGTTATATCTATCTTCCTTTGTCTGTTTATCTTCCCGGGCTTCTCGTGTGGTGCGTTTTAAAGAATCTTTGTACTTTAAACAATTATGTTCTTGTTTCCTATGGCATAATCTTCACTGACATACCAGAGTCCCATTTCCTTTTTCAGCTCTGCTTGCACAGTGGCAGCACAGCCATAATGTACATTTGACCATGAAACATGCACGCAAACTTACACAGACAATGTGCAGACCTCAGCTTTAACCCAAGCATTGCATTCAATAATATAACAAACTGTGATTTAAACAGGGAATTAAAGCATAAAATGGGATTAATCTAGCCACTGCGGCTTCTCTCGCAATCAATTATTTAAAAAATATATCAAGATTCACTGCTTTAAAAATCCTCTAAAGTACAGAGCCTCCCAACAACCTACTTTTGAAAACCTAAGGTCACTTGTGCTTCTGTTCGCCTTCACAGTCTACATCCAAAGTCTAAAATTATTCAAAAGTACTTTTTCATATATATATATAATTACCAGACAGAGAAGCCTCAGATAATTTAACTTCCAAATATAGTGATGTACTGAACCCAGAGGAGAAAATAAAACAATCTGGGTCATACTCACAGCATCTCTGTAAAAGCAATAAAGATGCAAATCCTCCGAATCAGATCATTTATACTGTAGCAAATAGAAATGCAGGCTTGCACAAGTGTTATATGGATCAGGATATTGTACGCAAGTGCAGAACTACACTCAACAAAAATATAAACGAACACTTTGGTTTTGCTCCCATTTTGTATGAGATGAACTCAAAGATCTAAAACTTTTTCCACATACACAATATCACCATTTCCCTCAAATATTGTTCACAAACCAGTCTAAATCTGTGACAGTGAGCACTTCTCCTTTGCTGAGATAATCCATCCCACCTCACAGGTGTGCCATATCAAGATGCTGATTAGACACCATGATTAGTGCACAGGTGTGCCTTAGACTGTCCACAATAAAAGGCCACTCTGAAAGGTGCAGTTTTGTTTTATTGGGGGGGGGGATACCAGTCAGTATCTGGTGTGACCACCATTTGCCTCATGCAGTGCAACACATCTCCTTCGCATAGAGTTGATCAGGTTGTCAATTGTGGCCTGTGGAATGTTGGTCCACTCTTCAATGGCTGTGCAAAGTTGCTGGATATTGGCAGGAACTGGTACACGCTGTCGTATATGCCGGTCCAGAGCATCCCAAACATGCTCAATGGGTGACATGTCCGGTGAGTATGCTGGCCATGCAATAACGGACATTTTCAGCTTCCAAGAATTGTGTACAGATCCTTGCAACATGGGGCCTTGCATTATCCTGCTGCAACATGAGGTGATGTTCTTGGATGTATGGCACAACAATGGGCCTCAGGATCTCATCACGGTATCTCTGTGCATTCAAAATGCCATCAATAAAATGCACCTGTGTTCTTCATCCATAACAGACACCTGCCCATACCATAACCCCACCGCCACCATGGGCCACTCGATCCACAACACTGACATCAGAAAACCGCTCACCCACACGACGCCACACATGCTGTCTGCCATCTGCCCTGGACAGTGTGAACCGGGATTCATCCGTGAAGAGAACACCTCTCCAACGTGCCAAACGCCAGCGAATGTGAGCATTTGCCCACTCAAGTCGGTTACGACGACGAACTGGAGTCAGGTCGAGACCCCAATGAGGACGACAAGCATGCAGATGAGCTTCCCTGAGACGGTTTCTGACAGTTTGTGCAGAAATTCTTTGGTTATGCAAACCGATTGTTTCAGCAGCTGTCCGAGTGGCTGGTCTCAGACGATCTTGGAGGTGAACATGCTGGATGTGGAGGTCCTGGGCTGGTGTGGTTACACGTGGTCTGCGGTTGCGAGGCTGGTTGGATGTACTGCCAAATTCTCTGAAACACCTTTGGAGATGGCTTATGGTAGAGAAATGAACATTCAATACACGAGCAATAGCTCTGGTTGACATTCCTGCTGTCAGCATGCCAACTGCAAGCTCCCTCAAATCTTGCGATATCTGTGGCATTGTGCTGTGTGATAAAACTGCACCTGTCAGAGTGGCCTTTTATTGTGGGCAGTCTAAGGCATACCTGTGCACTAATCATGGTGTCTAATCAGCATCTTGATATGGCACACCTGTGAGGTGGGATGGATTATCTCAGCAAAGGAGAAGTGCTCACTATCACAGATTTAGACTGGTTTGTGAACAATATTTGAGGGAAATGGTGATATTGTGTATGTGGAAAAAGTTTTAGATCTTTGAGTTCATCTCATACAAAATGGGAGCAAAACCAAAAGTGTTGCGTTTATATTTTTGTTGAGTGTATTAGCAAAAGGAAGACTGCAATCTGTGGTCGTGATTTTGGATTTAAAATAAGTACATCAAGTAACTGGAATAATACAGCACATGTCCCACTCTATCACAAGCTGTCCACAAAGCAGACTTTTGGCCTGGTTGTGTCATCTACACTTTGGGTGTTACATTATTCCCAACAGATAAAATAATTTTACTTCCGTATTATGTCACAATAAGGAAAAAGATGCACACTTTTGTGCATTCACTTCAGTTTTTGGGCCTGCTACTGAAGTGGGGGGTGATTTCTTAGGGGATTTCTGGTCATTTTCAGGAAAAAATGTTCAACTGGACCAAAGAGAGACTTGGGGTCACTTTGATTAATTTAAGCGCTAAATATGCTCTATGGTCTTCAATGGTTACAGAGACCTGAGTTGTGGGTGGTTTTAGTTGCTCTTGGTCATTGACAGTGCAGACAGGCAGACTAGTTTTCCGAATTGGGTGATTGCCATCCAGGACACAGGGTGGTTCCATAGTGTGATGGATACAGTGACTCATGGTACCAGTGTGTGCTCCCAGACATAAACTGACCATTGTAAATCTTCACTTTTTGACAGTTTCCTTTGCCTCACTGTGAATATGCATGACCAGAGATATTCTATGGCATCCATGGAAGTGTTCACAAATGAACAGGTGGAATATAGTGCACTACACTATTTGTTTTTTTTGTTTTTTTACTTTATTGTACAATTATTTCTGATTAGTCCTTTGAACTGGCTGCATCAAGAGATTAGTCAGGTCAGCTTAGTTGGGTACAATGTCCTACATAGGCCCCGGGCCCCATCAATGTCAGTGTTTCACACCGGAATTCACACCATGAAACAATTGAAAATATATGACTCCCCGTAAATGGGACAACAGTTGATCTCTGGTTACTTCCCCCATCCAAGGCTGGTACCCAGTTACAGCTGGGTGGACTGAAACGCCTTTTTCAAGAACACAGAATGATAGCGTATCCACCCAGGTCTACATATTGCTAACCTAAATCCTCATCTCTTCCTTAGACACTGACCAGTCTAGATTGGTTATGCAGTTTGTTTGATAAAAATTAGCACATGACAACTGCAACTGTTTGTAGCCACAATATCAAAAGTAAACCGAAAAGAGAGAGAACCGAAAAAAATACACAGTATTATTGTGTTGCCACCACTCAAAGTCATCAGCTGTGCAGTTAGTGGGAAGAAAGAAAAGGACTTTTCTGATCATAACTGTGAATGTCCTACTCTGTCCCTGGGTACTGTGTGGGGGAAATGACATAGCACAAGATAAAATAGTAATGCTAATATCAATAGTTTGTCCATTACAGGTCAGCTAACTGTCCAGCGGAACAGTTACAAAGCTGTTCCTTTTCGATCTCACAAGGCCGATCAATACAGGGGCATACTGTTTCAATTTTGCCGGCATTGATTTTCTCTATAACACTCCAACCCCAAAGCATTCGTCTTTCTGAAGGAAGGAAGATTTGATTTACTGAAGAAAAATTGGAGTGCACATCACAAAGATTTTTTGCTGGGCGGGAGTGTGACATGCCAAAAGATGGATGTCCCTTGGCTGGGAAGCCTCTAGCCTAAGGGCGTCCATTAGAGCAATGGTGCTGCAGAAAATGAGCCGCTTATATGAGGGAGGAGGAGTTGTATGTGCTGTGGGGGGACTAGCTGTAGGTGAAAACACTGGAGAATGCCAAAATAAAAAGGAAATAAAAAGAACACTGTTGCAACGTTAAAGGGTCAGACAAAGAAAGCCACAAATAGCACAGAAAAATAATGTTTCCATTTGCCCAAAACAGACCGACTACAACAGGAGAGTATCAAAGGCAGCTCTGAGGTTAAAGAAGTGTGCAAACTGGCTTTCAATTGCAGCCACCTGTCTTTTACCTTCCACTTTCTGAATCCAGAGTGAATTTCCATGGTACATTAGTCAGCCCATTAAAATGAATACAGAGAAGGTATGAGAGAGGGGAAAAAAAGAGGAGAGTTGTGTCGTCCCCCGAGACGGCGAGTTGGCGTTCTCCATCATCTGCCCTCATCTCCTCTCTCTGTCCATCGACTTTGTCTAGGTGTCATATACATGAAGGATGATTCCTGACCCAAATAAATACCACAGCAGATGGAAGCTCGGTGGACCCAAGCTCAAAAAAAGAATGAGATTCAGAGACAGAGAGAAAAAAAAATGACATCTGTCAGTTGTTTCATTTGTGGCCATCCTAGCTAGCTATTCATTTACTTTTTTCTCATCTTATCCAGACAGGACGCTGGCATGTTGTACACCTGAGTCTCAAGGCACTGGGACAGAAATATGGATGAGCAGGTAGTTGCCCTGTCTGTCCGAGGGTTCGTCTATGTCTCGGTACTACATGACAGACAAGGGCAAGTACTCTTGTATTCTGGGTGAAGAAATCCTCTCTGGACTCTGTGAGAGCACTAAACTAGACAGTAGGGGTGTGCAGCGCTCCCTTATTAAACCATACGGCAAGCATGGGCTACGATATGATTCAGGAGCAATACTTTTATTATGGAATGATTTAATGTGAAACAATCAGATACACATCTTTAATGCACACATTCATTTTCCATGATAGATTACAATAAGACAAAAGTGACTATGCTCAGCTTCAAATTCATATTTTGTGAAAAATGTGAGATTTTATTTAGGTTTGTGTGGAAAAACATTGGCACAGCCTGTGCTTGCCTTTTGTTCACCACTTGGGGCAGCAAGACATACAGTACCAAAAACTACAGCATCAAGGAAGACCAGAAGAAGAAGCCAGCTGTTCTTAGCATTCGCCCTATTGAGATATCCCATAATCCCTTGTGTGCCAGACAGTCGCTGCAGTCTAAACAACATAGAGAAACCACATGACAACAATTCCAAATGAACATTACACTACCAAAATGTAATGTTTTATACTTTTCATCATGTTAAATACAGACTGCATGCATGAGACCCTGAAAACTTACTAAAACAAATATTCCAAATATTCTGTGTCTGCTATGTTTATCCTGTGTGGATCTTCATAAATGCAACCCGAATTTCAGACATTTTATATATAATACTCTGGAACAAACAGGACAAACAGTGCTGCAAAGGACAATAAGCAGGACATTAAAGAGCAAACGTCACTTTCCCCCAGAACGACATGACAGGAAGCGATCGCAGCTCACTATGATTTCCATAGAAAATAACGGAGAAACAACCTGAGCTTCTTGCATGTTTACATAAACCAAACACAATAACAACGTCTAAAAACCCAGATAATATATTCACAAGAGTTTTAGGCACAATATACAAAGAGTTTTATGTTGCGATGTTATTGCTGTTGTCTGTGTGCAGCAGTTAAATTGCATCATTATCAGACGTCTCAATGCAGTTCTCAATGTTACTGACGTCTCGCAGTGCGATGAAGTCTACAACATTTTGTGAGATTTTGCAGGATTTGAAGCTTCAATAGGGCGAATAGCATAAGTTTATAGTTCTGAACTGGTACGACATCATTAACAAATTGTAAAGTGCACGTGAAGTTCAAACGGGTACATTTATCCATTATAACACCTATCACTGTGCAACATATTGATTTGGAGTTAACATTCCTGTGAACAGTCTCACCAGAGCATCGGAAATAACAGTGAAAAAGGATTAATTCAATCAATTCATACCGTTAAATACTGAATCTCTGACTTGCTCATAGCACATTTTCATAGTATATTGATTTGGGGGCCTGTGTATCGATGCCATCATATTTACTACTTTAAAACTGATTTTTCAATTTGTATCAGTTTATTGTTACATCCCTAGTACGAAGTGAAAGAAAAAGCAAAGAACATGAGGAAAAATAAAATGTTTGTTGTGACAGAGAAAAGAGAAGAGAGAATCACAGACTGAGAAAGAAATGGGAAAGACAAAAAGCAGACAGGAATAGAAAGGGTGGGATAACCTCACACCTCCTTTCTCCAGAGGCCGGGGCCGCTGTAAGCTGGATATTAAGACACAAATTGCATTCAGGCGGGTCACGCTCTGTCAGAAGATATTAGATGCCTGCCGTGAGGAAACAATTCCCATCAGCTTGTGAGAAAATAATATTTTCGTTTTCAGACTTTTTATTGAATGGAAACTTTGGGGAATACTTTTTTATGGCTTGTGAGCGGGTGGGTTTGGATTTTGCGCTGAAGCAACAAAAGGTCATAATTGTAGCGGCATACTGTCTTCGTGTGTTGCAGGGTTTCATTTTCACCGCTGGTAAGAGGCGGTGCGGCTCATTGGGCGCATCCCTTATTGCTCTGTCCTTAATTACAAGGAAGTCAGGACATCGCTGCTTCACACAATTTGTGTGCTGAGGTTTTTTTTTTTCTTTTATTTGAATGCCTGCAGGTATGCAGATGTGTCCACTTCATCCCTCTCTGACTTGTTCTTTTTTTTCTGGGGCTCGTAGTGCCAGATGTTTCTCCTATGCCCCAAATACCAGGGGCTCTGGTGCGAAGCTGCGCCACCTGACCTTCACAGTAATTGACCAAAAATATTGATGTAATGGCAAAGGACTGATTGTGATTTATTAAAAGAGCGCTGCACTCCAAGGCCCAGTGCCAATGGCTCCCTGTGCCCATCGGCAGCCATTAGGAAAACCATCAATAGTGAGACAGCATAAAGGGTCGGTAATGGGTCGGGGGGGACTTTCTGGCCAGAAATCATAGAATACAATCTCCATAGCAAGCAGCATCGTGGAAAGTAATAAAAACAAAGAGATGGAAGAAGGGTGGGGATGGAGATGGCCTCAAGAAATGAAAAAATATGACAAATACTACATTGCATGCTCATATGAGGAAGAGAAGAAAGAAAACAAAGACTGCAAATACAGACTCCTGATGCAATGGCAACTAAGCCTCGCCAGACGAGTCTCAGGAGAGTTGGTTCAGCCTAACAAGCGTGAGCCAGCCGCCGCCTCTCCAGCTCACCATTACACACTACCTGCACAAACAGCCATCATTAGGGAATAGATGTATTGGATTCTGCTGCCTATTTGGTGAAACAAACACAAGCAGAGGATAAGGTTCCCTCTGGTTTTTAATGGGTGCAGAGCTATTTAAGTGGCTTTCATCTCGCTACCGAGTCGATACGTCATTCATCCTACAGCTGACATTTTCACCTTTACAAATCTAATTTAATCAAAGTCACGAGGACTGGAGGAGAGAACAATTACAGGAATAAAACTATTACAGTGCCTGGAAATGTTTTTTTTAGGCACAGAGAGAGAGAGAGAGAGAGAGAGAGAGAGAGAGAGAGAGAGAGAGAGAGAGAGAGAGAGAGAGAGAGAGAGAGAGAGAGACAGAGAAAGAGGAGAGACAAAGAACACGATTCACACAAAACAGGTCCATTCTCGTGATTAAATGCACTCCAATAACAGCTTTACCCAACATTGCCACTTATCTTAAAGTGAATGATCATGTGCATAAGAAAAGAAAATTATACTCATCACTTACACCATGTATAAAATCTACTAAACAGAGAGGCAGTGGCACCACGCAAAAACACCCAATACATTTAAAAGGTTAAAAAAAAGAAAGAAAAAGTGAAACATACATGTGCATGAAATTATCACCGCTTTAAGGAATCTTTTTTTTTTCAAGTATAAGGTGATAATGTGTCAAATATGATTCATTCCGTAGTGTTGAGTTCATGTTTTCTACTATATCAAATGTGGCAAGCTAATGCTGAAATACAATGAAGTGTAATTGTATTGCGATCAAAGACAAACAGGTGTTTCTTGTTATTGTCATGGAAAATGTACTGTTGGATCAATTCTAAACTTTTGGTCACTGTGTAATTTAAGCACAAAACCTGCCGTCTAATCTCGGTGCAGCGGATGAACTATAGTGCAGTGATTTCAGATTTATTTGTGACATTTCTGAGTGGATTAAACCCATTAATTAATCTCCTATGTTTTACTGTAGGTCATAATTAAATGTTTCACATTCCATCTCTCCAGAAATATGTTTAAAACCATTTCATTCATGCACCTCCAGAAATACACACAAACGTAGGTTTTGCAGGGTGGGACAACAAAATATTGATAGGGGGCATTTAAGTAACAGCGCAAAAAAGTAAAACAGTAAAAAAAAAAAAATCAGTCAGATCTTGGAAATAAAAAAACAAACAAACATCCATCCATCCATCTCTAAACCCATTTATTCCAGTTAAGGATCACGGGGGGGCATGTTCTTCCACACAAACACGGGGAAAACAAGCAAACACTGTACAAAAAGTGATCTAGGGACCTCCTTGTTGTGAGGCAACAGTGCTAATGTCAAAGTCATCATGCCTCCGTAATAATACAATATTGTTGTAATTCATGAGTAAAATATAATATTAATTCTTATTTTTGTTCTGAAAAGGTATCAGAAGCTATCTACAGACTTACAGAAATTCAAACACTGCAAACACCTTTGGAGTTTACTGAGGCTGGAAGAAAAAAAAAAGTGTTACTGTTACTTTTTCATTCCATCTTCTGCTTCCTTCCTTCATGAAGCCATTGACTTGTCGTGTGGACTTTCACTTTAATTCAAGGGGTTTAACAAAAGTATCACATTATCAGTTCGGAATTTTCAGGCATTTGTATACATCGTCCTTCCAGAGTGGAACAGAGAAGGATTTTCCAAAAAATGTGAAATTGCAGTTAAGGTTGGCAGAAGTCATATAGGAGACTTGAGCCTGGATCTGCTGCCTTTTTTTCCCCAAACAAAGTCCTTTCATGTGCATCAAAACCACCAGTCTGGGACTGGGGATGCAACAGAATTGTAGTATGGACAGTTTCTTAAATTAGGCCACAGAAGCCTATAACTCCCGAAGAGTTGTCATGGGTATGATGAGGGGATCATTCCTGTTGGGAGTAGGAGAACGAACCCAAACAGGTGAAAAAGTCTATGCATAGTAGCTGGCTGTAGAATCAGTTATTTAAAAAGGTTCCTTCACATTTACTCAGTCAAACATGCAGAGCTGAGACCAGACACTTCCAATGACATTTCTGCCCGTTACATTTAAAGAAAGAAGCAGTTTAATGTGAAGTTTTTAGCTTGCCCCACTGGACTGCACTTTATAGGTGTTAAGCCTGCAATGGTGTTAGCATTCAAATTCAATACTAGACTGAGTGAAATTATTTTGTCCCAAAGTAAAATGTTGACCCCCAAAACATCTAAAAATAGGCCCAAGGTTGAAAAATCCTAGAGGTTAATTTTGAAAACAACCTCATTTATCCACAAAAGTTTAAACAGGAGACATTTTTTAATGTAGCATAATTTCCATAAAATGCAGTGTTAAAACTGTTTTCTGCACATGAGAAACAACATGATTTTGTTCTTCAGTAGTCTCCTATTTATCCAGACATGTTTAAACATGAGCAATTTGATAAGTACATTTCTGACCAGAGGCTCCTCAGTGTGACTCCCCAGACAGGAAATTCATTAAGGTTCCCTTGAGCAAGGTCCTTAATAGTCACGTTGTTCCTCTGTACAGTTGAGCACCTTGCATGACAACAAGCTAACACTGATGTGTGAATAGGTGAATATGAAGCATCATTGTAAAGTGCTTTGAGCATCTGCAACAGATGGAAAAGCAGGAAATGTAGTCATGTATATTACAATAGCCAAGTGGCCTCTGTGTGTGCGTGCATATGGCTTTGATCATGGAGAAACCGGGGAGAGCTGACATTTGGTATGCTTATGTATTTTGGGTAAAGGATGAACACTGTTGAAAATGGAAAGTTGGTAGGACAAATTTTTTTTTTTTTTGAGAAATTAGCAATTTTAGCTAACCAGAAAACAATGTACAATGTGCTGCAATGCACCATGGGAGTTTGGGGGTTAGGGATTTTAAATGTTATTGTGGTTCATGTTAGTTTAACAGTGTTGTTAGTGTTAGTTTGTGTTTTTGTAGTTTAATTGGTTTAGTTAGTTAAGTGTCATGTTGCCGTTACCATGAGTGTAAAGTGTACTGTGTTTGATGTCTTCCGCCATCGTCTCATTTTGTGCATATCTAAAAATAGAAGCTGTGCGTGCGTGTCTATAACTTCAAACACGGACAAACTGGGTAGAGCTGACATTTGCTGTTTGGTATGCTTATGTATTTTGGGTCAAGGATGAATGCTGCAAAAATAGAATGTTGATAGGACTAATATTTTTGGAGAAACTACGGATATTAACTAACATTGCTAATTACATTCTGGACTCACACACCATTCCAGCAGGGGGCGGTAAATTATCTTTATATTAAAAGCGTGAATGGGTGCCTGCGTGATTTTATTTAGTAAGTTCAATGTAAGTACATAATAGAATTGCAAATATGTTAGAAATACATTGATGACACAAGAAAGTGAAAACATTTATTTCCACTGTGGTCCATTTAAAAATCAAATGACAAAACAGAAGCAAAAATAAAATAAAAATAATGATAATAGTGTGTATATGATAACAAGAACCTAAACAATTTATAAAATACATTAAGACAGTAAATTAACATAAAAATACATAATTAACAGGAACAAAGGGTCAAGTTCTTCTTCTAAAAACTGTTGAGGTCTACTCTCATCTCACTCACTCATCTTCAACCGTTTTTAAGTGTTCGGGTCGCGGGGGCAACAGCTCCAGCAGGGGACCCCAGACTTCCCTTTCCCATGCCACATTGACAACCTATGACTGGAGGATCCCGAGGCATTCCCAGGCCAGTGTGGAGATATAATCTCTCCACCTAGTCCTGGGTCTTCCCCGGGGTCTCCTCCCAGATGAACGTGCCTGGAACACCTCCCTAGGGAGGCGCCCAGGAGGCATCCTTACCAGATGCCTAAACCACCTCAGAGGTCTAATGTTCTAAAAACATTCTGGACTCACATGCCATTCCAACTCATTATAGAAACTTTGCATAATTTATTACCACTCTTGAAAAATGTCAGCTGCCTATTTTATAAACACTACCCAATCTAGAGCTCATGGATCCCCACGGGCAACACACTAGGTTTACTATAATCCTGTATGTAGTACTTCCACTTGCCCAAAGCACTGTTGCTGCTTTGAAAAACCAGTGCATGTCATCGGACTGAAAACTAGGATGCGTGACAGTTTTGAAGGAGTATCCCTTTAACATTAGAGAAACAGACAGGCAAACTGTGTGCACAACAATATGCCTAAGTGGCAAAACCAAATACCAACTGGAAAGCTCTTCAAAAGGCAAGTTTGTAATACAAACAACAATATGCTCTGATACAGCGCTGCACTAAATAAACATAACGTAGTTTGCACCCTTTATGGACAAAACCCGATTAAGCAAGTTCAAGTTTTAGTTTTGTGTTTGGCCGTGTCACGTGTGGTACCTTTTGGAGGCATTTCCCCAAGCTCCATGTTTGTCGGTCAAGATGTTGACAATCTTCTGGATGAGCTGTGTGGCTGTTACATGGTCACGGTACTTGGCTGCTCGAATCAGGTGGTCACACATTTTCTCCTCGTCTCGTTTCTCTGCCGCATACTGAGCGCAGTTAGACTGGGGAGGAAAAAATAAAACTTTATACAGTCTGAAACAAAAAAAAAAAGTGATTATTGTACATTCATACAAAACCATTTGAGTAAAAAAAAAAAAAAGATTTTTTTTTTCAAAACTGAGAAAACAAGCCAAAGAGTACCTTTACGCATTATGAGTAAAAACAAATGAAAAGCATTGTGTCATTTCTGCCCTTGTGTCATGTTGATTAATAACAGTGGACACATATTTACTAATGCCCTCCGGCACACCAAATCATACCATACCCACAATGCACAGGGAGGACATTTTTCTCTGTCGGAATTTGTTATCAGAACAAGCCTTTGAACTTGGCAGAGGTGGAAAAACTAAAACACAGCCTGAAAATATCAACTATAATTTTATTTTCCATCCTTTTCAAAACCAGTTTCCATTATAAAGATTGGGTCAATACTGCGATATCCCAAATGTTGTAGTACATTACCAACCATCTCAAATTAACCTTAAAGTAACTAAGAGTACACAAACATACAGTAACTACTAATCCACATATAAGTCTTAATAAATGAAACCTTCTCAAAGTTTGTGGTTAAGCATTTTTTAAGGGGACCGCCATTTCAATTTGAAAGACAACATTTCATGCGTGACAGAAAACCGATCGATATAAATGACATTAGAGGAGGTTTCCGTAGGGTGTTAACCCTTAATTATCAATCTATGTCTCTTTCTTTGTGTGGGATCAGAGTGGTCACTGACCCCACATGAAGACCTTAGAATGAATAAAATGAAGAAAGTATGTAAACAAGATGTTGGGGAAAATACGTTGATGTGAATTTCGTTTGTCTCTTAACTGCAATCAGTTTAAGAAAGAAAAGCAGCAATGGGGAGACAGAAGGAGGAAACCAGGCCAAAAAAGGACTAAACGGTTGGTATAACAAAGTCCATAAATTACTAGATTATGTTATTCTTCAAACATAACACAGCAGATCTGCAGCCAAATCCATCATGCACATTAGCAGTGGATGGTATAAACAGTGTAGAAAGTACACCAGTTTGAATTTGCTATACAGCATGGATTTTGATTACACCGTGGTGACCCACAGAGCACACTCTGTCATCATCCTGCATCATTGAATTGTCTGGAAAATGCAGCAGATTGTTGTGTTTTAGACTCACCCCCATTTTGTGGGACATCCACCATGGGAGAAAATTTTGCGATCTACCCTCAAGCCAATCCAATTTATGTGAACAGTGCAAACAATTGCATTGTAAAAGGTATATCATTCAGGGAAAAAGAAAAACTGAGCACCAGTGTTAACAGAAAGTGTGACCGGCATTAGCTATGAAAAATGGTGTATCAGAGAGTGTTGCATTGCATCTATTAGGTGGGAAAACCTTGGGGAAAGGTTTTATATATTAATTGCAGGTGCATAATTTTTATTTATACCATGGTCAGTGAGAATTCCATGTCTAACTGGCGTGCATTACTTTCGTGTATACGCACACGTAGTTCGGCGAGTTAAGTCACTGTAATATCACTCAGCTCTGGTCGTCACCATAGCAACATGCAAATCAGTTGGCGCAGATCAGCTGTGTTTTGACAGGTGAATGACAGAAACGCGATAAAACATGGATTTCCAAGTGAATTTTAATATTTTTGGCCAAAACAAAACATTTGAGGAATGGGAAGAGGAGGAGAGGAAACGAGAAGAACAGCAAAAGCAATGGCATAAAGATTTAACATCAGACAAACTGGACAAGACTGAAGACGGGAAAGAAGAAGAACACAAAAAAAGTTAACATATAAATATCTGTGTGTTAGCTCACTGTGTGGCACCATGGTATAAGCAGATTAAGCAATTCGAAGTCGTGCATTATACGCGCGCTTCGCGTTGTGGTTTTAGACTCTGCGTCGTGCATTCAAACCGTATAATGCACGGCTTCTCGTTGTTTAATCCTTACTTATTGCAGTTTTACACAATCCAGTGCATCCATAAAGTATTCATAGCACTTCACTTTTTCCATATTGTGTTATATTACAGCTTTATTCCAAAATGGAGCAAATTCATTTTTTCCCCTCAAAATTCTGCTCAGTCACAGCACCCCATATCGACAACATGAACAAAGTCTTTTGAAATTTTTGCAAATTTATTAATAATAAAAAACTAAGAAATCGTGTGCATATGTATTCACACCCTTTGCTCAATATTTTGTTGATGCATTGTTGGCAGCAATTACAGCCTCGAGTCTTCTTGAATATGATGCCAAAAGCTTGGTGCACCTATCTTTGGACAGTTTCGCCCATTCCTCTTTGCAGCACCTCTCAAGCTCCATCAGGTTGGATGGAGAGTGAAGGTGCACAGACATTTTCAGATCTCTCCAGAGATGTTCAATCGGATTCAGGTCTGGGCTCTGGCTGGACCACTCAAGGACATGCACAGAGTTGTCCTGAAGCCACTCCTTTGATATCTTGGTTGTGTGCTTAGGGTCACTGTCCTGGTGAAAAATGAACTGACACCCAGTCTGACGTCAAGAGCGCTCTGGAGCAGGTTTTCATCCAGGATGTCTCTGTAGATTGCTGCATTCATCTTTCCCTCAATCTTAACTAGTCTCCCAGTTCCTGCTGCTGAAAAACATCCCAACAGGATGATGCTGCCACCACCACCATGCTTCACTGTACGGATGGTGCCTTAAATCTTTGTCTCATCAGACAAGAGAATTTTGTTTCTCATGGTCTGAGAGTCCTTCAGGTGCCTTTTGGTAAACTCCAGGTGGGCTGCCATGTGCCTTTTACTAAGGAGTGGCTTCTGTCTGGCTACTCTACCATACAGACCTGATTGGTGGATTGCTGCAGAGATGGTTGTCCTTCTCGAAGGTTCTCCTCTCTCCAAAGAGGAATGCTGGAGCTCTGACAGAGTGACCATCAGGTTCTTAGTCACATCCCTGACTAAGGCCCTTCTACCCCCAATCACTCAATTTAGACGGGCGGCCAGCTGTAGAAAGAGTCCTGGTGGATCTGAACTTCTTCCATTTATGGATGATGGAGGCCACTGTGCTCATTTGGGAACTTCAAAGCAGCAGAAATGTTTCTGTACCCTTCCCCAGATTTGCTTGGTTTGTGCTCTGACATGCACTATCAACTGTGGGACCTTATATGTAGACAGGTGTGTGCCTTTCCAAATCATGTCAAATCAACTGAATTTACCCCAGGTGGACTCCAATTAAGCTGTAGAAACATCTCAAGGATGATCAGTGGAAACAGGATGCACCTGAGCTCAATTCTGAGCTTCATGGCAAAGACTGAATACTTACGTACAAGACTTCTTAGTTTTGTTTTTTTATAAATTTGCAAAAATTAAAAAAAAAAAAAATTCACACTGTCATTATGGGGTATTGTGTATAGAATTTTGAGGGGGAAAATGAAATTCATTTATTTTAGAATAAGGGTGTAACATAATGAAATGTGGAAAAAGTTAAGCACTGTGAATACTTTCTGGATGCACTGTAAATGCTCTTAAAGTACTACTATGTGAAATGTGCACTAGTAGTTGTTGTTCCTCAGTGATGACAATGATCAAGGACATCACATAGAGCTCTGGTCCCAACCTGGGGTCCGAGCCTCTTTAGGAGATGCCAACGATCACAGAGGGTGCCAGAGGTTTTGGCTGTTCTGAGGTTATCAAAAATAAAGTTCACATACTTAATAAAGCCATAATAACACACTTACTTGACAAAACTATTTAAAAAGATGATTTTCTTTGGATGAGAGAAAAAGGAGTAAAACCTATTATGGCAATGTGAGTTCACTCCAAAATTTATTTCCATCTTCCTTCATGCACCACACACCTCCACCGTGTTTCTTAAAAATCGGTTCAGCAGTTTTACAGTAATCCTGCTAAGAGTGAAGCAACCAGCCTAAAAACATTACCCAAAGAATACTTTCCAAAAAATAATTATTTTATTTATGAATATATCTTTTTCTTCATGTGATTAATGATCCTGTGGCTTTCCAGTCTTTTAAACACATGTAAAGCAAACTTAGAGAATCTCCATCTCCTCTTTTCTGAGACACATGAAGTACTAATCAGCTGCGCTGTGTTCAAACCCATAACCATAAACAAACACTTCATCACCTGTGTATTAAGCTTGTCCAAATACCCAAACCCTCCATGCTGTAATGGGCTTTCCTAATATCCACAGCCAAAGTCGGCCATGGCAGAATAAACCAAATTCACACACTTACCCCTAAAATAACAACCACAAAAGGCTGAAAACTTCAGTAAGACCATTAAAGTTCAGTTTAAGTGGGAAAAAAATGAGTCGATGTTAATTCTACAGGTCATTTCGTTTATGTCATGTGAGAGAATAAGCTTGGTAATTATGAAGGGCTTATTGTGTCATGTTATTGTGAAAGTTCCAGTCTGAGCTACAGCTTCTCTGTTTGCACAGGCTTGCGTTCAGTTCCATTCACATCCAGTGACAGAATAAAGGAGCAAAACCAAAAGGAGAATTCTAGGGACTTTCTAACAAACTAATCTTTAAAACTACAGTGTGTAGGATTTATGGGTGTTTACGCACAGAAATAGAATACAGCATTTCAGAACTATCTGTTCATTAGCATGTAATTAACTAAAACAAGGAATCAATGTGTTTTCATGAGCTCAGAATCAACCCTTGGCAACTACTTCGGAGTAGGCCCCTTCATGGAGGCTGCCATATACAAGGGCCATGTTGGTACAGTAACACAAAAGGGACATGTTTACTCTGAATTTAGAAGCTTGGCTTGAAGTCTTAAGAAAAAAAGAGGAATCGGTGGTCACTCTCATATACACTGAACCCTTAATTTTGTGAAATAGAGGATTATACATGTTGCTCATCACAAAAGAAGGCAAAGGAGCACGAGTCCCCATCGCCAAAGATTGGAAAATGTGAAGGAGAAATAAAATCATGAAACGTCACCACTAGATGACACTAACTCATACACACTGTAGCGTTAATTAATTATAAAAGATGAACAAAAAGTGAGCTTTTATAATAGCAAGCATGGCTTTTATTATGTCGAAGGGGTTAATGTTTACAGCTCAATAGGAATACAACCACGAAAAAACAATTCATACTCAAAGACAAGCAGCTCTGCATAGCGAGTCAAAGTGCAGCTGAAGAGCACAGATGGTAAACTTTGCTCTGTTTGCTTCCCACCCAGGCAACCACCGAGGCCCACCTTACTGGCAGAGAGACCGTTATGACTTGCGACACTGTAATCATGGGCAGTACCTTCCACTACATGGCCTGGCTGACATGGTCGGCCAGCATGGGTGCCTGCTCTGCCAGAGGAGACAGCTTGCTGTAGATGAAATGATAATGGTTGGCATTAATCATGTCAATTACACAGGGTTGTGTCTCCCACAATTCATCCATATTTCAGCTAAATAACTGTGGATGAGTGTTAGAGTTTGGGGAGGAAATGGGCTGCTGAGATGTGATGGGAAAGAACAGTAATCACCTCCAAACGGGGGTGGGATTACATGCATGTGCAAAGGCAAACTACCAAAGCATGCATGTGCTTAAATGATATTAAAAAATATAAATACACATTTCAAAAAGGCATAATCAAAACATCTTTAAGGTGCTAAAGCAGCTTTATCAGAGGTTGTAGCTCATGATTTTGCAATGCTGATTCTACACATAATAGGCAGAGGAAACGAGATGTTCCGGAGCAGCGGTGCTGTAACAGTGTCACTCTTATCTAAATGCTGTAGTTGTTGTCAGACGATGCCTTGGCTCTCCCCCTCCTCTTCTGCTCTCTCTCGCTCTGTAGGTTGAAAGGGTTAACCAGTATAATAGGCCAGAGAATGGAAGCTCATTACAAGATATCAGCCCAATGTTTATCAATTAGAGTGACAGAGGAAGGCTGGGTGCTGTTTCCGTGCCACAGTGAGCCTTTAACACGCCGAATGACAAAAAATAGGGTCGTGAGGTTCTGTCAGAGAACAGGAAGAAGAAACAAAACCAGCAGAGATGTTATTAAAGCACTTGATTTGCAATCTCTTGACACTGGTGGCACATCAGGGTTGCTACATTCGCCACTGCTGGGCTATCGCTCCACAAGAATCTCCAATTTCTCACATCCGTCGACAAGCACTCCCAGAGGGTTCCATTTATAAACGGGTGGAGAAACTGTCCACAAGAAAGGCGAGACATCAGGCTTGTCCTTGTCTAGCATCAGAGAATGCAAATACACTGCAAATAAATTCCTTGTGGAACACAATGGAGGTCTGGTGAGATGAGACGACAAAGCGAGAAAGGAGGATGGCGGGGGGGGGGGGTTGCTCAACCAAACTACATGCTGAACCAGTCTGCCAATTGGTTTCAAAGAGATTCTCTCGCACTTGATCTCTTGCCCTCGAGTTTTCAAATTGCAACATAAAACGTCACCGGGGGAATTCAGACAATGAGCAGGGAAGAAACGAGTGAAAGGGAGAGGAGGGGAAGAAAAATGAGGGCTTAAAAGTACAATGGCGAACAAAAGTCACCATATGACAATGCCTGACAGCCACTTCAATTCTGAAACGATGTCCCTGTCATGCTGTGCTCCCAAGTATTGATTTTTCCACCCACCCCTATTGGAGGTCGCAAAAAAAAAAATAAATAAATAAATCATCTAATCCAGTTGAAACAGATCCCTGCTGCTGGCATCAGTCCCTTGCTAGAGGCCATCAAGATTAACGGTGGTGCAACACTTATCAATCTGTCTCGTCCTCACACAGTGTGTGGCTGATCTTTAATGGACTGATCACCAAACTGAGGTGGCAGCTTCTTCATTTCTTCCACCAAGAAAGCGCTCGTCTCTGCAAAACTACAGCCCTCTCCTCGCACTGCTCAGCTTCAAGGTCACGTCACGTGAAATATTATACGTGCTGGACTGTAATCTGAAGGTGATAAGTCCAATGAAGTCAGAAAGCATTCTTTCTCAAAAACAAATGTGATGGAATACAGAGATGAACAAACTGCTTCAACTACTGGACTAAAGAGTGCAGCAGCTCTGCTGAAACATATTTGACAAATATGATAGCAATAGCACTTACCATAGTGAAGTAATAACCTTTCAAATGGTGGTACAAACATCAAATCAGGTAAGAATATACCAGAGAGATTACTCTTTTGAATAGTCCACGGACCACTTAAAATATTTAAAGAAGCTTAAAAATTTCTGCCATTTTAGTATATTCAACTGTGCAGAATCCCAAGAGATTAACCAATTTGTGTGAGCTTTGTGTCCAAAATCAGGTTATTGACAACAAAGAAGTTCTACATAGGCCTCTAGTATATCATAGCCTGAAGCAGATGAAAGTCTAAAGCTGACCGTGAATGCAAAGCCAGTCCATCACAGGTTACATCCCACACCAAGGTTGTTGTCCACTTACAGCTGGTTGGGCTGCAATGATGCAGATGAAATGTTATGTTCAAGAAAACAGACAGGCAGCGTGGCACAGAATTAAACCCAGGTTTATATATTGGTAGACTGCAATCGTGGCATGCTGAAGTAATGTTGCATAAGTTGAGAAATGGCTTGTGCAGGTTCAAATTTGGATTCTAAATGGTTAAAAAGGCATGATTTGATATGAGGATCATCAATACTGGGAAGGTCTCTGCATATTTATCAAAGAAAGAATTTACATACCAACTATGGCAAACATCTTGGAACATGGCTGCCAATTTGAAATTTTGAGAAGCCCATGGGCATTTTCAAGAGGGCAACGTCAAAAGAAGTATGTTTGCCAAATCTTGTACTTGTACCTCCAATTGAAATATTCTGTTTTCTGTGACACTACAAGATTCATGGATAGATGTGAGGGGGTTCATCAACTCCTTATTCAGAGCTGACCTTCATGTGTTGTAGAGGAGGGGAGAAATTCTCCTGGTGACAATGGATTCTGTGCCAGAGTGAAACAAAAGGAAGTGTGGAGTAAAGTCATATTTCTAGCTTAGCTGGTCACACATAATGATGGAAGCTGCAAAGGAAGTATCTGGGGACTTCATTACAGTGACAAGAGACCAAGAATACTGCTCCCCGACCATCTTCTGTACTTCACGTCTTCTATCCTACACTGCTGTCGTGAGTGAACTAGTCCATGCTGCAGACTAAGAAGACAAGTGTTGAAGAAAGAAACACCAAAACACAGCAGCTTAGCATATTTCAACAAAACAATGACCAAGTGTTCAAAAGACTGCAACCTGCTCTTCAGATGCTGCAAGATTCCTACAAGGGGATATTTCCCACTCAGGTTTCTATTTTTGTTTTTAATCAAGAAAAGCTAGTAGATTTTACAGAAGTGTGAACGCATAGAAGTAGATGAGCGTTGGGTTGTTTTTTTGTTTTTTTTTTAGAGCTGACGGCTGATTTGGCCAGAATGAGACTGAAGCACATCCATCAGTCCAACTTCTACAAACAACACGGTGTGAATTCTTTTTAGATTTGGTGGAATTCTGGATTTATTCAGTTTCATCAATAATTATCATTCTTCCCAGCAGATATAGACACCACCCCTCAAATAATAATAAAATGGATCTTGCTACTGGTTAATGCCTTTGTCTTGTATTCACTTGCATCAGTTGATCTGTTGATTATTTAAAAAATAAAATAAAATTTCACAAAACACAGAGGAAAAAGGCCTGACCTTAAACAAATCATCACAATTTGAGATTAATCCATTTGAAGATCTGAAGTTTTGGGGGGGGGGGGGGGGGGAATCCATGCTAATCTTGCAATTATTCTTATTTTTTTCGTCAAAGGTTGCCCTGAAATAAACACCAGAGGAGAGGGTAAGCATTCATTGGTGAAATTACCGGTTCAGAATAAACTCGGCACCATATCTGGCCAATGTGCAAACAGTCTGAGAAAACTGATTTAAAATTAGATGGTACACTGGCCAGAACTTTCACAGATGTTCTGATTTTTGCACTTTAAATCTACAGTGTGTAGGATTTGGTGTCATCTAATCTGCTACAGTTTGCCAAATGGCATATGGGAGACTTGGTCTAAGATTTAATCTTCTTTCTTGCATGAAATTAATTTCCTGCTTCCCTCCACCATTAAGCTATGACTGTGGTAGAACAGTCAAGCGTTGTAATATGCATAGTTTCTCCAATTACACTGACAGAAGCCTATATAACTTCTTCAGATATGTCATGGGCGTCTTGGTGGGTTCTCTCACCAGTCTCCTTGCACAGCCACACAGATTCACCATACTATCATATTGTTCATATTTCTTAATAACTGATGTAAATAAAGTCCAAGATGTATTTGGTGACTTCGAAATGTTCATGTGTTTATCCCCCGACTTGTTGAGGGTAAAAGACTGCACAAGAGGTGCAGAGCATCCCCGCATCCACTACACTATCAAACCACCTTGGTTCCTGAAAGGAAACCACCCAGACACACAACTGGTCAATCCCAAACTCTCAAAAGTCGCCATCAGGTCAGGTGACATGTGGGCATCCCATGGGGCTTCTACACTAACTGGTGAACTCAACAGTGAGCAGAGCTGAGTGCTGGATCATGCACAGAGTGTATCTCATGGGCAAAATGTTGTAGCCAACTTTCCCTCACCATGCAAGTGGTGTTCTCACACGTCCAAGTGAGAAACCAATGTCATTCCAACAGTACTGAATTCTGGTTGCTTTAACTGCTGCAACAGTCTACAGGAGGTTAAATTCACGACTATTTATATCAAAGTGCTAAACAAAAACTCTAGTCAAAAGAGAATAAATGCCAATGAGAAAGGTACATGACAACAATGCATAAAAATAATGAGCCAAAGAGATGATAATAGAGGAAAAGGTGCAACTTGTAGTTTGGTGCAACTTATATACTTTTCTCCTTTTCAAAAGTCATTTTTTGACAGGTGTGACTTATAGTCCAGAAAATACAGTGCATCAACAGTTAACTGCCAAATATATTTAAATCACTACTTGGTGGATTTTTACATTTGTTATACAATACAAGAAACAAAAAATAAATTATTAGAATTTTTTTAAATTGTGAAAAATACTAGGTAATAGTACCCACTGGCATGAAGACGACAACATCTATGGCAATCTAATATTTGACCCCAATGACCTTGACCTTTGCCAAAACAAAACCCTTAAGGGCAATTCTGGGGTCAAGTTTCACATACACAGCAAGTTTGGTGGAAACTGGCTCAAGCACCTTGGCATATCCTTGTCCAGGTTCTATCTGTAAAGCTTATCTCTGTGTGTGTGCCTGTCTGTGATGCAGAGGTTTCCAGAGACCAGTGCTACGTTAATAGAACGTAATGGGCATCAGCTCAATGTTAATGTCATTAATGTAGGGAGAAGCAGCAGATCGTTTTACAAGCTCAGCAGCAGGAAGACAATGACGCCAAGCACTAATTAGCTGCTATCGTCTAGCTTTCACTGGATCTCTTAGACAATTATTCCACATTTCACTGGAGGATGAAACGAGGGGGATTAAAAAATAAAAGCCTTGAGCATACAGTAAGACTAAGAAAGAAAAGCAATGACTTGGGTCTTGCTCAGTCTTCCTTATCTAGGCCTCCTTATCTGCCCTTATGCCCCTGAGCCCACCACATTTCATCCTTAATGAACAGCCCCATAAACAGGAGTTCGATTTTTCTCCCCTTCTTTCTATCGCTTTTCTTCCTTCTCCTTCTTGCTCCTCTGTGAGATAGCCAAGTCCATCATTTGTTGTGCTGCACCGCAGCATCCGATCTGCAGATCTCCTCCACATTAAGGATCCTATTAGATAGAGAACCCTAAAAGGTAATTGGATTTCCCCCCTAGTTATCTTCATCTCAGTTTCACCCTAAGCCCACTGTAATAACTTACTCTCAGGGCCAAAGATAACTCAATTCTGTCCCAGAGAGAGAGAGCTACTGTGAGCGAGCGAGTGGGCCGGAGAGACTGTGAGTGAGAGCAAAAGCATATGCTGCATCTCCGAGGGAACCGGGAACCTAAATCACACGGCTCCTCTATCACTGCCTTCTCAAGGATATGAACTCTGACAAAGAGGAAACATAAATTTGTTTTTATGTATTAAATAATTCTCTTTTCTTACAGCCAGGTTCATAAGTATTTGGGCAGCGATACCATTTTTTTTTTATCACGTTGCCTCTGTACACTAACATAGTGGATGGAGCTGAAATGAAACGTGCATTTCGTGTATACTTTCAGTTTTAATTTGAAAAGGTGTGCAAAAAACATGGACTATTTAGGAATCTTTTATAGACAGTCCCTCCATTAATTGGACAAACTAAAGATTACTGTCAATGCAAATCATTACTTTTACAGCCAGTTTTCTTTATACAAGTCAGATGATGGATACAAGCACTTTGGACTTCATTTATATCAATCATTAGGAAAGACAAACACTATGGTACTGACTATGCAAGAGAAACAGTAGTGAGGGAAGCCACCAAGACACCATGACAACTATGAAGGCATTCTGTGAATGTGAATGGTGAAACTGTGCATAATGAAACTTTTGTCTGCTGCATCAGCTTCATGCTGGAGTAGCACTGAGAAGGATCTTCTTAAAAGGCCATGTGAAATTTCAATTAGAGTTTGCCAGAAGGCACATACAGGCCTAGAGCTCGTCAGATTTGTTATATTAAAATCTTTACCTGTTCCACTCCACTTTTAAAGTGTATAAATGCAGATGCAACAGGCATAACATGGAGTATTTTTAGTTTCTCAAACTGCCTTCTTCAGAATTGTTATGGGTGTCTTGGTGGCTTCCCTCACAGCACTGCTTCTTGTATGGTCACTTTTTAAAAAATTATTTTCAAAGAAACATCTACTAGTAATGGGCGATAGAAATGATGTGATATAAACTATACAAAACTGGCCTACGATAAGAGATTTTAATTCTATTGCACTATCGCAGTAATGCATATTAACGGACTGAAAGTGGCAGCAATGCAACAATAAGGATGCCGGCTGCTGTTAAACGGCATAGAAGAAGAAGAATGTTGATGACAAAATCTATTAGCAACCCGTGGAAGTTAGGGCCATGAGCTGCAACTAGCTGCAAGCCATAATCATCATTTTGATTAAACATAAACAACAACGAAGGAGCTGGTGAAAATGAGCGATGCAAGATCCATTATTTGGACTTGGCTCAGATTTAAGCCACCTGAGGAGCAGCAGCAAACTATACTCTGTAGAGTGTGTGGGGCAACAGTTCCAGCTACGAGAGGAAACACAAGAAACCGAAACTTTTTGAACCACTGAATCAATATGATCAATATGAAATGGTTCGAAGCATTAATACAATTAAATATGGCGACATCTGCTGGCCAGTCTTCAACAACTACAACTTTATTTTCAGAATGGAGGATTACATATCCAAACTGAAATAATTTTCTAAAGTGGACTTTCGATCGAAGCAGGAGGTAATAATTAAAAGACGACCTACACTGGAGCTGAAAGGCTTGCTTCAGACTGTGGTACAGAAGACTTGATGTTTTCAAACGGAGCAGGACACACAAAAAGGCTAGCTGGGTGAATGTCCAGCAAGGAACTGCCTTTTCCTGCTTTATTTTCTCAACTTGTGACATTGCCTGGACTCAGATGGGATATTGTGACCTGAAGAATTTACAAAGAAGTCATCAAACACGAGCGGTAGACCACTCACATTCAAAGCCAGAAAAGGCTCCAAACAAACAGTTGGAACAGGACTGATGAAGGATGACTTCCCTGACAGTGATCTCCGCTGAGACAGAGAGACTTTTAAAACTGAAGGAAGCTAATAAACTTCAACAAGCAAGTCAGTGTTTTTTTTGTTGTTGTTGTTTTTTAGAAGGAGAGGTACATGGACTTCATTGATAAGTAAAGGTAAGTCCATAATAATTTTTTTTTTTTTATTAAATGTGCTTTTTGTGTGCTAGTTTATACGTGTAAAGAATGCTGATATGAGATTTTAAACATAACCCGTTAACTGCTGCCAATCATTGCTGCCAACGGTGAATAAGCTACTTTGTGGGGTTCATATGTTTGTAAATCTGATTGTGATGAACTCAGTGCCTCACCAGCCATCAACCTCACCGCACGTCACTGATATATCGTGATAAATGTCTTTATCACAAGAGGCTGCAATGTATATTGCAATACAGATTTTAGGCCATATCACCCATCCCTAATACCTACCATGGACAGATTTATGGAAAAGGCCCACTGAATGGCATGATGGATGACACCTGCCTGTGACTGGACGCCTGCATGGACTTCTCATCATATTCATCTTTTGTTGTTACGTTCTGTTTTGTAAAACTTTGCAAAATCTTGTAACTGTTACAATGGCCTAAGCAGTGGGTCACCCCTCTGAGTCTGGTCTGCTTGAGGTTTCTTCCTCATTATTATCAGAGGGAGTTTTTCCTTACCACTGTCGCCTGTGTGCTTGCTCTCTGGGTTGGTAAGGTTAGACCTTACTTGTGTGAAGTGCCTTGAGGCAGCTTTGTTGTGTTTTGGCGCTATATAATCTAAATAAACTGAAATTGAATTAAAGTCACTACATAGTACCATACTATTTATATTTCTTTCTTTCACTATCTCCCATTTTCATCAGGGTCACCACAGCAGATCCAATACGGATCTGTATGTTGATTTGGCAAAAGTTAAACATCAAATGCCCTTCTTGGGGCAACTCCACATTACATGGACAATAGGCAGGGGTACCCTTGAAACATTCTGGAAACAAGTGCACTAACTGCTTGATCACCACATTAATGATTGGCATACATCACCTCCAGGACCTATTTGGTGACTTGGAGATGTCATGTGTCTAAAGAAATCTGGCTATAGAAGTAATGATTTGTATTAACAATAATGCTCACCGTACATTTAGTTTTTCCAATTACTTACAGCATCAAAAAAAAAAGAAAAAAGGAGGAACTGTGGATAAGAATGGCTTTAAATCTTTAGCAGTTATTTTTCTCAAACCCCTTGAATAAAAGATGAAATCCCACACTACAAGCAGTGCTTGTTTGTTTCAACTCAATCGTGGCGGCATACAGAGGCAAAATTAGAAAAAACGTATCACTGTCCAAGTATTTATTTACCTAACTGTATGGCTTGCTTGGTATTTCATCCAACTAAAGAGTGTTAACATTTAATTTATGGTAAGGAGAGAGGAAGCAGACCATGTAGCAATGTCATCTATGCTGACTGCCATTTCAAACTAGTTGCACAATTTGGAGGCATATTTTAGTGAATAAAGAAACAAAAAGCTACAGCATCCTAAAAGAACAATGCAGAGTACTAGAGTTCAAAAGAGAGGACATAGCTGAAAAATATTTTAAAATCCTCCACCCCCCACCCTCAGGGAGAGATGTTTCATTGGCCTGTTATTTTTATTGTGGCAGTGCAAAATGAAACTGTGAGCTCAAGCAGAGCTTGTATGGAGGCAAAAATCAATACAGCAATATCAGAGCAAGACTTATCAGGGCTTCACTTCTTCTCTGAGGTCACCGAGGAGCAACTGCATTTAAGAGGGGAATTCAATTGTGAAACATAGTTTGGGGCAAGCTATTGTTGGTATCTGATTAGGACTGACTGGAAGACCGCAAAGGTAACATAAGTTCAAAAACAAAATAAATACAGTGAATGGGAATGTAACACTACATTAATTACAAAGACTGAGGAGCTGACCCGCTCCTTAATTAACAAACATCAAACCCTAACTGTTACAGGAAATGTTCTATAAAAATGGATCAACATAGATACTCCGGTTTATACACTATTGTATAGAAGGCAGTGTTACCAAGCATTACGTATGTTCTCCATTGTTTTTTCTGCTTGAGATCATCACAGTAGAATCAATATACTGCACTTGGTTTCAAAACAGAAGGTTCCTGGTTCAAGACTACCCATGACAATTCTTCAGGTAATGTGGAGTTATTTCGGGAGAAAAACAGCATCCAGAGAAAAACTTTCAAATCAACATACAATGTGACTAATGGTAATATCAGTTATTAAATAACAGCAGATGACAAAATTACTGATTCCCTGTTAACTGAAGTATCAATCACAAAGAATATTTGTGTTATTGCTACTAGTTTTTACAGCACGTGCAGCAATGCGTCTTTCATTCATTCCTTTTTCTGACTCACTTCACTGCAGTCAAGATTATGTCTGCCTGTCTGTTGATTTACTCCTTCCGGTAGTGTAGGCTCATTTGTCATGAAATATAAATTAGTGTAATTTTTTTTTTTTTTGGTAAAAGCAAAAACTCACCAGATTCTGTTAGAATATGATTTAAACATACACTCAACAAAAATATAAACGCAACACTTTTGGTTTTGCTCCCATTTTGTATGAGATGAACTCAAAGATCTAAAACTTTTTCCACATACACAATATCACCATTTCCCTCAAATATTGTTCACAAACCAGTCTAAATCTGTGATAGTGAGCACTTCTCCTTTGCTGAGATAATCCATCCCACCTCACAGGTGTGCCATATCAAGATGCTGATTAGACACCATGATTAGTGCACAGGTATGCCTTAGACTGTCCACAATAAAAGGCCACTCTGAAAGGTGCAGTTTTGTTTTATGGGGGGGGGGGGATACCAGTCAGTATCTGGTGTGACCACCATTTGCCTCATGCAGTGCAACACATCTCCTTCGCATAGAGTTGATCAGGTTGTCAATTGTGGCCTGTGGAATGTTGGTCCACTCCTCTTCAATGGCTGTGCAAAGTTGCTGGATATTGGCAGGAACTGGTACACGCTGTCATATACGCCGGTCCAGAGCATCCCAAACATGCTCAATGAGTGACATGTCCGGTGAGCATGCCGGCCATGCAAGAACTGGGACATTTTCAGCTTCCAAGAATTGTGTACAGATCCTTGCAACATGGGGCCGTGCATTATCCTGCTGCAACATGAGGTGATGTTCTTGGATGTATGGCACAACAATGGGCCTCAGGATCTCGTCACGGTATCTCTGTGCATTCAAAATGCCATCAATAAAACGCACCTGTGTTCTTCGTCCATAACAGACACCTGCCCATACCATAACCCCACCACCACCACCATGGGCCACTCGATCCACAACATTGACATCAGAAAACCGATCACCCACACGACGCCACACATGCTGTCTGCCATCTGCCCTGAACAGTGTGAACCGGGATTCATCCGTGAAGAGAACACCTCTCCAACGTGCCAAACGCCAGCGAATGTGAGCATTTGCCCACTCAAGTCGGTTACGACGACGAACTGGAGTCAGGTCGAGACCCCGATGAGGACGATGAGCATGCAGATGAGCTTCCCTGAGACGGTTTCTGACAGTTTGTGCAGAAATTCTTTGGTTATGCAAACCGATTGTTTCAGCAGCTATCTGAGTGGCTGGTCTCAGACGATCTTGGAGGTGAACATGCTGGATGTGGAGGTCCTGGGCTGGTGTGGTTACACGTGGTCTGCGGTTGTGAGGCTGGTTGGATGTACTGCCAAATTCTCTGAAACGCCTTTGGAGACGGCTTATGGTAGAGAAATGAACATTCAATACACGAGCAACAGCTCTGGTTCACATTCCTGCTATCAGCATGCTAATTGCATGCTCCCTTAAATCTTGCGACATCTGTGGCATTGTGCTGTGTGATAAAACTGCACCTTTCAGAGTGGCCTTTTATTGTGGGCAGTCTAAGGCACACCTCTGCACTAATCATGGTGTCTAATCAGCATCTTGATATGGCACACCTGTGAGGTGGGATGGATTATCTCAGCAAAGGAGAAGTGCTCACTATCACAGATTTAGACTGGTTTGTGAACAATATTTGAGGGAAACGGTGACATTGTGTATGTGGAAAAAGTTTTAGATCTTTGAGTTCATCTCATACAAAATGGGAGCAAAACCAAAAGTGTTGTGTTTATATTTTTGTTGAGTATAATAAAATAGGGTGCCATTATTGATTGCAATAAAATCCAAATTAATTATAAAAAAAAAAATCATACAATGTGATTTTCAGATTTTTTTTTTTTTTTAGCTTCTGTCTCATAGTTGAAGTGTACCTACGATAAAAATGACAGACCTCTCCATTCTTTCTAGGTGGGAAAACTTGCAAAATTCACAGTGGATGTAACAAGAAGTCAAAAACTGAAGTTCAGACTTTGCTTTATTTGTCAGGTGAGCAGCAAACAAACAGGTTATACAAACTACTACTGCATTGCCCGTGGGGATCCACGGGCTCCAGATTGGGTAATGTTTATAAAATAGGTAGCTATCATTTTTCAAGGGTGGTAATGAATTATGCAGTTTCTGTAATGAGTTGGAATGGTGTGTGAGTCCAGAATGTATTTAGAACCGAAGACCTCAACAGTTTTTAGAAGAACTTAAGCCTTTTATATCCTGTTAATTACGTAATTATATAATTTGATGATTCCATTGGTTTCCTTGTGTCAGAAAACCTATATTTAGATACTTTGTTTGTGATAATGTCTTGTGTATTAGCAAATATATTGCATGGTTGATAAATGGATGCTATTTTGCACACCATCTTGGATTTCAGATCCTTATAATGTGAAGAAAAAATGGCACCCTAATTTTTCTTTAAAGCTTATATCCTCTTTCAAAATCAAGTGAGTTTTTGCTTTTACACCCCCCCCCCCCCCAACTCCCCCCCAAAATACACAAAATTATAAATGATCATACACTACAGGTCCTTTTGTTGATTTCTAAGAAACTTAGAATGCCAATGAAGTTGGACCCCAAAATCACTTAAAGAATTCATTTGGGCAAAGGTAAAGTTAAATGTGTAACTCATTTTCACTTTTAATATACACTGTCTTCTACGGGGACTCTCCTGCAACTTTTAACAGAATGGATTGGAATCATAATTACTGAACAAACACTGGCAACCATTTTCTTTTGTAATGTACTGAGAAGCGCACTTATAAAGAAATTACTTTTTCTTTATTGAAAATGAGATTTAGAACTTGAAACACATCACCATTACTGAATAGTTTGAATATTATAAGTTCTATAGTGCTATATGGACCCATTTACAGCAATACACCCCTCCACCACCACCACCACCACTTTTACATTTTCTACTCCTTATGCAAACAGATTTTAATTATATTTGTTAAATGTCTCCTTCCTGTGCTCAACAAGACAAATGAGTAAAAAAAAAAATAAAAAAATAATAATCACTTAATTTGATATGATTTGTGGAAAGTCAGTCTGGTAAGTCTAATGTGGAGGTTAAAAACATGTTCCAGTGTGAAGAGTGAAAGGATGTGAACATGGTGAAACATATGACATGTGGCCTTCAGCCAGAGAACAGGACCGAAGCAGAGCAGGATCATTATAGGCTGTTCTGGGCATGCTGGCTGCCAAATCTGTCAAAGAGATGTTTACAGGTCCTGATAGAGTTCCCCTGTCAGATGGACATGGCTACAAAAAAATGGCATGTGCTGTACAGAGCTGCGATTTCAATTCACTGCCATTCAAGAAGCACCTTTACATAAAGTGGTGTCCAGGATGCAACAAGTCCAGGCTGATAATGTCTGATTCTTACCAAGCCAGAAAACCAACGCTTGTACTAGGGTGAGGTGACAAGCCTCAAAGGAAACTGATCTCCAGTCAGTCAGAAAGCACAGTTGAGATGTTCCTTTAACATTTTTTTTCTTTTTTTTTAAAAAAGCACTTTTTACTACAAAGAGGGGGCTGACATTGAGGAGTGGAGGTGGTGGGTTTACACACAGTCAGCCCTTCAGGCCACAACCTCTCAGGTCCTTCTGTAGCTTTTAGTGCTGGCAGGTTAAAGAGAAATGAAGGGAGGGAGAGATGGAAGAGAAGGGAGTACCCCATATTCCTGTCACTGGCAAAATACTTCCCCAGCGGGAGTACATGGACAGGATCTCAACAGGACAGGAAATGACTTCGGTGAGATGGAGAAAGCAGAGGTAGGAGACTTGCACTGGGAAACGGGTAGTGTGAGGTGCCAGTGGGTGAGGATACGTCGGCTGCACGTGAATGGCAACATTTGTACTGTGAGCTGGTAAGAAGGGGCGAAGAAGAAGCGGGCTTTCAGAGGCATGACTACAGTCAGACCGAGAGGCACAGGGCACAATAAATTAAGACTTGATAACGCTTGGTTCACAATGAGTGTCAAGCATGATCTCTGGCTTCAGACTGCTTTTGACACTACTGTCTGAATGCTGCAGCAGAAATTGAGACTTATCATACTGAGTAGTATTTGTCCTCTCTTCCATTATATATTTGTGGTGAGCCTTTGACGACTGTAGCCTCACTTTCCTTCTCTTAGCTACCACGGTGGCACCCGGTGTGGTCTTCTCTTGCTGTAGCCCATCTGCTTCAAAGATCTTCTACACACTGTGGTTGCATCACGAGGTTGAGTTTGTGTTGCCTTTCTATACGCTTTGAGCATTTTGCTCTGACCTCTGCCATTAAAATCACATTCTGACTAACTCTATGGTCACATTAGCTACAAGCCATAGCAAGCAGCTACAAGCTGCAGCAAGCGGCAAGGCGACGACTGCCATTCATTTTCAATCAGAGTGGTTGTTTTGCAGTAGCAAGAGACAACGGTCGCTCTACCACCAGCTAGGTGGGGTCAAAAAGAACAGAAGTCTATTTTATACAAATGCTGTGCAACGCGACACGACATCTTACGAAAGATATCCGCGTGCACGCCCTGGGACAAGGCCAACTGCTGGTCACCATCATTTGTAGGGGAAGTGAACCACTCAATATTTCCAAAATATTCAAACCATCCTGTCTGGTACAGACAGACAAGCAAGGTGCCATGAGCCAACTTACTCTAATCATCCTTCTCCCACATTAGGGCCCTTAGCTTGAAATTCTGCAGTTCCTCTTGGCCCATGTTACAAACCTAAATAAATGCACTGAGTTTCTGGCATGTGATTGGCAGGTGAACAGGTGCCACTAATGAAGTTGTCAATGAATGTTTATACAGTAAAAACGTAAGTATAATTAGCTCATTCACTACCCAGGAAGCACCTACTGTATGGTGTAAGTATCAAGTGTGTATCATGTATTAATTACTAAGCTATTGTTTTTCCTAAGAGAAATCACTTCGCCATTAATATTTAAATATACATGCACCAAGTAACCCTAAAATCTACTCAGATCATCGACTGCACTCTCCATGATGTACCAACTGTATACCATGTCCACAACCACAACAAACATGTAAACACAACAGCATAATGTCCAACATACTATGTACATACTGGCAGGACACAATGATCTATAAATTGCCATTTTGTGTCAGACTTGTGTCTGTGAATAGCTGCTAACACCTTGCAGCTTCATACCTCAAACTCTGCATGCTTATGGATATCTTCAGCCCTCTGTCGGCTGAGGATGAACTCTGCTTCATTAGCCACACGAACCAGGTGGTCCTTCATGGTGTGACTCAGCAGCCTGGGGGAAAAAAAATGAGAAAACAAACATCAATCTACGCAGAGTAGTGTGATAAATAAGATGAAGTGAACAGAAAGTAAATGTCTCAGATGAACACTGAGAATATCATGAAATGTCAAGATATGGAATATTTAAAACCCCTTGTAACACCACAAAACAAGGTAGTCTTGTAAAACAAATCTATAAATTGCTGGCAAAGACCGTGCAAAATAAGCAGAAAATTCAGTTTAGGAATTGCAGTTACACTTCAGTCAGGAAGCAGGTGCTAAATGATTCATTAATGATACGCATCTGACAAGAGGGAGGATCTCTGTCCATGTTACTACATATGTAGCCCACCTCCCAGCCTCATCTTATCAGTGCTGATGAAGAATGCATGTATGTTTGTGTGTATGTGCATGTAGCATGTGTACTCTCCAGCCCGAAAGGTCAGGACTGTGCAAAGTGGAACAATAACAGACCAGGGGCCAGAGAGGAGCTGCAGAGGGTGGGAGGACGGGGGGCGGTGGAGCTGAGAGTGAGGAGATGGTGGATCGGAGTGTAATCTAAGCCTGGTGTTTCAGCACAGGGCAGCAGGGGAGCGGAGGTGCTGGGGCCTCTGGAGCCTCTCTGGGCCTGTCCGTGCCCTGCTATCAGTAATGCACCGCTGGCCTTCTTTATGATGCTCTTGACTTACAGACTGTATATATGGACAGCGCAGACATACTGCTTTTACAGGCACATTTCATTTTATGCATGCGTTCAAATCTACTCGCAACACACACAAAAAAAAACCCAGCAATGCTAAAATACCCTCAGCCATATGAGCATTGGCTTATTTATAATCTGCAGGTTTTAATTAATTATTAAGATCCTATTGTCTTCCGTACAATTTGTACATGTTCAATATGTAATATTTACATTTTAATAGCATCTGCAGGAGCACCTGCTTGTACATGAGCTTTTGATAAGAGGGGAAGTTAGCGGAAGTTAGCATGCACACTGACGTTTGCGAAATGTCTTGTGAATCACTCCACAGGTGTCATCAGGTTACAAAAACAGCATTTTCAGTTTTAGAAGCATTTATTTCTCACTAGCTTTTACATACCATATTGCAAAGAGGTTATATTTACACACAAACGAAATAGAGATTTGCAGCTAGCTAAACCAGCCAGTGACATCATCAGGCTAACGTCAGCGAGATGTCTTGTAAATCACTTCAGAGGTGTTATTAGGTTCCAAAACAGTTTTTTTAGCTTTAAAAGTGTTCATTTCTCGCTAACTTTTATATAATATATGGGAACTAGAAGCACTCAGAGAGTGCAAACCTCCGCCAAGGCCATGGGGTCACTGACGCCATAACATCTACACACCGTGGAATCACTAAACCTAAAAAAGTCTAACAATGATGTTTGCTCAGTAGTAAAGAAAAGTTTCATCTGCTGTGACTGGATAGCATGTATCCTTAGCGAATGGCATCACAGTTTATTGCAACTTGCACCTTTCCCAGAAGCTACTGTCATCTGAGCACTGATATTGATATTGCATGTGCTTATAGACAAAAACAAATAAGAGACCAAATTCAATTTATTATTCAACTAAACTGCAAATACATGAATTTTTTAACATTTATGAAACACTTCTCTAAATAAGGCCATAGGGTCACTGACCCTAAAGAGATTTCCTCCTTGGCACAGTGATCTATTTCTTTTTGTCTCTTTCTCTAAAATTGTATATGATAATCATTAGATTATTAATATATAAACAAAAATAAATTTAAGAAATATTACAATTTGAAAACAAATGCACCCGAACGTGATGACAGCTGCAACTGCTTAATGCTAACTTTTAACATTGAAAATGCCATAGACATGCTAACACATTAGCATCGTGATCCGAATCACCACTAAAATTTAATCACTTGTTCCTCTTGTCATTTCCAACCACTCCACAAAATTTCAACAAAAATAAATTTAAGAAATATTACAATTTGAAAACAAATGCACCCGAATGTGATGACAGCTGCAACTGCTTAATGCTAACTTTTAACATTGAAAATGCCATAGACCTGCTAATGCGTTAGCATCGGGATCCGGATCGTGATCTGGATCACTACTAAAATTTAATCACTCGTTCGTCTTGTCATTTCCAACCACTCCACAAAATTTCATCAAAATCCGTTCAAAACTTTTTGAGTTATCCTGCTGACAGACAAACAAACAAACAAACAAACGCGACCGAAAACATAACCTCCTTGGTGGAGGTAAATATGATATATCAACACATAAACAAAGCAGTTTTAGAGAGATCAGCCACTGATGTCACCGTACTGCTCTACTCTGATTGGTTGTCAACCCGCCCCCCCCAAAAAAAAAAAAAAAAAAAAAACGGAACAGAAAGAAACAGAATGTGACATTTTAACCTTTTTAAAATACCTCTTAAAATAGGTCAAGGCTGGCCTCGGGTAATAAAAATTTTAAAAAGCTATTTTAAAACACTCAGCACACAACATAGACAAAGCAAATAAGAAGTTTTAGTTTTTAGCCTGTTAGCATAGCATACATTTCCACATACTGAAATTCTGCATATTTTTTGATGTTTGAGGTTTTAATTTTGTCATGACTGAACAGACTGCTTATAAAATATTTAACAGCAGAGCCGAAATGTAGGTATAATTATGGACATATGTGGTGGTGGTCCTTTTTTTTTTTTTTTTTTTTACATCATCATCCCATATCTGTGTTGGTCAAAAAGCAGCAATATGCCCAAAACATTGGTTCACAATCAGGGGTCAAACACATCTTCTGTTGGTGGACAACCCGCTCTACCAACTGAGCTTTAGCTGCCCCTTTTTTGCACACACATGTGCACTACAAAAACAACTTCACAAGTAGCCCCGACCTGAGTTATGGATGCACAAGAACAGCCTCTTTAAAGTGAGTTATAAACCCTGTCCTGCACAAAGAAATCTGACTGCACAACCAGCCTCATTAGCATTACTGTGGATTAGCCTCTCCCAATTCTAAAGGCTGGCAATCAATAATGCAAACTGTGGCCTAACACACATGGAATTGATGAGCATTCCAATATTCAGAGCCTAAAGTGGACAAAGGAATTATTCCCCATTAGAAAGGGGATATTAAAACTCACATCGAGATAACTGGGAAAAAGGGGAGGTGGGACAAATAAAAGGAAATGCTCCAAGAGTTGACATGCAGACAAAGTTTCAGACATGAATAATCTGCCAGAGGGATAATGGAAAATCTGCACAAAGTGTCAGGGAGCAACCAGTGATCAGAACCCCTGACAGCTTCCAAACCACCACCCGCCCCATCCCGTCCAAACACTTCAATGGAGCATCTAACTCAAGGGTCCCACATCTTTACTCTCCCAAACTGTTCTTCAGTCCCAAACCATTGATTGTTGTGTAGAATATTGAGCAGCCACACCATCACATGGGCTTTAAGGACCTTTAGGGGCCTGAGGGACTGTAATGTGATCCAAGGATAGGAGTCATAATGAACAAGTGCTGTTTCAAAGAGAGAGGACAGCTTTTAGTAAATCAGAGTTACCAACCTGCCTTCGTTGACCAATTCGATGAAGGCCAGACCAGCATTCTTCTGAATGGAGTTCTGCCATTCCTGCACATAAGCACACACAAAAATCAATGTAGTACTGAAACCATTTTTTCCATTAGATTACAGTGAGAGAGAGAGAGAGTACATTACAAGTAAAAAAGTAAAAAAAAAAAAAAATACATTTTGGTGGATCATGTTACGTCACATGGGTATACAAACAATCAGCAAAAAAAAAAAAAAAAAAGCTGCGACAGGTTTAGAGACACCTTGGCTAAATAATTCCACTCATCTTTCCTCTACTGAAGATATTCCTTTTTTTCTTTTATTGTTTTTCAGTGAGTCAGCAGTCTACATCCTCCAAAATAACTACCACTTTGCATGAAAATCTTCCATGTATGAAGATGGTTACGTCAAGTCAGGTCTGGGAGCACGAGACCTGGATGGCATCAATTAGTCCTCGACACACAGGCACCTTCATGTTGAATCATGTGCTGAGAAACACCCTGCTTGGCCAAAATGTGGTAGGTGGTGCTCCCTCACATTGCAAGCGATGCTCCTCATCTAAATTTCCCTAAGAAACTGCTCATTTGACCTACAGTGGCTTACTAAAGTATTCAGCCCCTTGGTATTTCACACATTTTAATTTGTTTATGGCATTTTAAATACAAAAAGTAAACCAGGCTTCTCAATCTATAAATTTTTAAAATTATCTTTCTTAAACTCAAACTAAAAGTAAATCTCTACAACCTGATATCAATTAATTAAAATATAAAAGCCAAGATGATGGGTTGCATAAGTAATGGGCCCCTTTGGTATAATACCTGTACCTTTATGGAGCATTTAACACCTGTAAATAATCAATTTTATTTCCAGTTTTCTTCAGACAAGTCATGTGATGGATATATGAACATTTCCAAGTCACTGACTATGTCTTGGACTTTATTTGCATCAATTATGAAGAAATACAAACAGTATGGCACTCTATGGTAAATCTGTGTGGAGCAGACAGTTCTGAAAAACTGAGTGACTGTGCAAGAAGGAGAAGAGTGAGCAAAGCCACCAAGACACCCAGACAACACAGAAGAAGTTATAGGCTTCTGTGGCTGTGATTGGAGAAATTGTGCACACTGCAAGTTTTGGATTTTATATCCCGTTATACAGTTTCATGATGAAGTGGAGCAGAGGAGGATTTTCTTAAAAAGAGGACCTGAAAGTTCACCTACAATTTGCCAGAAGGTACATCTGAGAATCAAGCCTAGATTTGATGTTTTAGTGAAAGAAGACCCTCCCTCTATACCACTTCATCATGAAGCTGTATAACTTGAGATACAAAAAGAAGAATTTGCACTGTGCACAATTTCTTCAATCACAGCCACAGAAGCCTAAAACTTTTTCTGGGTTGTCTGGGTGTCTTGGTGGCTTTCCTCACTCTTCTCCTTCTTGCACAGTCACTCAGCTTTTGAGAACCGTGTACTCCACACAGATTTACCACAGAGTGCCATACTGTTTGTATTTCTTCATAACTGATGTAAATAAAGTTCGACATATTCAGTGACTTGGAAATGTTCATGTATCCATCTCCTGACTTGCCTGAAGAAAACTAGCAATTAAACTAATTATTGAAAGGTATTATACCAAAGGGGCTGATTACTTATGCAACCCACCATCTTGGATTTTATATTTAATTAATTTATATCAAGTTGTAGAGATTTGTTTTCAGTTTGAGTCTAAGGAAGATAATTTTAGATATTTTTATATTGAGAAACCTGATTTACTTTTTGTATTTGACACGCCATAAACAAAATAAAATGTGTGAAATACCAAGAGGCTGAATACTTTTGCAAGCCACTGTGAAGTCATTCCAGCAATACCCAAGGATCGTCCATACCAAAGACATCCAGTCAGACATTTTGGCCCCTGTTGGGCAATTCTATGGTAACAGAATTACCCTGAATGGTGATACGGCAGAAACTATTGCTTCCAGTGTCCAGCATTTTTTATATACACATAAATTAAAGTCAATGAAAAGGTAACTTTTGTAAAGCTATTCCGTGATGCATCCCAGTAAATCAGAGGCCTGCAGTCTGTCTCTAATTTTTCCATCCAGTCAGACACAATTGTCAAATAAAACATCATTTCAACAGTAATACTCATTGCTTTGGACACCACAGGCTAAAACATTAACTGGCAAGCAAGTGGAAAGTAGAGAAAGATCTGTGTTGACAGTGCATTTATCACAAGTAAATACGCATATTTCCTCCCCTCTTTGACTAACGTTATGGTTCAAGGTGTCAGTCTAAACAACTTAACCACAGCTGTGAGTGACTTTAAATCCTAAACTCTGAAGGACAACGGAGAGAAGGGAAACTCATCGGGTCTCATGTTCTGTTCAATATTTCAACACCTTCAACACAACCGTCAAAAGAATAATAAAGCAACAAGGTCATGGGGCCTGTCTGAAACTCACAGCGCCTTCCCCCCATCTTCCTCTCAGGGGAGATGGTGAAATATGCGTGAAAAACCTCATGTTAAAGACGTGCACAGCCAAACCACCCTTTAAAATTGCACTTCTTGTCACTTGAACGCGCTGAATTTTTCACAATATTCGACTATGACACAAAAATGTCATTTGTTCAAAAATATAAAACGATAATTTCACTATAAGGCCAAAGATGTGCCACTCCATGGAGTAGATTTTACCAAGGGTCAAATAAGACTAATTACAAGTTTATAAAGTGCCAAAACAAGATTTATTATTTTATTACAATTATATAGTAAAAGGCGATGTGCTTTGAAGCATGAACTTTTTTAAAATATGCTGTCATCATCCCTGCCCTTGAAAGAGGAAACTGTGTGTTTATGCAGAGACTGGCTTTTCAGTCAACTTAGAGAGCCCAAAGGGACAAAGATATCAGTGCTACAAGGAGGAAGGAAAGATCACTTTACAAGAACTCCTAATACACGTCCAAATATATTGATAGATGCTAGATGATTTTCAGAACTATACAGGCTTCTTTCCCTTTCTGCACAACAAATATAAATCCATCAAAACCAATCATGCTCCAAGCCAAGAGAAACCATTTTTTTTCTGACATGCCTGTGCACCATCAGTCCAGAACCAACTTCACGTCATATAGACAATCTAACACTTAACTTCAATTCACAAGTGGTTTTTGTTCTGAAAGCTCATATTGTCACTGACCGTGTTTACAATAAATTCTAAATAAAGAGGGCACAGTGGGAATAAAATCTGAGCTGTGGACTGGAAACTGTTCTGGACTACTGGCAGTCAGTTGGTTTGTGGCTGAGGCCTGCTTTGAAGGAATTGTGTGAGAGTAGCCTTGGGGCCTTGGAGCTGAAACATTGACTGTAGTTGAAGGACATTAACCATGACTGTTAGCCTGTGGCTGTGGGGATATTCAAGACCAGGCCAGACTATGCAAGATGGATTTCAAATAAACACCACAGGAAGTGAGGCTGTGAACCAGAACCAGGAGGAGGAAAAACCAGAGAGTTAGTAAAATAGCATACAGTACAGCGACATTAAATATTACTTATGGTTATTCTTCTAAATATTTAAGACCTACGGAGCCGATCTTCAGGGTCTATGGCACACAGTCTGAAAAGCAGTATGCAAATAGATCTGGGGCGTGTCCAAGTCCCTTGTTAATAGCTTGCAGGTGCATAAACTAAGTGCAAAAATGGGTGTTGTGTCCAAAGAGGATGGGTTTATTTAGTCCATTACTGGAAGGTGCGTTGTAGTCCATCATAAGATCAACCATAGCGGCAACGGTCATCGCCTTTAAGCGTAAACACACCAGGCACATAGTGCTACAGTATCAGGAAATTGGAAGTAAAAGGATTTTTTGCAAGTTAAAAGATTTGTGGAAACCTGTCAAAGGACACCAGTGGACCACAACTACCAAACTTCCTACGTCCATCCCATTTAATGGCTCTCTCTCACTCACACACACACACACACACACACACACACACACACACACACACACACACACACACACACACACACACACACACACACACACACACACACACACACACACACACACACACACACACACACACACACACACACAGGTGAGCAGAGTTAATGGGGCTCATGTTAACTCACAAGAGCTGTTTGTTTAACAGTGTTCTTAATGTCATTGATTTATTGTATTTTTGTAGTTCAATTGGTTTAGTCAGATTAGTTAAGTGTCATGTTACCATGAGTGAAAAAGAGTATCTTTATGCAGATGATGCAATTTTTTTGATATTCTATGATATTCCCACATATATCATACTGCATGAAAGCATGAGCCTAGGCCACCCCCTCAGCCACAAAGCGCATTTAACACCTGTAAATAATCAATTTTATTTCCAGTTTTCTTCAGACAAGTCAGGAGATGGATACATGAACATTTCCAAGTCACTGACTATGTCTTGGACTTTATTTACATCAATTATGAAGAAATACAAACAGTGTGGCACTCTATGGTAAATCTGTGTGGAGTAAACAGTTTTCAAAAACTGAGTGACTGTGCAAGAAGGAGAAGAGTGAGGAAAGCCACTAAGACACCCAGACAACCCAGAAGAAGTTACAGGCTTCTGTGATTAGAGAAATTGTGCATGGTGCATGTTTTGCATTTTGTATCCCCAGTTATACAGCTTCAAGATGAAGTGGTACAGAGGAGAGTTTTCTTAAAAAGAAGACCTGAAAGTTCATCTAAGATTTGCCGGAAGGTACATCTGAAATGCAAGCCTAGATTTGATGTTTTTGGTGAAAGAAAATCCTTCTTTGCTCCATGTCATCATGAAGCTGAATAACTGGTGAGACAAAATGCAAAACATGCAGTAAGCACAATCAAGTCCAAGACATACTCAATGAGTTGGAAATTCTCATGTCTCCATCTCCTGACTTGTCTGAAGAAAACTGCCAATAAAAAAGATTATTCACAGGGGTTATACCAAAGGGGCCCATTACTTATGCAGCCCGTCGTCTTGGCTTTTATAGTTTTAATTCATTTATATCAAGTTGTAGAGATTTGCTTTGAGTTTGAGTTTAAGGAAGATAATTTTAGAAATTTTTATATCGAGAAGCCTGATTTATTTTTGCATATGAAATGGCATAAACAAATTAAAATGTGAAAAACCAAGGGGCCCAATACTTTTGGAAAGCACTGTATGTGGGTAAAAGTCTGTTTAAGTCTGTTTTAAGTCTGTTTTTTGTTTTCTCCCCACTATCAAATTAAAAATGTAAGTTTGATGGCACCGTGGTAATAAGAGTCTCTGGCTCTGAAGTAGGTTTGATGAACAGTGTGGGGGCCACTGGCATTTCGTGGACACAAACTAGAGTGATGGGAAGACTAATGGTGTCATTATTGCCAAGAAATGGGTCTTCTAGTTGAATTAAAAAAGTAATGACCCTGATCTGAGGGACATCTCCTCATGACAAAAAGGAAACGGGACAGGTCAGTGATAGAATATTGGATTTTTGCTGCCCTGGTCAGCGGTGTCACATCTTTTATGGCCGCGATAGGGGCCATGACCACAGCACTCCTGATGAGAGGATACAAGCAGCCATTTGTGACCTTTCACCTTTAACCTGACCTCCTAGTAGACGATAGGACTGCAAGAGGTCTGTCCCTTGATCCTGATAGGGGACTAGTTAACATACAGATATTTTGTAGCCAGTGGGGGGGGCACACACATGAATGATAAAAACGTGTGGTAGAACCTGAAGTCTTAATTATTCATGGAAATGCCTGTTTCATGCTCAAGTCAACAAGACAGTTCTGTTTGGTCTGTGTTCCATGACGGTGATGGCGTTGAGTATAAACACACATGCCATGCACTTCCGTCATTACAGCTGATTATCCATAATCAACATCTAAATATACCACTACCACAAGTGAGAAAACGCAGACCTCCAGAGCAAAATCGCCTTTCAAACATCAGTCTCACCACAACACAAGGAAAAACATTTCCAACTCGGAGGAAAAAAATGCCTCAACTCTCCTAAGATAATAAATAAGTCAGCTGCTCTTTCCAGTAGCATCATTCATAATCTCGTATTTGTTGATTTGAAAGGGTATGGGAAAATAATTTTAGATTGAGATGCCAAAACAATAAATTCTTGTGTAGAATGTGGCACTGCAGCAGAGACTTCATTAAAGGGTGTGAAAGCAACAGTGTTCTCCCACCAAACTTACATTTATACCAAAAATATTTTGACTTTACATATTATTTCATGGTTACAAATGGGCAAGTTCTGCGCAGAGATGAGCATAACAACAAAATAAAGGCTAGAAAATAAGGTTGGCTAAGTGATATGAGATAAATAAATAAAAAAAACAAGAACACATTTTTGGATAAATGTAACTGACAAAACAGGTGCAAACCGTTGTCATTACAGGTCTTGAATGATTAACCTGAAATATTGTGTATGGGCCCATTTTGACACTTTTTCTATTTTATGTGTGAAACAAAAGAACCAACATTTAATTACCTCTTTAATGACTTAGTGAATACAAACACATTTCGATCATTTTTCCTTTTTAAGTGCATATTAACACAAGCAGCACAGGCCGAGGATTACATGCAACTTCAACCACACCTGCTCCTAATTTCCAGCATGGATGCGATGATAAGATTACACAATGGAACAATCACAGACATGTCCAGCAGGTGGCAGACGGGTATGTGGTACATTACAAAAGAAAAACTTGTTTTTCTTTCTTTGTAATTAATCTAGCCCATCAAAGTTGATCCACATTAAATTACATAGGTCTCTTTCAAGACTTACATAATATCAGTTATTGTTTTTCAAGTTATAGCATTAAGAGTTTGACAGGAACTTACTTACATCCATCTATTCATTCACCTATTCCATTTTAAAGGACACATGACCAGGCTTTTGTGGGTGGTGATGTCTGTTCTTGGTCAAATGTGCTGCAGTAGTAATTATGGGTTGTTTATGCAAAAAAATGAACACATAATAAATGTTTCCAAGCCATCATGAACAACAACAATTAAAAAGGTAAAGCTAAGTCCCTTCGGCTGCTCCCTTGTTTGAACTCGGGGTCGCCACAGCAAATCCAAGGTGGATCTGCATGTTGAATTGGCACAGGTTTTACGCCAGATGCCCTTCCTGACAACTCCACATTACATGGAGAAATGTGGCAGGGGTGGGATTTGAACCCGGAACCTTCTGCACTGAAACCAAGCGCATTAACCACTTGGCCAACAACAACAATTACAATGACAAAAATAGTTGTAATAAAATATAAACCATTTTATATTGTGTGACAAAATAAAATTTATACTTCATGCAAAGAGCACAAAGACTTTAACTGTGGATCATGCTTCCTCTCCCCCAACCAACAATCAAAAAATCCAATCAGAATGACCCCAGGTACTGCAGGGTACAAAGTCTCAAGTCAAAAATACACAATTACTGTATTTTCTGGAGTTAATCATTTGGGAGGTCGTGTAACTTATATACTCAAAGGTCACACATTTGGTATTAATAATAAATATGACTACTTATACAGGACTTTTTCAGGAATAAAAGTACTAAACAAAATAAACAAAATAATAAAAGAATAAATGCCCTTCATAAAAAGTATACTAGTGTGTTGCTAGATTATACAAACTACTACCGCATTGCCCATTGAGATCCATGGGCTCTAGATTGGGTAGCTGACATTTTTCAAGGGTGGTAATAAATTAAGCAATGATTTGGAATGGCATGCGAGTCCAGAATGTTTTTAGAACCTTAGACCTCAACAATTTTTAGAAGAGGAACTCTGCCCTTTTATTTCCTGTTAATTATGCAATTTTTAATGTTAATTTACTTTCTTAATGTATTTATAAATTGTTGAGGTTGTTATCATATGTACACTATTTATTTTTTGCTTTTTTATTTTTTTATTATTACTTCTATTTTGTCATTTCATTTTTAAGTTGACCATAACGGAAATAATTGTTTTCACTTTCTTGTGTAATCCATGTATTTTTAACATATTTACAATTATATGCACTTACACTCGTGCTTTTAATATAAAGACAATTTACTGCCCCCTGCAGGAAAGGCGTGCAAGTCCAAAATGCAATTAGCAATATTAGCTAATATCCACAGCTTCTCCAAATCTCTTAGTCCTGTCAGTGTTCCCTATTGGCGGTGTTCATCCTTGACCCAAAATACATAAGCACACCAAACAGCTCTGTCAGCTGTGCTCTGTTTGTCCCTGATCGAAGTTGCATGCACGCACGCAAGCAAGCAGAGCTGTCTTTGGTGCATGCATGTGCTTCTAATTTGAGATTTCACTCGTGTCAGCAACATGAGACTGAACTCATGGTAATCGCAACATAACTTAACTATGTGAATTGAACTACAAAATCACAATAAATCAATAATGCAAACAACACTGTTAAACTAACATAAACCACAATAACATTTAAAACCCCAAACTCCCATTGCACTGCAGCACAACATCCATTGTTTATTGGTTAGCTCAAATTGCTGATTTCTCCAAAAATATTAGTCCTATCAACTTTCCATTTTCACAGCGTTCATCCTTGACCCAAAATACATAAGCATGCCAAACAACAAATGTCAGCTTTCCCAGTTTTTTGCGTGATCAAAGCCATATACAAGCACGCACACACAGAGAGGCCACTTGACTATTATAACATAAATGACAACAATCCTGCAGAAATCCAAAATTAAAGTACTGACAATACAGGAAAAAAGTGCAACTTCCACTCCAGTGTGAATTACATATGAGTTTTTCCGCTTCAAGAGGCATTTTTTTTTAACCAGGTGCAACTTATACTGTACGCCATAAAATACAGTAATATTTAATTTATTTATTTATACCGTAAAGTCTATAGAATAGATCATCATTACTGACATAACCAACATGAAGGGGAGACAGGTGTTTGGAAATACCTGGAGGGAGATACAGTTATATGCAAAACTTTGGACACCCCTGATAATTTTCATGATATTCCTTTATAAATCATTGGTTGTCTGGTTTTAGAAATTTCAGTTAAATATATCATATAGCAGACAAACATACACACTGATATTTGAGAAGTGAAATGAAGTTTCTAGTATTTACAGAAAGTGTGCAATAATTATTTAAACAAAATTGGGCAGGTGCATAAATTTGAGCACCCTTGTCATTTTATTGATTTGAATACATTTAGGACTAATTATTGGAACACAAAATTGGTTTGGTAAGCTCAGTGACCTTTAATCTCCTTACACAGATGAATCCAATCATGAAAAAGGGTATTTAAGGTGGCCATTCACAAATGTTTCTACTCTTTGCATCTCTTCTAATGAGTGGCAACATGGGAGCCTCTAAACAACTCTCAAATGACCTGAAAACAAAGATTGCTCAACATCATGGTTTAGGGGAAGGATACAAAAAGCTATCTCAGAGATTTCACTGTCAGTTTCCACTGTGAGGAACATAGTGAGGAAATGGAAGACCACAGGCACACTAGTTAAGGCCTGAAGTGGCAGGCCAAGAAATAGCTCATAAGATGAAGCAAAGGATGGTGAGAACAGTCAGTCAACCCACAGACCTGCTCCAAAGATCTACAACATGATCTTGTTGCAGATAGTGTCTCTGTGCATCGTTCAACTATATAGTGCACTTTGCACAAGGAGATGCTGTTATGCAGAGGAAGCCTTTTCTGCGTACACGCCACAAACAGTCGCTTGAGGTTTGCTAAACCACATTTGGAAAAGCAAGCTTCATTTTGGAATAAAGTGCTGTAGACTGATGAAACTAAAATTGAGTTATTTGGACATAAGGGGTGGCATGCATGGCTGAAAAAGAACACAGCATTCCAAGAAAAACACTTGCTACCTACAGTAAAATTTGAAGGTGGTTCCATCATGCTGTGTGGCCAGTGCAGGTACTGGGAATCTTGTTAAAGTTGAGGGTCACATGGATTCTAGTCAGTATCAACAGATTCTTGAGAACGATGTTCAGGTGGCCTTTGGTTATCATTTGAAACATGTTGGATGTGTTGGCTTACAATATATTTGGGGAATTGACTGAACTGAATCCTGGGTGGAACTCCACAAAACCATAAGAAAGCCTAGCCCTAGATGTTGTACCTTGAAGTAAATGAGACACTATGATTTCTCCTGGACAGGATGCCAGTGTATCGCAGGCTATTTCTCCAGCCATGGGTGGTACCCATTTATAGATGGACAGACTGGGAGAGTACATATCAAGTCTCTTGTCCAAAGACAAACACAGGTAGCATGACCATTATTAATCAAACCCAATTCCACATATTGGTAGTCCAACTCCTATCCCATTAAGCTACATGCTCTTGGAAGAGATGCTCAAGAATATAGACCTTTTTATCTGAATTCTGGGTTTTCTAAAACCTTTGTACAATTACTCTATTGCCCTTCTGGTTTGAGTCATTTTAAAATAGCTGTTAGAATACACCATTATCTGACTTCAGTCCTTTTCAATTGGAGATGTGATGTATAATCTATGTGATCACTATTTAAAAATGTTTTAATTAATATAAAATTATATAAATCACTGGTGATAACTCAGAAAAATATACATTTCCTTTTCCGAAGTCAGAATCTGATTATATCAGGGGAAAAGAAAAGCGAGAAACACAAGAATACTGTATATTCTGAGGGTTTGTAACTTGGGAACTGTCAGGTAAGCAAACATTACATTAACAGTGCTTGTTAGGAGGAAAGAGGGCTCTGTCAGGAAAATTCATTTATTTGAAACACAATTATACATCGTGTATAAATAAGCAACCACTCATGCCACATGAGAGCCTCCATTCCCGAGCCACTTGAAACCAGCTCACAATAAAAACGGCTGGGAGCCAAATTAAGCCACACACTCACCCCCCCTCCAAATCCTTTACTTATTTTTTTTTAAAGGAGTCTAATTTGATATTTCTCAACTAGACTTCACTTCCTGTCAAGAAACCCCCCTTGAGCTCCAACATCCCCCGCTCTTCACCCCCCGCCCCCCGCCAACTCTGGCTGCATCGTAGCACCAATGGGGAGTCTGCAGAATTGTGCTTGTTGGTGTTACTATGTTTTCTCTACATCTCTTCGGAGACTGTTTTTTCAAACAACATACGAGATATTATCCTGTGGACTACGTACACGAGGAGCAGTGATGGAAGAACTCTAAGATGCTCTGTATGGCTGTGAAAAGTTGGTGGAGTTGAGCACAGGGTGAATAAGAATGGGAGGGTGGGGAAAACAACACTTCTGTACACTGATCTTGAACCGTGTACGCCTGCACAGTGGGGTGTGTGTCTTAACTGTGAGGAAAAGTATGGGGAAAGTACTTTTGTCCCTTGTTTCACCACATTCTTCGCAACTTCTCTCAACTATTGCTGTTCCCCAAGTAGTGCAGAAAACACACTCTGCTTATGATTGATCACTACCTTAGAGTTGAGATTCAACCTTCACCAATATAAACTACAGGTGTAACAAATAACTGACAATGAAAGTCTATTTTAAAGTAATAGATATGACTACACAGTGGGAGTGTTATGTGGGCCGCTGAAGAGGAGGTACTGCTGGCCCACCACCACCAGAGGGCGCCCTGCTTGGAGTGCGGGCTCCAAGCACGAGAGGGCGCCAGACCCAGAAGAAGTGACAGCTGTCATTCATCCTCTGCACCAGCTGTCACTCGTTCATCATCATCATCACCATAAAGGCCGGACTGCAGCTCCACCTCCTCGCCGAGAAATCGACTACTGAAGAGGTAATTTCTCTGCTGGTCTTTCCTGGTGTTTTGCCTTGTCTTGTCTGTGGGATTGGCGTTTGGTGTGACAGCGACGGCTTCGCCTCACACCCCAAACCAGATAAGTGGTTAACCAGGAGCTGCACGAGTGTGTGATTGGAGGTGGAGGTGCTCCCTCCTAACTGTGTGCAGACTGTGGATTACTGAGTGTGCGGACTCACACTCATTCATCTTGTCTCTGCTTTCTGCCAGCAGTACCAGGGTCGACAGCCGAAGACAGAGGCCACCTGGGGACTCGGGACTTGGCGGCTCCGGTGTTCTTCAGACCGTTGGTGGTGGAAGCCGTGTGGGACGCGGCTTCTCTCTCGTCGGGGGTCTTCTATCTTCGAGCCTGCCCACACGTCACCTGGTGTCAATTGACTTTGCTAATTCTGTGTATTTCGTTGTGTATCATCACAACATTAAATTGTTACTTTTTGGCTTAATTCATTGTCCGTTCATTTGTGCCCCCTGTTGTGGGTCCGTGCTACGACACCTTCCCAACAGGGAAGTCGTAAAACAGACAGCTGTACCTATTGGAAGTTTAAGCCCTGGTTCCACGAAACAATGAAGGATGAATAATGGAGCCACGCAGCATGTTTTTTTTTTTTGCTACGAGAGACTTATTCAACAATCGTGGGAGAATAGTGGCTCTGAGAGGCAGAATATTCGGTTAACGAGGCTCATCCCTGAGTGGGGCACTAATTCCAAGATGTTCAAAATTTAGCAACAACAGCGTGGGGCAGTTTGTGTACGAGTTACTACGATGACTAACAAGGATTATAGAGGTGTGTGTGGTGAGGACAAGGTTGCTGAAAGCCCATTATCTGAGCACCTGGCAGCTACGAGGACCTGAGAGGTTATTTTTGGACAGGCTCAACCCTCTTGTGCACACAATTCCACCTGCTATGTGCACCAGACGCTGTCTATAAAATAATTACTTTGTAGCGGATTAATCATTTTCTGTCACAGCTTGGAAATACCTCCAATCGCTTCTGGAATTCTGGATTTTTTTCCCCCCTCTCCTGCTCCATGAGGAACGTATTTTGGAACAGCTTAAAGGTAACTATTTGTAATGTTTTTATAGCTTGGTAAAACAGTTGCATGTTCATTCCTAGCTGTAAAAGTATTTTTATGATAGATTTAACATCTTGTTAATGGATCAGATGAGGCACACTTTGTGCACTCTGACTGGCACTGATTTAGCATTTACGCAAAACGCCAGCTCGGAAAGAGTGATTTTGCAGTCAATAACGGACGAACACAAAGTTAAAAGTTTGGATCACAGTGTCAAAGGGGCTGTGTGTTTAAAGCCGCAGAAGAAATAACACCAGTGAAGCTGCGAGAAGGAGCAGAGAGTTGTCCAGGAATGCAGAAGAAGAGCGAGCAAAAAAGCGATTATGCAGACAACACAAAGTTAAAAAATGGATCACGGTGACTGTAAGCCACAGAAGAAATAAAGATATATATATATATATATATATATATATATATATATTAGGGGTGGGCAAACATAAAAAATCTTAATCGCATTAACTCAATGACTTTCTGTGATTAATCATGATTAATCGCATGGTATATGTGAAACCCAAAAATGAATTCAAAAGCCGCTTAAAAGCACAGTTGTATTTGAAAATGTAAATGAACATTGTTTAAATTTGAAAATGTAAATTTCAACTGAAACACACTAATGAAATCAAATATAAAACCACTGGCAGGTCATTTGTTATCCTGTTTCATATCAAAATAACAATATTCATGTCCATGACTAAATGTACTAAAACAAATACGTCACAATTGTACACATACCACAATTTGATATGTGTACAATTGTGATATTTTTGTTTTAGTACATTTAGATTTTGTTGTGATTTGGCACTTTATAAGCCGATTAAATTGAATTGAAATTGAACATTTTATTGAGTCTTAAAGTAAATAAATATGAATTTGGTCACTGGATCCTTAAACTTTGTACATAATGAACTCTACATGGTGAATCCTTGATCTCTGGACATAAATAGGAATAAAAATCTGTAGTTTTTGTCAAAAGCATTTCCTTTCAGACATTGGCATGAATGTGTTTCCATATATCTGAGCTGAGCTTACAACTGCTGTGCTTCACTTCAGGATGTAATTTGAAAAGAAAATATAGCACGTTTCATTTTGGGAGGAAAAAAGTTTTAGTCGATTGTAGTTTCTTGTCTGTATTACATTTGGAAAGAGGTGTCATTTTATTTAAAGCGGCGATTCATTTTGAAGTTATTAATTCCGAACGGACTCTGTCTCAGCCGCACAGCGTTTCGAGCTGTGTGAACGGAACGGAGGACGATTCTTGTTTCTTGACAGCAACAAGACATGACTTTAATCCACACAAAAGTGACTGACGATATTTTAATTGCTTTGCGAGGGGTTAAGAAGCGGCTTGCCATTTCTGAAGAGCAGTGAATCAAAGAACCAATGAGCTACTGGATTGAAGCATTGCTTCAATGGTTCATGGTTTCAAAGTGGAGCTGCGCTGCAGAAATAGTTTATTACAAACCAAACCCTGAATATCCGACTTTAATTGTACATCCGTATGACTCTGAAACTCGGAAAAATCCGTATCATTTACGGACTATAGGTTGACATGAAAACCACTGAAAAGCTGTGTTCACCGCGGGGACACGTTCGGCTATTCGAGATTATTCAAGATTTTTTTTTTTTACCGATGACGAACGATGAGTAAAAAAAATTTGACTGATGCAGCTGCATCGGTCCAAACCGGTCTGGATCCGGACCTGATCCTGTAGAACTTTGTACCGAAAATGTCCATTCAAAAGTTCGGCGTCTTTCTGCATTTTGTTTTGTTGTGCATTGCATAGCCTGTACTTTTCTCGATCCTCGTGTCGTTTTCTGTGTGAACTCAGTTGTCAGCAGGAAGCAGCAGCGTAAGCTCGCCCCCGACTGACGCTTTCAAAATAAAAGGCAACGAGCAACAGTCAAAGGCTAAAAAATAAAAAAATAAAATAAAAAACCCGCAGCGTTAAGGGGAGGAACAAAATTGTCGGCGATAATGACCTCAATAATTAACGCAACGTTAGCGCCTTAACGTTGCCCAGTCGTAATATATATATATATATATATATATATATATATATATATTTGGAAGTGATCCACAGTTGCGGCAGCGGGTGTATACAATTAAAGCGGCCACCTCATTGTGGAGTCTTTTTTTGACAGAGCTGGGTGAACGCATAGAACTGCTGCATTTGACTCTGGAACACAGGTGAACTGCAGCCTCACGCACACCTGGCCAGTGTCGTGCCAAAGGAGTTATCCCCATCAGAATTTGTATCCCCTGGCACAGGAGCGTGCACTCAGTGCAGCGTCTTTTTTTGGACTGCATTTAAAAAATGTGACATCTTGAATGGATGCTGTGAATTGAAAACCCATACTTTAAAAGGGACCAAGTGTGGGAGAGCTGGAGGGTTGGACCAAACCCATGCCTAAACGCACACTAATGTGGCATTACATGGCGCTACATGGATCATATGTGGCAACACGAGCCAGTCGAGGCTGGACGGGGTTCAAATGACAGGTCAGTTGTGGCTCCCTAGAGTCTGATACCTGGCACATGCGAAGTACAGAGAGGCACATAGAGGTGCCTTAGTACTGGATATGTGGCGGCTTAAAACGTGGACCATTCTTCAAATAATCGCTGATACACCCATGCGTGGCTCATTATTCATATTCATTCGTATATCATTCAGTGGGGCTGAGGCTTTACATTCGGTTCATAATATGTTAATACTGTCATACTGGTTCAGAAAAGGAACATTATGCCATTCTATTTATGCTATATTAACTGCTGGCTTTTTCAATGTTGTGCTTTCTGCTGTTGGTGCTGTCCCCAGTGGTGAAGGTGAGCAGAGGCAGCACCAATTTGCTCCACACAGTTGTCAAACCCTGAAGAAGGGCCCTGGTTTTCATGAACTATGTATTTAAAAGGTAAGCAGTCTCACATTGAGCTTATTCTTATGGACCATAGAAAAAAAACTGTCACACTGGTTTAGCTTTTAGCACTGTTGCCTCACAGCAAGATGGTCCTGGGACTTCTTCCCGCCTGGTCATTTGTCTGTGGAGTTGCATGTTTTCCCCCCATTTGTGTGGGTTCTGGATTTCTCTCACTCCCAAAGACATACAGGATCAGTGAATTGGTGACTCTAAATTGACCGTAGGTGCGTGCCAGCGTCCTGTCCAGGGTGTATCCTGCTTCTCACCCTATGACTGGTGGGACAGGCTTATAAGCATATCAAACTGCTGCAAAAACAGAAAGTTGATAGGGCATATATTTTTGGAAAAATTATCAATTTTAGCTAACCACTAAACAATGGACATTGTGCTGTAATGCACCATGGGAGTTCAGGGTTTTGAGGATTTAAAAAAAGTTGTTATTGTGCTTCATGTTATTTTAAGTGTTGTTAGTGCTATTGATTTATTGTGTTTTTGTCGTTCAATTGGTTTAGTCAGTTTAGCTAAGTCTTATGTTTAGCTACTTGTTAAACATGCTGTCTTATGTCTTCAGCCACTGTCTTTTTGGTCAAATTAAAAGCAACTGCTACAGCAGCTGTGCATGCGCATAACTTCGATCACAGAGAAATTGCGGACAGCTGACATTTGCCGTTTGGTATGCTTATGTAATCTGAGTCAAGGATGAACATCAGCAAAATGGAATGTTGATAAGACTAATATGTTTGGAGAAGCTACGGATATTAGCTAACAACACTGAACAATGAATGTTGCTAACTACTTTCTGGACTCACACGCCATTCCAGTAGAGGGTGGTAAATCATTTTTATATTAGAAATTTGAGTGAGGTGAGTGATTTCATTTAGTAAGTTCAATGTAATACATCAAAAATACATGGATGACAAGAAACTGAACACACTTATTTCCATTGTGGACCATTTAAAAATCTAAATGTAAATAATATTAATAATAATAATAATAATAATAATAACAATAATAAATGTGTGTATATGATAAGAGCCTAAACAATTTATAAATACATTAAGACATTAAATTAACACTAGAAATGAAATAATTAACAGGAAATAAAAGGGTTGAGTTTCTCTTCTAAAAATTGCTGAGGTCTAAGGTTCTAAAAACATTCTGGAATCGCACGCCATTCCAACTCATTATTTAACTTTTGTCTGATTAACTACCACCATTTAAAAATGTCAGCTCCCTATTTTATAAACACTACCAAATCTAGAGCCCATGGATCCCCACAGGCAACGCACTGGTTGTTTTATAAGATGTATACCCCTAATAAAAACATTAACAAAAGCTGTAAATCAACACAAACAGCCATGAAGTAGTTTAAAAAAAAACTACCACCAAGTTCCCCGGCGTTTCATTTTATCTTATTGATTGTGCAGTGCATGATGCCCGTGCACTTATGAACTGTTCACTCACTGCAGGGGTTTAAACTTCATGCGTCCACCACTCTATAGTTGTAGTCTGGAGGTCAGTCGGTCAAGAGTCAGAAGGAACCAAATGTTTGGGGACGTCGATGTCCCCACTGACTGGGGAAGATGTCTCCATCTGTTAAACAGGTTAATGCTTTTGGAACTGACTAAGACCATACAATACATGCAAGTCATCAAATAAATGTTATTCAAGAATTATTACCATCACTTGACACAATAAAACACTTAGATCTGTGGACCAGTAGCTAAAATTCAATATATTAGTTTGACAATATTCCATATTAAACTTTATCCAAAATAAAGTTTAACATGGAATTATTTAAAGCAGAGATGGCCAAGTTCGGTCCTCAGGAGCTACCTTCCTGACACTCTTAGTTGTCTCCCTGCTCCAACACACCTGAATCCAATGAAAGACTATCTTAGCAGACTTTTAATGAGCATTTCATTGGATTCAGGTGTGTTGGAGCAGGGAGACAACTAAGAGTGTCAGGAAGGTAGCTCTCGAGGACCGAACATGGCCACCCCTGATTTAAAGGGTATTATACACTTTTTCAGCAAGCTAATATTGGTTACCAAGGGTCTTAAAAGAGGAATAAAAGTTTGCAAAAGTGAATACCCCATAGATACTGAGGTGATATATCCTAAAAATAAACTTTCAGGTCTCCTGGAACAGCACAGTTTCTGTACCTGTGATTTTAAATAGAAAGGAGGTTCTTCTCACCGGTGTGGTTGTACCACACAGGGCAGACTGTGACTTATTTGACAAACAGTATATTGCAAAAAAAAAAAAAAAATGTACTTTGAGGTTCAAAAAGAATTTCTTTTCAGTCATAAAGTTACGGTTTTAAGAATGCAAGATTATATCTGGAAAATATTTGCATTAGTCAGGATGAAAAGTTAATTATCGGTATCTGGAGACAAAAAAATTTGAGCAGATAAAATTGTCCATTAATGTTACACGTTCCGATTGCTGCATGTATGATTCTCTGTTTAAGAGTGGGTGCTATGTCAGCATCTTGTCATGGTCTAAAAGGAACATGAGATGTTTGTGTGCGCACGCGCTGTGCAGCTGAGGGATGCACTCGTTTTCCCCAGGCAGCAGATGTATTTTTTTCGATTTTATCGATAACAACACTCATAATTAATCGTGCACAAAGCTGAACCTGGAGCAGAGATGGTTACGGACAGGCTGCATTTATGTGGCTGCAGGTGAACATAAACCTTCTTGGAGCTGCAGATTTTACCATGACTCCACCAAAATGAACAATTATCACTTAAAAACGAGCCATCATAACACGACATCACACTTATGTCAACTTTGGAATTAACCTGTACCTCCATTCTTAACATTATCAGCTACATTCCATTGAAGTCGTATACTTTGAAACCGGTCACGGAAGTGTACAAAGTAATCCCAGTGGATCATCGGATGGTCACTAACAGCCTAAATCTAAATTGTTATGATTTTGGTGCGACATGTTTCTGTTCAGAACAAACCAGCTGGGAAAAAAAATGTCGTTCAAAGCTCTGTTTATTTGAAAATATATTACAACCTCATTTCCAATGAAGTTGGGACATTGTGTAAAATGTAAATAAAAACAGAATACAATGATTCGCAAATCCTCTTCACCCTATATTTAATTGAATACACCACAAAGACAAGATATTTAATGTTCAAACTGATAAACTTTATTGTTTTTGTTCAAATATTTAAATGGATGCCTGCAACACGTTTCAAAAAAGTTGGGACAGTGGTGTGTTTACCACTGTGTTACATTACCTTTCCTTCTAACAACACTCAGTAAGTGTTTTGGAACTGAGGACACTCATGATTGGGTATAAAAAGAGCATCCCCAAACGTCTCAGCCATTCACAAGCAAAGATGGGGTGACAATCACCACTTTGTGAACAACTGCATGAAAAATAGTCCAAGAGTTTAAGAACAATGTTTCTCAATGTTCAATTGCAAGGAATTTAGGGATTCCATCATGTACAGTCCATAATATAATCAGAAAATTCAGAGAATTTGGAGAAAGCTTTACACGTAAGCAGCAAGGCCGAAAACCAACATAGAATATCCATGACCTTCGATCCCCCAGGCGGCACTGCATTAAAAACCAACATCATTGTGTAAAGGATCTTACAGCATGGGCTCAGGAACACTTCAGAAAACCATTGTCAGTTAACACAGTTCGCCGCTACATCTACAAGTGCAAGTTAAAACTCTACCATGCAAAGCAAAAGCCATACATCAACAACATCCAGAAATGCCGCTGCCTTCTTTGGGCCCGAGCTCATTTGAAATTGACAGACGCAAAGTGGAAAAGTGTGCTGTGGTCTGATGAGTCCACATTTCAAATTGTTTTTGGAAATCATGGATGTCGTGTCCTTTGGACAAAAGAGGAAGAACATCCAGATTGTTACCAGCGCAAAGTTCTAAAGCCAGCATCTGTGATGGTATGGGGATGTGGTAGTGCACATGACATGGGCAACTTACACATCTGTGATGGCACCATCAATACTGAAAGGTACATCCAGGTTTTTGGAGCAACATATGCTGCCATCCAAGCAACGTCTTTTTCAGGGACATCCATGTTTTTTCAGCAAGACACTGCCAAGCTACATTCTGCACGAGTTACAACAGCGTGGCTTTGTAGTAAAAGAGTGCGGGTACTTAGACTGGCCTGCCTACAGTCCAGACCTGTTGCCCATTGAAAATGTGTGACGCGTTATCAAGTGCAAAATATGACAATGGAGACCCTGGACTGTTGAACAACTGAAGTCATACATCAAGTAAGAATGGGAAAGAATTCCACCTACAAAGCTTCAACAATTAGTGTCCTAAGTTCCCAAACGCTTACTGAGTGTTGTTAGAAGGAAAGGTGATGTAAGTGGTAAACATACCACTGTCCCAATTTTTTTGAAACGTGTTGCAGGCATCCATTTCAAAATGAGCAAATATTTGCACAAAACAAAGTTTATCAGTTTGAACATTAAATATCTTGTCTTTGTGGTGTATTCAATTGAATATAGGTTGAAGAGGATTTGCAAATTGCTGTATTCTGTTTTTAATTTACATTTTACGCAATGTCCCAACTTCATTGGAATTGGGGTTGTACTTGTGTCTGGTTTTTGCAGCAGTCACTAGGTCGTTATACTGCTGTTTGTGGCTTACAGAACATGGCATACGGTTCTTAGTTTTACTGTTACCATTTTACTTAAAAATGAAATGGCACCAGGGTATAATATACATCGCTAAGTTGAATTTGTAAACTGTAATCATGTAATCACAAATTATTTGTAAAATGAAACATCTGTGGTCGAATCAAATGTTGTTCGTCATATTTTGTGCTTCTGCTGCCAACAAGTCAGCCATAACAATAAGTGTAACAGATCTGTACAGTACAGGAGAGACTTGGTATGCTACAATGAAATTAAAGTGACAAAGAGAAAGAAAGAAATAAGTAAAGAAATAAATATAAAAATAATGAACAGAACCGGTGACAAAGGGCAGCCTTGGCGGAGGCCAACGTGCACTGGAAACAGGTTTGACTTACTACCGGCAATGCGAACCAAGCTCCTGCTGCGGTCGTACAGGGACCGGATAGCCCTTAGCAAAGGACCCCGGACCCCGTACTCCCCGAGCACTCCCCACAGGGTGCCCCGAGGGACAGGGTCGAACGCCTTCTCCAGATCCACAAAACACATGTGGACTGGTTGGGCAAACTCCCATGAAGCCTCGAGCACCTGATGGAGCGTGTAGAGCTGGTCCAGTGTGCCGCGACCAGGATGAAAACCACACTGCTCCTCCTGAATCCGAGGTTCGACCATCGGTCGAATTCTCCTCTCCAGTACTCTGGAATAGACCTTACCGGGGAGGCTGAGGAGTGTGATCCCCCTATAGTTGGAACACACCCTCCGGTCCCCCTTCTTAAACAGAGGGACCACTACCCCGGTCTGCCAATCCAGAGGCACTGTCCCAGATCGCCACGCGATGTTGCAGAGGTATGTCAGCCAAGACAGCCCCACAACATCCAGAGACTTAAGGTACTCAGGACGGATTTCATCCACCCCAGGAGCCTTGCCACCGAGGAGCTTTCTAACCACCTCCGTGACTTCGGCCTGGGTAATGGATGAGTCCACCTCTGAGTCCCCAATCTCTGCTTCCTCTTCGGGAGACGTGACGATGGGATTGAGGACATCCTCGAAGTACTCCTTCCACCGCCCGACAACATCCCCAGTCAGCATCAACAGCTCCCCACCCGCACCGTAAACAGTGCTGGTGGAGAGCTGCTTCCGCCTCCTGAGGCGTCGGACGGTTTGCCAGAATCTCTTCGAGGCTGACCAATAGTCCTCCTCCATAGCCTCCCCGAACTCCTCCCAGACCCGAGTTTTTGCCTCTGCAACCGCACGGGCTGCGGCACGCTTGGCCTGCCGGTACCTGTCAGCTGCCTCTGGGGTCCCACCTACCAACAAAGATAAGTAGGACTCCTTCTTCAGCTTGACGGCATCCCTTACTTACGGTGTCCACCACTGGGTTCGGAGATTGCCGCCGCGACAGGCACCAGAGACCTTGCGACCACAGGTATGAGCAGCCGCATCGACAATGGAGGTGGAGAACATGCTCCACTCGGACTCCATGTCTCCAACCTCCCCCGGGATCTGTGAGAAGCTCTCCCGGAGGTGGGAGTTGAAGACCTCGCTGACAGAGGGTTCCGCCAGTCGTTCCCAGCAGACCCTCACGATACGTTTGGGCCTGCCAGGTCTGACCGGCTTCCTACCCTCCCAGCGGATCCAACTCATGATCAGTCGACAGCTCTGCCCCTCTCTTCACTCGAGTGTCCAAGACACGTGGCCGAAGGTCAGATGATACGACTACAAAGTCGATCATCGACCTCCGGCTCAGGCTGTCCTGGTGCCACGTGCACTTATGGACACCCTTGTGCTCGAACATGGTGTTCGTGATGGACAAACTGTGACTAGCACAGAAGTCCAACAACTGAACACCACTCGGGTTCAGATCGGGGAGGCCGTGCTTCCCGATCACCCCCCTCCAGGTCTCACTGTCACCGCCCACGTGGGCATTGAAATCCCCCAGGAGAACAATGGAGTCCCCAGTCGGAGCGCTATCTAGTACCCCTCCCAGGGACTCCAGGAAGGTCGGGTACTCTGCACTGCTGCTCGGCCCGTAGGCCGAGACAACGGTGAGAGACCTGTCCCCGACCCGAAGGCGTAGGGACGCGACCCTCTCGTTCACCGGAGTGAACTCTGACACTTGGCGACTGAGCTGGGGAGCAATAAGCAATGCGACCCCAGCTCTCCGCCTCTCCCCGTGGGCGACGCCAGAAAAATGAAGCGTCCAGCCCCTCTCCAGGAGTTGGGTACCAGAGCCCAAGCTGTGCGTGGAGGTGAGCCTGACTATCTCTAGTCGGTATCTCTCAACCTCCCGCACAAGCTCAGGCTCCTTCCCCCCTAGCGAGGTGACATTCCACATCCCAACAGCCAGGGGCTGTGAGCATGGACCGAGCCGCCGGGCCACCTGCCCTCGACTGCCACCCAATCCTCTCTGCACCCGACCCCCATGGCCCGCTCTGCAGGTGGTGAACCCACAGGAGGGCGGGCCCACACCACTCTTTCGGGCTGAGCCCGGCCGGGCCCCATGGGCTAAGGCCCGACCACCAGGCGCTCGCGCGCGAGCCCCAACCCCAGGCCTGGCTCCAGGGTGGGACCCCGGCTCCGCCATACCGGGCGACGTCTCGGTCCTTGATCTTTTACTGGACATGGAGTTTCTGAACTGCCCTTAGTCTGACCCGTCACCTAGGACCTGTTTGCCTTGGGAGACCCTACAGGGAGCACAAAGCCCCCGACAACATAGCTCCTAGGATCATCCGGGTACGCAAACTCCCCCACCATGATAAGGTGGCAGCTAGAGGGGGAGTATAAAAATAAATATATAAATAAAGTATATAAATAAATTTTTTTTTTTTTAAATGCGAACGTCAGTTGAAATGTTTCGGCATTTCAAATTTGATTTGCAGATGCACCCCTCCCTCCCCCCCCACAACACACACACACACACACACACACACACACACACACACACACACACACACACACACACACACACACAAAAAAGACAGTTCTGCTGTACCTATAGCATTTACACATCACTGCATGGGCCTCATCTTAAGGCCCCCTGACACTTTTACAACTTTGATGCACGCACTTGCAGGCCCTGTGTTGTGAAGGAGAGTAAACTCGTCTTTAACAGGTGTAGACTGAACGTGAGATGGACGCCAGCACGTGCAACTGCACAGAGAATTTTGAAATATTCAAAAAATCTTTCACACATAAATGTCATGCAATGTTGCGTGATCTACTCACCAACACTACGTGCAGCTCGTCAAGTCGAGTAAAGAAATGAACAGAGCGAATGATTGCATCTGTGCACTGCATCACAGCGCAGCTTGTCTGAACAATTACGAGATGTTAAATCTATCACAAACATACTTTTACAGTTGTACACAAGGAGGAAAGACCATGCAAATGTTTTACCAAGCCATGACAATGTAAACGTGACAAATAATACCTTTTTAGATGGCTCCAAATGCTTTCTCCAGCTTGTTCAGCGCGCGCGCCCAAACAGCTGCTGCTGGAGCAGTCCTCTGTGATTCAGGAAGCGATTAGAGCCGTTTTCAACAGCTAACTTGCAGAGAAAATGATTACTCCATCACAAAATTATTATTTTATATACACAGCGTCCACACACAGTGCATGGCAGCCGGTCGAACAAAGCACGGCGTCCAGCTGGGAACACAGCGGGTGGGATCGTCACAACGATGTGCATGCAAGTGCACACATCAAAGTCGTGCAAGTGTCAGGGGGCCTTTACATCCTGCAGCGCAAATGTCACTGCTCTTTTGCAAATGAAGCAGTTCTCCTTGTCACCCCGACATCCACATTCTTTAAATAGCAGGGGATGTCTGCACCTTATGGGATATGGAGAAGACCAGGTGGGCAAAAATGAGGAGGAGGTGATGCAGGAATGAGGAATTCACTTGCTTTACTTCAGGGAGCTGTTGCTCATGTAAATGACCTACTTTCCTACTTTGATGCCTTGTGCACAGACCACTTCCTCACCAGAAAACCTCTCACTTCATCATTAAAGAAAAAAATCTTTGAAAAACATGTGAAGAGAATTTTTTTTTCAGGATAGGTGCAGCAATTTTATGAATTAATTCTTTCCCAAGGAACATTGTTTGACATTAGTTTTCATCACAAATGGACTTTATTCATCCAAAAGGAATTAATTCAAATGATAAGACATCCATCAGACAGGCAAGTGATATCATTTTAGAAATCTGCTGCTCTGGAATGGTCCAGATCTCTGCCATGTAGTTCACAAAGAGTGGCATTGCTGCACTGTCCAACACATTTTTTTTTTATTTATTGAATATTATTTTAAAACCTTCCTCATATATAACACTACTTTTGTGACGTAAGGACTTTGGCAAACCTATTTCTAACACCAAAATAGTTTGTCCACATGAATAAAAACATATATTCACTCATGATTTAACGACTTCCTAAAAACACGTTTCATATTTTCAGCATTAAGAGCCAAATTACATTGTTGGCACAGTGTTGTAGACAAACGTATGTCTCACATTCAGAAAACTGAGATTCCTCTGAACATTTTGATTTATGACACATGGGCATTATAAGATATGCAAGTACCTTAAAGAGGGAATTTCTTAAATTTCTTAATTTCTTTGACCCAGAGGGTTAACATGAAACAACTGTGTTTAACTGTAAAAGGTAGACTTAAAATAAAATATTGTAGAAGACATCAACAATAAGCTTAATTTTCCAATTAACAGTTGATAAATGAAACAAAAAAAATGCTTTGAAATGCAGAATAAATAAAAAAAATAAAAGGTTTCAAACACTGTTTGCTGCACTGGTATCATATCTAATTTTGACCATCATGTATCCATTGCCCCTGAAACCTACAACTCTCTCAGCCCTCCCTTCCTTCCACTCCATGTACAGGATGCATTTTTGATAAATGGCAGTAGAATAGATGGGCTGACAGAGGGGCCAGACAATAATGGCTGATCTACAGGACACAAATGCAGCTACTGAGGAGATTTATGGGTCTCTGCTCAACATACACTGTCCAGTATCTGATGAGATGATTTCTCAAAGCTCTGGACAGCAGCAAGCAGAAGGCAAGTCTTTCTGTTGTCATGACACATTATTTATTAATCAGATGTTTTGGGGTAGAGACTGCTTCAGAATGTGCATTCAAGAAGCAACACATCAGCCAAAAATGTGACACACATGCACTGCAAAAGTGCAAACTCTTACCAAGCATATTTGTCAAACAACTCATCAAAATATGTGATGTACACTTAATATCCACACACAACCACTTTTCAAAATTTCAGTAGGATATGCTTTTTTGCATGATACTGCTTACAAATCTTATTTAGTGAAAGTCTTGGAAACATCTCGTTTTTATGCATATGAGACAAAATTCAGTAAGATGTTTAAGCTGTTTTTAATGTCAAAGTTGTAACACTTCCCATTTGTAAAATAAAGCCCAAAATGAGGTTTGTTTGTTTTTTTTTGTTTTTTTAAAGCTAATTTCAAGACCTTATTTGACAAACGTTCGAGTTCATTTTCACTTGTACCATTGGCAGGCTTTCTTTTTAACATGAAAAAGTGCCCTGCGAGAGACTGGCAACCTGACCAGGGTGCACCCTCACCTCACGTCCTATGACTTCAGCCTCACCCCCGAATCTTAATTGGAGTAAGCGGGTATCGGAAATGACTGAATGAATGAAACGAAGGTGTTTTTAACTTGTAACAAGTACAAAAACAATCTGCCAGTGGGACAACTGAAAATTCACTTCACGTTTCCCTTACTGCTCTGGCAAAAGCAAGCACCACAGAGCACAAGCTGTATGGAGTATCTGTAACATACCAGACCGCTCCAGACAGCATGCATCTCTAGCTTTAGAGATGGCTTTCTTTTTATTTCAGAAAGTTCTTGGTTTTTATTTCACCAGTGTGAACAGCTCAGTTATTTTGATGCCAGGCTACAATGTAAACTAAAATTAAAATACAATGCAGGTTGTTTCAATTGTGAAACAAGTGCTGGGTGATTTCTTTGCAAAAGTGTGAAAATGACTGGACCAGGCAGTACAGTGGTCAGGTCACTTTAGACAAATGTACTTTGGTTTTTAATTGCACTCCTCCCACTGCACTGTTGTTCTGTTTTTCTGTTGCACACAGCCTTTCATATTTCATATTTTATCTTATTTAGCACATATTCTATATTTTATTTTATCTTAGCATTTTATATTGCTTTCTGCTTAATGTTGCACCATTATATCAAAGCAAATTCCTAGTCTGTGAATCCTGTTCACTGGCAGTGGCAATAAACTTCTTCTGATTCTGATTCTAAATGTGTGTGCAGTGCGGTATGTTCAAAGACTCACTGTTCACTGACCTCTTTATATTTCCTCTGGAAATATAATATGCATCCATAATCCAATAAAAAGCATGCCATACTTTTCTTAGTTTTCCAATGTTAACATTTACGTTAGCTTTGTGGTAAAGTCTATAACCACAGACATTAGCACACAGACTGCACACAGTACTGTTGTGAGCATGCCCAGTAGCTCCCATGTCACGGGGCTGAATTCATTAAATATCACTTTTAATCAGCAGTAACCTGGTGTAAAATAGTATGACACACAACTTTAGGCATCTACTGTGATGAATCCGGAATGATTTCGTTATCAATGGGAGGCCAGCTTTAGATCAGTTCAGAGGTCTGTGTATTGATGTAGTTGTCTCTATTTTAAAATAATTTTTTGATTTGTATCAGGAAATTATTACACCCCTAACTAAAACACACTGGATTTCAGGATATTCTTGCCCAATATGCAATTAAATACCAAGTTTTAATTGGTACAAGGACAAAGTATGCCCATATATGAAATAACTATTTCTCTAAATTCATTTTAAAGCCAAGTGGGAAGAAGTGGAAGTGTTTTATTTTTAATGCTCCTACTGTTACAGCTACAGTAAAGGATCATCAATCCTCCTTTTGTATACGCAGCAGTCTTAGAAGATCAATATAACAGGCAAGAACAAGGCATCGTGCCACCCCAGCAGTTAATGTCTGATCAAAATGGTCCTTTAATTAGGAGGACTGTTGTAGCTGTTTTGAAATGGGCTGCTATCAAATGGTGGTTTACAATTCCCTCCTCAATGCCAAACTGATGTAGCCGCCGCCAATGCAACTTTCATAGGATCGCTGATTAAAAACTGCTCTGTGGTCCCAAGCTGCCTGACCTTTAACCCTGGCTCCACTCCATCTCAAACCACGGGAAAGTAATTAAAATTTTGCCAAGATGGTATCAGATTGCATCTCTGATGAAGGTGTAGGGGTTCTGGAGCAGAGAAAAATCAATCAAAATCATCTGTGTCCAGTGGTTAACTTGAAGGCAGGAAGGAGTCAAAAGATGGCCGTGGAGCTGCTTCCTGTATGAGAATTGAGCACTTCCTCTGCCGGAGGACTCTGCAAGCTTAGCTAAATAATGTCAGCAATCAGAGCGATGGTTCAGTCTGCCTGCCACACAACGACAACAAACACACAAATAATTACGCTTTGTAATTTAGCCCAGAGGAAAGTCTGTCACCGTTTTCTTCTTTTCCCCAAGTGAAAATCAGCATATCAGCACCAGCATTTCCCCCACGTCCCACAATAAAATTACATTTGCATTAGCTTTGAGAGAATATGGTTGGATGATTTATTGAAGCAATCAACGCGAAGCTGGCCAATCCCCGGTCTTCTCATTGAAGGTGTGTGTGCGTGTTAGCTAGCTGGGAGCTTAGCGAGGAGGAAAAAAAAAAAAAAAAGCTTGGGCTGGGAACCAAAGGGGTAAGTGAAGCATGAGCCGTGCAGTGGAGCAATCTCCGAGATTCTGCCTTTGATTAGATTAGCATTAAACAACACCCTGACAGATATGACAAATAGGTGCATTAGAGCCCGTCATTCTTCTCCCTTTGGTTTTCTATCTACCTTTCACTTGTGTTATTCCATCATTTCTGGACATAAGGGTTTGCGTTCCCTCCGCGCATCTCACTGGCCCAAATCTATGCGTGGCCACTGACACACAAACAGATGTGTATTCTCGCTGCGTTACCTTTTTAGAGAAGAAATTAAGCGAATAATGGAAACCAAATATGGTATCGAGGTTAAAAGGGGGAGAAGGTGCAGGAAAGAAAGCCAGATGACAGGCGCCATTTCTTTTGAAAATATAGCTGATAAAAAGCCGAGTGCGGCGCTGGAGAGGTGTCATTAATCAGATGTGTTTTTGTGTTATTGGAGACCTTTGTTTTTCATGAGCTGCTATAAACGGTAAAGGAGGAAACAAACAAGGCCAGAGGGGAGTTATTATCTGGTGTCCTTCTCACTGAGGTGCACATATGAGCAAAATTCAGAGTAGACACATTTACAAAAACAGAATAGTGTGTCGACTCTGAATAAATATTCTTTACAGTTAAACATACACGTAAAATGTACTGCATATTCATGTACACAAGCAGTAACTGAACTGCTTTGGAGCTCTTAATGCTAATAAGTTATCCTGTAGTGATCTATTGACATCCCTGATCATTGATCTGCCCACACCTGCTTATGATCCCCAAATTAGTATTCATGAATCCAGTAGCCGCTAAATAAACTTGGCAACAAAACACCCACAAGAGAACACAGAAGAGAGGGATAATCAATGCAAAGCACCATCAAATCTACATTATCCCTCCTCATCAGTTTGGCCCAGGCCACAGAGGCCGGCGCTTGGGTCAAAGGTGATCCAGACAGGTCGGCCACCCTTGACCTGCAAACCAATATTTGCAGCCAAAGATGCCTGCTTTCTAGTGTGTCTGACCTCACCCACGAAGATGGACGGAATGAATGTGGAAATGCCCAAAAGTAAACGGGGTACTGCGGAGAGAAGATAAGGAATTGGATGGCTCGCTGGCCACTCTGCCGCAGGATTTACACTCAAGGTGAGCCTTATAAATCAGATAGGTAGAAAAGTGGAGGACAGGGATACGAAGAGATAAAGATGCCAGACTTGCCTGTGAACACAGCAGCATGACCAACTCCACCACTGAACTGCTGGACTTCATACACACCAGGCCTGCAGTAATACAAGGAGAAACAGAGGCATGATAATTATTAAAAACACACACACACACACACACACACACACACACACACACACACACACACACACACACACACACACACACACACACACACACACACACACACACACACACACACACACACACACACACACACGACAGTAGAGAAACAACTGTGCTGGCTTTTATTCAATAAACAAGAGGCACTCTTAATGACAGCAACCAGTCAATATCCCCCTCATTAGTGTGCAAATGTATGCAAATATCATAGCAAGGCAAGCTAAAGCTAATACATGTTCTCCACATGAGGGATCCAACATGTAACCATGAACCTTCCACTGCTAAACACCCCCCCCACCGCCCCCCAAAAAAAAGAATTGAAAAAAAAGGAAGCGTCTTCACTGTATGCAAATATTGTTAGTGGTCTTGTTGCAACATGTTCTCCATATGATGCATCCAGGATGCAAATATGAACATTCAACCTTTAAGCACTGGTGTAGACAATTCTAGAAGCAGCATTTATTTAATAAATACATGGTCATTACATCTTGCTTGAGGGCCCAGTGCCTACCCGACAATACACTGAAACAAAAGAATCATTGCATTTCTATTAATTATTATTTAATGGGAAAGGAATAATTATAAACATGGAACTACATGTGCTCAACTTCTGTATTAAAAACCTCATAACTATGCAGAAGCAATTTTTATTTATTTCAATAAATGTCAATTCCTGATGAGAAAGAGCCAGAAGTCAAAAATTTATAGCGCCTCATGAAGTATGCAATGCTCAACAAATACAACCCCTGGCAATAATTATGGAATCACAGGCCTCGGAGAATGTTCATTCAGTTGTTTAATTTTGTAGAAAAAAGCAGATCACAGACATGACACAAAACTAAAGTCATTTCAAATGGCAACTTCCTGGCTTTAAGAAACACTATAAGAAATCAGGAAAAATAATTGTGGCAGTCAGTAACGGTTACTTTTTTAGACCAAGCTGAGGGAAAAAAATATGGACTCACTCAATTCTGAGGAATAAATTATGGAATCACCCTGTAAATTTTCATCCCCAAAACTAACACCTGCATCAAATCAGATCTGCTCGTTAGTCTGCATCTAAAAAGGAGTGATCACACCTTGGAGAGCTGTTGCACCAAGTGGACTGACATGAATCATGGCTCCAACACGAGAGATGTCAATTGAAACAAAGGAGAGGATTATCAAACTCTTAAAAGAGGGTAAATCATCACGTAATGTTGCAAAAGATGTTGGTTGTTCACAGTCAGCTGTGTCTAAACTCTGGACCAAATACAAACAACATAGGAACTGGGTTTTAAAAAGGAACTTAAAAAGTATTATCTGAGGCAAATGGTTGAAGTATTGTGATGTATTATGCACTGATTATGAATGAATTTATTCTGAATGTTCATTATGATTTACAGGCCTTAATGGAAATCTATTATGTTAATGTACTGAAACTGTGATTAAAACATGAATGGACCCCAGGAAGAGTAGCTGATGCAGTTATACTGCAGATGCTAATGGGGATCCAAATAAATAAACAAATAAACAAAATAGGAAGGTTGTTAAAGGCAAACATACTGGTAGACCAAAGAAGACATCAAAGCGTCAAGACAGAAAACAAAGCAATATGTCTCAAAAATCGAAAATGCTCAACAAAACAAATGAGGAACGAATGGGAGGAAACTGGAGTCAACGTCTGTGACCGAACTGTAAGAAAACGCCTAAAGGAAATGGGATTTACATACAGAAAACCAAAACAAAAGCCATCATTAACACCTAAACAGAAAAAAACAAGGTTACAATGGGCTAAGGAAAAGCAATCGTGGACTGTGGATGACTGGATGAAAGTCATATTCAGTGATGAATCTCGAATCTGCATTGGGCAAGGTGATGATGCTGGAACTTTTGTTTGGTGCCGTTCCAATGAGATTTATAAAGATGACTGCCTGAAGAGAACATGTCAATTTCCACAGTCATTGATGATATGGGGCTGCATGTTATGTAAAGGCACTGGGGAGATGGCTGTCATTACATCATCAATAAATGTACAAGTTTACGTTGATATTTTGGACACTTTTCTTATCCCATCAATTGAAAGGATATTTTGGGATGATGAAATCATTTTTCAAGATGATAATGCATCTTGCCATAGAGCAAAAACTGTGAAAACATTCCTTGCAAAAAGACACATAGGGTCAATGTCATGGCCTGCAAATAGTCCGGATCTTAATCTAATTGAAAATCTTTGGTGGAAGTTGAAGAAAATGGTCCATGACAAGGCTCCAACCTGCAAAGCTGATCTGGCAACAGCAATCAGAGAAAGTTGGAGCCAGATTGATGAAGAGTACTGTTTGTCACTCATTAAGTCCATGCCTCAGAGACTGCAAGCTGTTATAAAAGCCAGAGGTGCTGCAACAAAATACTAGTGATGTGTTGGAGCATTCTTTTGTTTTTCATGATTCCATAATTTTTTCCTCAGAATTGAGTGATTCCATATTTTTTCCCCTCTGCTTGGTCTAAAAAAGTAACTGTTACTGACTGCCACAATTTTTTTTCCTGATTTCTTATAGTGTTTCATAAAGCCAGAAAGATGCCATTTGAAATGACTTTAGATTTGTGTCATGTCTGTGATCTGCTTTTTTTCTACAAAATTAAACAACTGAATGAACATCCTCCGAGGCCGGTGATTCAATAATTTTTGCCAGGGGTTGTATAACAGTTAACACTTGTGTAGCAACATGTATGCCACATGAGGTAACACTGGTATAAATATTTATATTCTACTGAAAAATGTTGCTGAGATATGGCCAGAATTTCCTAATTTAGACACCCTGATTATTACACAAAGTTATGCAATTATTATAGCAACCCTCATGTTGCAACATGTACTTCACGCAGTATAAATATAAACTTTCCACTCTGAAGCATTTGTGAGCTATAGCTGGAAATCCAAAATTAAGGTCCCCTCATTAGCATGCAAATATAACAAGCTTTAACATGCACAGCACAAGGTGTAAATACAAATTATCCACTTCCCAAAAATTCCAAGATATGATTCCCAAAATCACATTCCGCTCATTAACATTAAAAAAAAAAAAAAAAACCTCCACAGAACTTCCCATAAAATCACTACATCTACTTCAAAGGGGTGAACCATGTTGTTAAATATCAAGTGCCTAACATTTATTGATTTAGGATTCCCAAGAAAGTATCGACACAGACAACGATAGTGTCCATTATGCCATGTTCATAGGGGCAGGACAAATAGAGACACTTAAAGACACCAGACGACCAGGGATAATCTAACCTTGTACCATCTGCAAGGAAGTGGTAGTATTGATGGGTCTAATGAGCCAACATGATGTTACTGTAAACTAATACATATTTGGGCCTTGTATTACAGGCCTTGTTTGGTCAGCATATGTCCCATTGATCCCTAATGGTGCGTCCGGGGCTTTTAGAGAGCAAGGGGCCACTAGAGTGACCAGAGAGTGCTGCTTGTGCACAGACGCAAAAAGATGGTGGAGGAACCTTTGGTCTCTCAGTTAGTGTACAGATGAAACACAGATGTACCATTACATATGCAAACAAATACAGATGTGCACATGCACAAACCTCCCCTGACTTATATTCAAGCCTCGTGCAGCTATCAATCAACGTTCCATTTTATTTGGTGGCAGCACACATCCCAAACACTGCTATTAGTGGCCTGGCCTCTAACCTATCTCCCCCCCCCCCCAAAGAACCCTTCAACACAGCTTCTTGTGCTCACCTTCATGCTCATCAGTACACTGGATTAACAACAGCCTCTAGATGTTATTGCATTTAAACACAGGTAGCACTTTGGTGCCATTTTTCAATAAGACACAATGTGTGACACTGTACTCACTCGTTCCCTCGATCAGTAGCTCCTGTCCGTGACTGCCCAGCAAGGTCCGAGAAAGGAAAGGGGCAAAGTCCACGAATATCTCTCTCAACAGAGGAGCCGCCTTCTCCAGAGCGTGTTCCAGACGCTCTGAGATACTAGAGATGTGACCCAAAACAATGCACAAACACACAGGAAATGCAACTAAATTAAACTAGCATCCAACTTCAAAGCATGATGAGAAAATTAAACCCAAAATCAAGTAGAGATCTGTGATGAAGCTCACAAAATATTTTATAATGAAACAGCTGAATTAAACTGCCCAACATTGGTGCATGTAATTGACAAATACATAAAAAAAAAAACCCCACAAAATTCCAATTATTCCCCCATAGGATGTGCATTTATTGCATAAAATTTCATTGAAATCCAGTATTATACAGCATAATGCATTCATTAAAAAAATAAAAATAAAAGTCCAATCATATCCCTTTGAAGATGCCTCACCAGCATTACTTTTTCTTCATGCACATCTTCACATGGTGGGCTACCACTGCGTGTAATTTCAATGAAATCCACCAAACGGTTTAGGATGAGTTTACTCTTAAAAGTCTCCTGAACAGATGGACCGACAGATGGATGGAGAGGGCAATTTCTATATACTCCACAAATTTTTGTATGAGAGGGTATAAACATAAAATCAGCCAAATATACATTTTAATGCGAGAAGAAAAAATGAATTAGAAGAAAGCAGCAATAAATAGATATGCATAAATAACTGTGTGTGCATAAAGAGATGATATTGTTTGTGCATGCAAGAGAGAAGAAGATGAATCACCTCATACTGGGGGCTGTGTGCTGGGTCACAGGGGAGAGTGGGGGGACAGATGGCAAGCTGGTGCTGGCTGGAACCTGGCCGCCTGCTGCAGGGTGAAACCAAAGAACTCTGTTATTAGCCTGGATGTTGGAGAAGAACATGACACCGCGTGCACACACGGATGCAGTAATATATTATACAGTACGTGCAGCACTGCACCACAAACCATTGTAGAAGCATAATCCATATATTATAAAAAATAAAGTACACAGCCTCGATTCAAACATACCATATATTTATATTCAAATGACAAACTGGGTCACAAGAATAACTATTAATTACGGGATAGTGGCTGTTAAAATGTCTTCTTATCAAATCATGCAGCATGTGTTTCCACAAAAAGAATTCTTCCAAAATGGATGCTTCAAGATCAGTAACATATCACTGAGAGTTGCAGTAATACTTTAGGCATTTTTAAATATTCCATCGATGTCAATACATGCACAAGTAAAATACACTGATCAGAATGAGTCTACCAACGCCCAAAACAAACGGTTTCAGTTGGGGGAGAAGGGGATCAATACTTGCAATACACAAGTCCAGAATTGATATCATTCAAATTTGATGAGTTACAGATGAGATGGAAATAAGGTAGTACCATTTTTTATCCAGCAGAGCAAGTAATACATTTTTTTTTAGAACTAACCTGTGTATTATGCAAAGTGAACTCAATTTCAAGCAGACACGCAAAAATAATTGCGGACAGAGAGAGACTGGTGACAACACAACAGGCAGCGCTGCATTTTAAAACGAGAGTGTGAAATCATTTTGGGTTTTACAAACTGCCAGGAGATGTAGCACCAGACATGACAACATCGATATGAAATTCTGCCCCAAATTCTTATGAGGTAAAGTCCAGGCTTGTAAAAGATACACTGGTAAGCAGCACTGCAAAAATTTGGTTTACTAAATGTACAGTATGATGCCCCTGGGTGTGTGTGTGTGTGTGTGTGTGTGTGTGTGTGTGTGTGTGTGTGTGTGTGTGTGTGTGTGTGTGTGTGTGTGTGTGTGTGTGTGTGTGTGTGTGTGTGTGTGTGTGTGTGTTGGGGGGGACCTCACAAAAATGTGATGTGCATTGTTCTTGGAAATATGACTTGTGATATGAAGTGTATTATTCAACTTTTCTTTTAATCTAGTGTTAGAAAAAATAAAAAATTATATACCATATTTGTAGACCATCTTAAGAATTACAATTCATGTCAAATCCATACCCAAGTAAAAGTCATTAGTGTGTCATCTCACCCCTATCTCTTAAAATTTTGCCTCAGACCTACAGGACCCACATCCTACTTTCAAGCTGTTGTTTTAAGTGGCGCACAAAATGTCAGAGTTGTCAGCATACTGTCAAGGCTTAGATCATGATGGCAGGTTTTTCCACAATGCAAAGGTCGCCACTGTGGGACAAAAGATTCTTATATTTGTCCACTTCAATCAATCAATCAATTTTTTTATATAGCACCAAATCACAACAAACAGTTGCCCCAAGGTGCTTTATATTGTAAGGCAAGGCCATACAATAATTATGTAAAACCCCAACGGTCAAAACGACCCCCTGTGAGCAAGCACTTGGCTACAGTGGGAAGGAAAAACTCCCTTTTAACAGGAAGAAACCTCCAGCAGAACCAGGCTCAGGGAGGGGCAGTCTTCTGCTGGGACTGGTTGGGGCTGAGGGAGAGAACCAGGAAAAAGACATGCTGTGGAGGGGAGCAGAGATCGATCACTAATGATTAAATGCAGAGTGGTGCATACAGAGCAAAAAGAGAAAGAAACAGTGCTATGAAAGACTGACCTCACTAATCCTAAGATGTATCACTCCCTGATCAATGTGCCTGGTCAGCTCAAGCCCATCTTATAAATACATATCCACGTGCAACAGTATTATGTAATGAAAAATTTTTAATTTTTGTTTACAAGTGTAGAATAGTTAGATTCACTGCACTATTATACAAATATTGTAGAATCAGAATTTTTATTTATTTTTTTTGTAATTACAAAAATGTCAATATTTAGAACTAGTGTGGGGAAAATGAACATGTTTATTGTGGGATGAAACTGTACAGACTGCTGTCTTTGGTCCAATAATCCTCTGTAAACACAACACACTGTGTTATTGATGTGTGATAATTTTCTGTACACATTAACACAAAAATGAACAAGTTAATGTGACTATCATCCAGCCCTAGAAAGTGGTTTCACCTTTTTGTACACCCACCAATAACAATGGGCCGTACAATGGTAGATCAACAGCATGGTTGACAGCATGGCCCCTCACCCATGAAGATATCACTGCAAAAACCCTTAAATAAAGACTTAAATAACTCTTTTAAACATGTCTTTACTCTGTCCATCTGGATCTGAACAAAACTTAGTCAAACTCATCTTTGTACCAAATTTACTCCAGCCTCTCTTTTTGATCCTACTCAATTTTATCATTATTGTTCTGGGATAAACCAACCTAATCCTCAAGATTTGTGCATCATAAAATGTCAGGTCTGGGCACTCTGTTCATGAGCTTCTTAGTAATCCGTCTCATAAACCAACAAGCAGATGCGTGTGAAAACAGAATTTCCTTGCTTGGCGCAATACATTAGTTGTTATACATAATTAAACATTTTTTTTATTAAGCAGTGAACATGTGCTGTCATGAAATTGTGACAGGGGAAAAAAGTGGACTTTTCAAAAACAGTTTTTACTCATGAAGTCATTACTTAACAATTTACCCCTCTTTTTTTGCGACTGTTTCATTATCCAGCTAAAAGGTGCTTTATGCCTTCATTCTGGAGACAGACACTGACGAGGTACGTGGCCCATGTTTGATTGATTTGGCAGTAAATTCACTTTCCTGTGTCTCATAAATAAGCTAATGCCCAGCTGAATATGGAGGAGGGGGATTCCTCTGGTGCTTCGGCGGGCTTGTTTTTCCAGCCACGACAGTCTCAGAGCAGGGATAACTCTTAGGAAATGACAGACTGTGTAATGTGGACTGGAGTGTGTGTGTGTGTGTGTGTGTGTGTGTGTGTGTGTGTGTGTGTGTGTGTGTGTGTGTGTGTGTGTGTGTGTGTGTGTGTGTGTGTGTGTGTGTGTGTATACACGTGAAGGTGTTAAGCAGTGTCACGTTGGCCCGGAGAGAGCATCCCTCTCGAGCTGAAGTAGCTCCTTCAAACAAAGAGGAGTAAATGAACGTCTCCATTAGTCCTCCCCACTGCCCCACTAAAATCCACAAGCACACAGAGCATATTTACACTGTGTCGTCAAATAAGGAACTCTATGCACTTTTTTTTTTTTTAAATAGTTATTCACATGCACAAATCTCACTCCGTTGTCCTGCCTCCTCACTTAAACATGCATGGACACAGCTCACGTGTAAGGGAAAATATTTGCTTTTGGATCACTACTTATGAGCAAATAAATAAGCAAATCTATTTTTATGTGCCCTTAAACTTGTGATGAAAATGCCACAAGTTTACTACTGTGCTGCCAGAATATACAGTGCATCCAGAAAGTATTCACAGCACTTCACCTTTCTACATTTTATATTGCATCCTTATTCCAAAATGGATGGAATGTATTTTTTTTCCTCAAAATTCTACACACAATACCCCATAATGACAATGTAAAAAAGTTTGTTGTTTTTTTGTTTTATACATTTTTTTCAAATTTAATACAAAAAAAAAATCAAAAAAGAAAAAAACAGGTACATAAGTATTCACAGACTTTGCCATTGAGCTCAAAAGTGAGCTCAGGTGTCTCCTGTTTCTACTGATTATCCTTGAGATGTTTCTACAGCTTAATTGGAGTCCACCTGGGGTATATTCAGTTGATTGAACATGATTTGAAAAGACACACACCTGACTACATATAAGGTCCCACAGTTGACAGTACATGTCAGAGCACAAACCACGTATGAAGTCAAAGGAACTGTCTGTAGACCTCTGAGACAGGATTGTCTTGAGGTACAAATCTGGAGAAGGGTACAGAAATATTTCTGCCGCTTTGAAGGTCCCAGTGAGCACAGTGGCCTCCATCATCCTTAAATGGAATACGTTTGGATCCACCAGGACTCTTCCGAGAGCTGGCCGCCCGTCTAAACTGAGTGATTGAGGGAGAAGTCAGGGAGGTGACCAAGAAACCCATGGTCACTCTGTCAGCGCCCCAGCATTCCTCTGTGGAGAGAAGAGAACCTTCCAGTTGGACAACCATCTCTGCATCCACCAATCAGGTCTGTGTGGTAGAGTGGCCAGACGGAAGCCACTCCTTAATAAAAGGCACATGGTAGCCCACCTGGAGTTTCCCAAAAGGCACCAGAAGGACTATCAGACCATGAAAAACAAAATTCTCTGGTTTGCTGAAACAAAGATTGAACTCTTTAGTGAGAATGCCAGGTATGTTTGGAGGAAACCAGGCACCATCCATACAGTGAAGCATGGTGGTGGCAGCATCACGCTGCGGGGATGTTTTTCAGTGGCAGGAACTGGGAAACTAGGTGGATTGAGGGAAAGATGAATGCAGCAATGTACAGAGACATCCTGGATGAAAACCTGCTCCAGAGCGCTCTTGATCTCAGACAGGGGAGACAGCTCATCTTTCAGCAGGCCAATGACCCTAAGCACACAGCCAATATATCAAGGAGTGGCTTCAGGACAACTCTGTGAATGTCCTTGAGTAGCCCAGCCAGAGCTCAGACCTGAATCTGACTGAACATCTCTGGAGAGATCTGAAAATGGTTGTGATTCCCCATCCAACCTGATGGAGCTTGAGAGGTGCTGCTAAGAGGAATGGGCAAAACTGCCCAAAAATAGGTGCACCAAGCTTATGGCATCATATTAAAGAAGACTTGAGGCTGTAATTGCTGCAAAAGGTGCATCAACAAAGTATTGAGCAAAGGCTGCAAATACTTATGTACATGTGATTTCTTAGTTTTTATTTTTAATAAATTTGCTAAAATTAAAAAAAATTCATGTTGTCAACGTGTTGCGAGTAGAATTTCGAGGGGAAAATTAATTTCATTCATTTTGGAATAAGGCTGTAATGTGGAAAAAGTGATGTGCTGTGAATACTTAATACTTAGTAATTTTATTTAGTTACTTATTCATTATTTTTGTGGTAAAACTGTCTGAGAAATAAAGGGCATCTTATAATTGTGGACTGGATTTTTACATATCAGATATCTGCAACAATAGGTGGTGCCTGTGAAAGTCACGTGCCTCTTTTAATAACAGGTGAATATTATGACCTTAAATACAGTCTAAACGTATGGTACCGGATAATAGTTGTTGCACCAGTTATTTATCTACACAGCTTTAACAAGATCACCACCAGAACTGGCATATAGCATTCACAGCTAACGAGAGCTGACCAATACAAGCCTTTCACAAACATATCAGTATATGGTATTTTTGTTGATATAAAACTTTTATTTTTCTGAATAAACACTGCAGAAAATACTTTGCTTGTTGGAATTTATGTCATTACATACTTTGACAAACAGAGGGCACTCCAGCCTCTTCATCATATTAGCTACAAGAAACTGAGGCAATTCAACCAGCTGTCATCCATTTGCAGTCAAATATGCAAGGATCATTTTCATTCGTGACATATCGATATGATCAGACCTATCTTGTCAATGGAAGATGCAGAAGCTATGATTCATGCCTTTGTGTCTTCCACTGCTGCCACTTAAGAGCATCAGATGCAGATGACTCAGAATTCTGCTGCTTGAGTCAACTAAATCCAGGAGATTTAATCACATTCACTGGCTTCCTGTAACTGCAGGAGCTGATTTTAAGGTTTTGCTACTGAGTTATAAGGTTCTAAATAGTCTTGTGCCAACCTTTGTGCTGAACCTGTTAAAGCTTATGTGCCTTCTTATGCCATGTGATCACAGGATGCAAGTTTGCTCTGTGTCCTCAAAGTTAAACAGAAGTCAGCATGGTTTACTGCACCACTGCTTTGTGCAACCTCACCTTTGCTTTTTTCTTCCTCTCTCAATTTGCTTTCATTAGCATTATTTTCAAATAAGAGCACATTCTTTTTTAACATAAAAGATGTGGTTTTCAGAAATTTTTTTTCCAAAAACATATCTTGGGAGAAAAAAAAAAAAATACATGTGTCTTCTACTCGGGGACATCTTATATTTGGGTCATTACGGTTCTTTGTTATTCCACTGTTAATACAGCCTTTTATAACAGTTAATTTGATTTCATTATAACTTAACAACAAAACACAGCTATTGTCTGAAATACACAAAACATAAAAAACCTTGAATTTTAACTTTAAACAGGCTTGCCCCAAGTAAGCCTTTGCTGAATTTTGCAGATGCAAAGCCCAAATTGCATGAACACTCACTAGCTGCAGAGTCTGCAGAGGTGTTCTGGGATGCATCACCAGCAGATACCACAGCAACACTGTCGACAGGCGTACCACTAGACACAGAGGCAGCAGCAGCAGCTGCTGGGAGAGGAGTGGTCACAGAAAAGGAGCTCAGGGATGGCGCTGTGCCCACTTTCTTGGGTCCAACGACAACACTTCTGTAGAGGACAGAAATTATGTCAGTTTGACAGTATTATTGTAAGAAAATGCTGACAGTGCCAATTCACACCACACTGAAGACTTTCAGGTCAAGAATACAGGACAACTCGAACAATATCAGTCCATCTGGTGCAAGAGTTGATAATAAATTAAAAAAATACTTTAAACTGGACAACAGCCGATGTTTTTAAACATCTCACAGTTGCTGGAAAACGTAGTATTGTGCAAACAATTTACAAACAGCCTTTTAATTTTTTTCTGTATTAGCTGATCAACACAAAATCAAATATGAAATATCCAAACATTCCTATTCCAACAACTCTACTAATAATAATAAATTTATAGTAATTGTAAACTAATAGTAATAAATACATATATAAACAAAGAAACCACTCAATTCTAAAAACACATAAGCCTCATTTTAAAAACAACAACAAAACAAGAATAAATTAAAGGTACTGGGTAGCAAAATAGTCAATATACTGTGATAACAGTATATTAGGCACAAGACTTTTTTCTCATGAGCCACTGGAAACCACTTTAAACAAATGATGTTGTGGCACAACTTAAAATTTTTGGTATTCTGAAAGCTATATTAAGTATTTTATGGCAATGTCCCACCTTGATAATTTAGCCTGTGTGTGCAGATGTCTTAAAAATTTGGCAAATACATTGGCGTACATCTAAAACGTTGTGGGTAGGTTTTGTATGAGATAAGCGCACACTGAAGCATGCCGGTATATGTCATAGTACGGCAAAGTCATTAAAAAATTTTGCACAATATTTTCATACGTCCCACGTATGCTGGCCATAAGTTGTAGGTACATTATGAGATTGTTGACACCTTACTCGTAAGTTTCTCATAAGTTGAAATACATCGAGATAATAGTGTACCCAAAACATACTTCTAACCTAGAGTCACTTGCTTTGAACCCATGTGTAACCTGTATCAAACTAATCTCTAACGCATATTGATGTATGTAGACGTATTTGGCGTGTTCCGGACGACCACAGAACTTACTGAACGTGTCAGCAAGCATATTGGCAGCATTTTTGATACATCTGCATATGCTGACTAAATCATCACGGTGTGACAGCTGCATACCTTATTTGATGTAGCCAGCGTATTTTCCAAAGTTTTCATAAGTCTGCATACGCTGCCTAAATCATCAAGGTGTGACAGGCCCTTTACGTACCACATACAGAACTTGAATTAAAGAAAATAAATGCAGAAAGTGTGTCATTAAGGAAAAATTAGAAAAGGGTATGTTTTTGTAAGTTTTGTATTCACCCATGAAAAAAAGTAAAATTAAAGAATTTAAACCAATTTGTTGAGAACAAATCCAAATATTAAGAGTGTGACATTATTCATAAATCATATCACACATGCTGTTAGAATTTTATTCTAACAAAAATCACAGGCATGTACATTATTTTGAGGGAGGTTTTTTGTTGTTTTGTTTTTTTAAGGAACGAAAACAAATTTATGCCACTTCAGGACGTCTCGGCAGCAAAAGGAGCCGCCGGCCTTTTTCAAGTAGTGACATTGTACAACTCGGAGTTTAATTCCAAAGAAGCAAACAGCAGACGGGAGGAGAGCGGCATGCAGATAAGCTGTCAGTTTAGACCAGGGCTCTGACAGACCACTGGCCATATCAAAGCGAGACTGGCCCTTTCTTATCAGTGCTGACACAAAGAAGGCAGGCTCTAATCACTGGGAGCTGCTCCCTCTCAGGAACACGAACCCGTCCACTCTCACCAAAGCACATTGCATTCATACATTCAAACAAAGAAAACCACCGCGGCTTACAGACGTTACTTTCCTACATGCTCTCACGATGTTTGTGCACACTTTCTGCACGTGCACACGCAGTCTGAATCCCTGTGGTGTACAGATATATGTGGCTACTTTTTCAAAGCCCGTTCTTTGGTTGATTTAAGGCAGCTTATCAGATCTAGTAAAAGTTACTGCGAATGTTAAACCCTGACTACTGCTGGCTTTTGAATGAGCTACGATTTGAGAAGAAAAAAGCTGCATACAGATCCCGTTGGCTTGACAGATATGTGTAAAATAACACTGAACGCACACAGAGGAGGTCAGGGCTGCTACATAAAAATACCACTCAGATCACCTATGAGGACCTCTTGGCCTTAGGGGAGAGTCTTTATTTTTTTCATTTTTGGTAGATTATATAGTTTGAGGCAAAAATGTGTTTGTGACAGATGTGCTGCAGAGAACTGTCAGTTTAACTTGCAACAATTTATAACAATAGTGACAAGTTACCAAAAAAGCATCCAACTCAATATAATCCTTCTCAATATAATCAGCACATAGAAAGTAGGCTTATATAGAATTAAAATCAAATAAAATGTTTTATTCTGAATCCACAGCAATTAACCAGCAGTCACACGTGGCCTTGTGATCTTAGGCGTAGGAGGTGGGGGTGCAGGGGGAGCAACTCCCCCCCCTCCCCCCCGGGCTCGGCAAAGCAAAATGCTCAACATCGGGCAGATGGGCTGGGAAATTCGGGCATGGGCCATGTAGACTCTGAATACAGAACAGATTGACCTAAAATGTCAGACTTATTTTCGCAATTAATGTAAACAATCAAACCGCTATTTGGTCACCAATATAAATAGAAATATGGGTATATAAATATATGGTAATTTAAAGAGTCATGGGAGTTTCTGAAATACGGGCAAATTTGGTGTCGCCCCCCCAAATAGACCCCACCTCCTACGCCTATGCTTGTGATCTAGCAGGTCATCAGTGAATAATATACTTTGTTTATTAGGGTGGAAATGTTTTAGAAAAAAAAAAAATAAAATTTTGCTAAATTAAGAACTCTAAACATTTCTGTGTCATGATACCAAAAGACATTCTAGCTATAGCACTTAGCATTTAGCATTGTGATTAGAACGCCTGCCTTCCATTCCAGTGACGGATAGTTTGACTGTCGGTGCAACTGACAACACTGATTTTCACATGTTGTGTGGCCTGAAAAGTCCAAAACATTTCGCTAATCTCCCACAATTTTACTGAACACAGTCAACATCATGATGGTGCTCTTTAATTGTTTAAGGACTGGTTACAGTCCCACCAGACCTCTAAGGTTTTCAGACAGTGGTTTCCTGCTTGTGCACAGAGTAAAATCAGTGTCAGGTAAAAGTGCATTCAGTCACTGTGGACCCATCTTAAGGAATGTTTTACCTCATGAAATATGATCTGCAAATACAGTTTCCAGCTTTAAATGTAAACTTAAAACCTTTGTGTTTTATCAAGCATACAAAAAATGGTGATGTGACCAAGTCTGAGTGTGTTGTCTGTGTGCACATACATATATATGTGCATGTATGTATGAGTATGTGTGTGAGAGTGTATGTATGAATGTTTTTGCTGGGGGCTGAGGGGAAATGATACTGGAATTGTATTATTTTTTTATTCTTTTGTGTGCATTTCATTTAATTCAGTGTTTTTAGACCATGTAAAACACAGTTTTCTCTGTAATGAAATGTGCTTCATAAATAAATATGACTCAACTCAACTGAATGCAGAACGTGAGCATATGACTTTCTCAAGTGTTTTTGAACAATCTGACATGTTCTCATGAAAACTTAAAGGTACTACGCTTTAATGGCATCTAGGGCTGTAACTAACAATTTTTGTAATTGATTAAGTAATCCATTCTTTTTTGCAGTTAATCAATTAATCTCATAATTAGGTTTCTTTTTTCCTGATTAGTCAATTATCCTTTGGTTGATCTGCCAGTAAATCATAACCATAAATTGTACCACTAAACGTTCAACCTTGCTTTCAAATATTTTGTCATAAAACTAGTTATTTAAAAAATAAAATCCCAATATATAAAAATTCATGAAATTCATGTACAGTTTTGCCTCATCTCAAGACACAAACAAAAATAAAATCATTATTTTTATTAACAGTTCATTTGTATATATTCTGGATTAATAAGTTTGTTGTTTTGTCCATAAAATGTAACAAATATAAAATTGTTGAAAAATACCAATGAGTGTTTCTCAAAACCCAAGATGACATCATTAACTGTGTGTGTTCATAACCCAAAGATTCAGTTTACAATCAGAGAGGTGCAAAGACACCAGAAAACCACATTTAAGAAGATGAAATCAGAGAATTTGGACAACTAAAATAAAAATAATAAAATCAAATTTAAAAAACAAATTGGTTATATCCTGTCAGGAGTGCACCTGCCTCATGCCCTATGATGGCTGGGATAGGATCTAGCACCCCACCCCCTCCCCTCCGTGACCCTTAATTGGAGTAAACAGTCATAGAAAATGGATGGATAGATTGATTAAATTGTTATTTAACAATGAATTAGTTGTTGCACCTGTCAGGTCAACGTAAAGATGCTTAAACATGAGTTTAAAATATTAGCTTGTTTAGCTAACCTTTGAGCTAGAAAACAGCAGGTTAAGGACAGCAGGATGACCTTGAGCTTTACTGGCATCTTACTTCTACTAGCTAATGTTTACACTTAATCATTCAAATTGTGATAGAATGCCGATAGCCAAGAATGGTCAAGAATCAAGTATCTGATAAAAATTTCTCTTCAAATACTTGGACTGGATGCCGGTGTCAAGGGTGGTGCTGACGTGAAGCACCGCAGGTGTCAACAGCAGGCGGGAGAAACTGAGACAGAGAATCCTGATGTCTTCAGGGCTGTGTGTGTGTGTGTGTGTGTGTGTGTGTGTGTGTGTGTGTGTGTGTGTGTGTGTGTGTGTGTGTGTGTGTGTGTGTGTGTGTGTGTGTGTGTGTGTGTGAACCCACAAACACGTAAATATATGTATGAGGGTACAAATAAATTCACCATCGCACAAGTGTGTTTGAGTCTGCCAGTGAACATGTCCGTGGATGTGTTTGACTATCCATCTGTTCTCAAGCAAAGGCCCAGTGAATTATTCAGCAGGTCATTAGCCACACTTATCATGAGTGGGCCGCCCCAGTCGATTAATCAGCCGTCAGTGGCCCCACTCAACCCACAAACAGGAGCCCAGGGCAGTGCGTGTGTATGCTGCGCTCAAGCTGAATTATTTAAAGGCTTTAACCTACAATGGATCAGCACCGCAACCACTGTGATTCCTGTAATCTGTGTTATTTCAAGTAAAACAGCTGCAGGAATGAGAAACGAAGGACATGCAACTTGGGAATGTGTGCGTGTAAAAATATCATTCTCTAGTGTTAACCTCACAGTGGGCCTGTTTCCACAGAGGGGCGTGGACTCCCCATCTTGGCTTTGATCTCCCCTTTCACCCTCGTTTCATGCAACCCCGTGCATGTAAATGCTCAGAATGCCATTCATTTACCATACACCCTGCTTCCAATTCAAGTCCAATTTAAGTCCACAGCCTCTGACATTCTTCCTGTGCTGTGATTGGATGATGACGGCTGGCGTGGGAGAGGCATTACCTTGACGACATCAGTGATTTATGAGTAAAGCAACTGGGACCAAAGAGGCAACAAAGTACAAACACATCGTCGTTTTTCCTGGAAGGAGTGAATGCATAACAGGATTTATTTAAAAAAGAAATACTTTTTTAATCACAATAATGAATATAATAATTGGGGGGGGGGGGGGGGGGGGTTTAAAAAAAAACAACAAATAATGCTAATCATCATTTACAGTGGACTTCTTTTGCAGACATGACAGACTTCAGTCTGTGGGAAGAGGCACATCTGGACACCAAGCTCGCAAAAAGAAGCCCACAAGGAAGTGTCAAATCTTGCAGGTCATTGAATGGCCACTTAAGGCCAGCTCCAAAAGTGAGTCACTCCCCATACATACATCACCATGCTAAAATGTCAAATTCTTACTGCCTGGTACAAAAAACAGTTTTGGTCTCTGTAACTAGATTCTTTGTTTATGCAAAATGTTTATGATTTTATGTATATACTATCAGTTCAAGCTATTTTAAGAAAGCTAAATCTATGAATAATTAGAGGTGTGGTCACTTTCAATGAAAACTGCGGACTAGTGATAGAGTTTGGGCTCCTGTCAGCTTCACTGTGGTTGTCTTTTCTGAGCAATTTATTACAAATATGTAAGATAATAGTACTTACTGTGTGAGTCATTGAATTATCAGATATGGTAAATGGTAAATAGACTGCATTTATATAGTGCTTTTCCATCTGCATCAGATGCTCAAAGCACTTTACAGTAATGCCTCACATTCACTCTGATGTCAGGGATATCAAATCATCTAAGAAATCTGTGCTGCTGCACTATTTACATTGAGAGAAAATTTAGTATTATTTAATTTGTATGTTAGCACCAATGAGTATCTTACTGAGGCAATATGCCAGCCATACTTTGTTCTAACCCCATCCAAGAAACCCATTATGAAAACCATCGCCAAGTCTGAAAAAATATGCATTTATCACACACCCAAGCCAAGATTAGCATGCTAACTTTAGCTTAGTCAGGAACTCTGAGATGATTGACATGTTCAGGCTTCATTTGTCCCACTCAGGTCACACCCGTATTCCAACTCTTTGTCCATTTACAGAGTGGCTGGGAGTTACGCAGCATCAGGTACTACAGAAAAGGTGACATTTGGAGCCACATCATTTGAGCTTCAAATCCTCTCATCAGAAAACCTATGGGTGACGCCACGGAGGGTTTGACAGAGTGTCCAGACAGTCTCTGCTGGACACCCTAATTTTCTAACATTTTGCTGTGGAAAAAGTACGCAAACTCTGTCAAGTTACATGAGGAACATGAACAAACAACCTTCTTTTAAATCCAGCCAGAAATTCTCAGTTGGACTCCAGGACATTAATAATGTTTCCAAATTATTCCTGTATGTATATGACTGTATGTTTTGGGTCTGTGTCTTCCTGCAAAAAAAAAAAAAAAAAAATCTGGCGTAACTTGTCAAGTTTTGTGCAGAATGTCTCATATTTTCCCTGTAGTTTACACCAACTATTTTCCTCTAAAAAGCCTCCCAGGGTCTGCAGCTAAGACTCATCTCCATAACAAGCTGGTGCTTTATGGAGGGTTTGTGTGTGTGTATATATATATATATATATAAAATGGTGTGAAACAATGTATTTAACTTTGATGGCCAAAAAAAAAAAAACTTTTGCCAAGTATTGGTCTTTTTGTGGAAAATCATTAGTTCAATTTTGAGTAATCATGCTAACAATCAATCAACCTGACTAAAAGCCGAACTACTGCATTGTTGTACATTAGCGCTATACAAGGCCCATAGAAAAGAGAGCAGACATGCACATCACTCCAGATACCACCAAAGTGCAGCGGTATGGTCGTGAAAACCGGCTGCAAGGCAATGGCTGATATTTATGGCCACTGTACACGAGATAAGAAGTGACATCGCCGTTATCCCCCCCACAAAATGTTGCTTCCACTGCTCATAATTACAAAACACTGTGACAACCAAAGGCAAGCCGACCTGCAGGAAAATTAATGTTTAACTTCAGTTTGGAGGGGAATGCAGTTTTAGCCATAATCAGTTTGGTGTTTGGTGGAATCCAAAGCCTGTGTTGACTGTAGACTGCAGTTCCCACTGAAGCGTCTACTGTTTGAGGGAATCACATGGCCGAATTGGTGTCGGTGACGAGATGTCATCACTGTAGAGTAGCAAGTGAAGCCCCACAACACTTCATTAAGCCAACATGACAACACATAATTTTAATGAGCATTTTGCTGTCCACATAATTACAGGTATGTGCATGCACTGTATCCCGGACAGAATTTATGTCTGGTATAACTGACACGCACCAAATGTCGCCATTTTGTGCTTTGAGACATCAGCTCAACAATGAAACCATCTTCAGCCACTCTTTCTGTTGACATGTATAGCTGGTATTTTAACCACCACATGACAGGACTGCAGAGAGGTTTATGCGAGTTTATGTACAGGCGTTCATGCGAGCATGAGAGGACAGGTAGGCAACAGATGCCTCTTCAAACACCTCCATACTTGAGAAAACCCAGCAGAAAGCTCACTTATGGAATATTGGCAGAAGTGTCTATTCATAAGGGACTAGTAAACCCTCAGGTCAAAACGGTGCATCAAGACAAGACTAAAATATTTGAAAACCCTGCTGATAATTAGCCCACCTCCCCATGTGAAACTAATCCTGTATGAACAGAGCTTCAGGCACATACACCATACAAATAATGAATCCAGTGAATGTGTTTTATATTATCATATTCATACATATTTTTTTTTTATCCGAGATTGAAAAACAGCTGTACACGCATTAGCATTTGCTTCCCAATGAAGCGTCCTGTTCGAAATTTCTTGGTATCGTATGTATTGTTATGCAAATCAACTCCTAAAGTAAACTCCTAAAATATCCCGGCTCAATAACTGTTTGCCACAACTGTTTACTATCAATATACAGTAATATAACAATTACTGATAAAGGCTTACATGGATTTACTGGATAAACACCTTTTATTCCGGACATTAATGTGTCAACGTGGAGTACTGACTATGGACAGGCCATATTCAAGAAAATCGCACGTGCAGAGTTAGCATGTGAGGTCCCGCTAACCACAGTTGACGCTAACGATTAGCTTTAATCACAATTATCATATGGTTAGCAGTCAAACCACAATTAGAATGTCTGTATATGCTCATGCAAACCACTAATGTGAACTGCAGTTAGTGTTTTCTTTAGTGCAGCCCGTCAGTCAAACGTCAACATTTAACAGCCCAGATATAAATACGATCTGCTACAGGAAATCTGGTGATTATCAGAAAACTTTCATCAATGCAATAATAATGTGAGGCATTACCGCCTAAATTATGTTTAAAAAAAAAAAAAAAGACTTTTCTCCAGCCTAAAACGTTTATCATTTAACCTCTCAACTGAAATCCTAAACAAGATGTTTGTAGGGAGCTGTGCTCTATTGGTATGATGATAAATGACATCTACAAATGTCTGATTTTCACAAATAAATGGCAATCAGCACAAGGACAAATAAGTGTGCTGTGAGTGTTTCACAGCAGGTGAACTCAAGTCAATCCCAGTTTGACTCCACTGAGTCAAACTCTATTTAGAGCTTCTGAACTGCCAAAATGTAAATTTATAAAGATAGTAAACCACCATCACTGTATAAGTCGAGTTTGTGTATGACATGCGTATGCTCCACGTAAGCAGTACATTAACAACAATTCACAACCCAACACAACTCATCTGTACATTAAATCCCACAAGCCTGCAGAGTCTGCTGCCAGGAATGCAAACAACCGTACCATGTATATCCCAGTGTCCAACACTCACACATTCTGCTGAACCACGCAGTCTAAATCACCGGCTTGTACAATGACACTGTTTAGTTCTGGTTTGTGTCAGCAAATATTTGCAGACTACTTGTCATAACAGGGGCATGGCTGAGAAATGAATGGGAGAAATCTACCAGGTCTCCACTAGTACATAAATCAGAAAGGATACTTCAACTCCTGACCCACCCCAGTTTTAATCTGGGAGATCCCTGCTTTTTCTTACATTAGACCTATAAATCCAGCCATCCAGCCAAGCAGAAAGAGGTTATGTTTTGGCAAATGTCAGAGAGTAGCTTCAGCTCAGGTTTGTGCTCCTATCACTGACAAACATACTGGTTAGTGGCAGAAGCCAAATGTTGATGGACTTAATCATCACTAGATGATACTGTTCATCTGTGCGACTTAGAATGGCTAAAAAGTGACATGAAGCATTAAGATAAGAGACCAAGATAAGAGACTAAATATAGTAGAAAAGCCAGTTGATATGGCCAGTATTTTAGTTTTAAACAGGAGATATTAATATTACTCAATGTTATATCTAGCAGAATATAAAGTATACACTGTATACCACTTATTAAAAAGTATGCTCAACTTTATTGAAAACAAAAGAAAATTTGCCATGGGTACAGAACTGAAAGCTTAGAACAAAGGTCAGATTAAAAAAAAAAGCCACTGAATATCCCTTACAGTCCAATTAAATTGATCATAAAATGGAAAATTATTGTATTGGTCCAAACATTAGACAGCTCTGACTATAATATAACCGTCCTCTTCAGGACAATGAGACTTTCCAAAGAACAAATCTTTTTTTTTTTTATGTTTTTATCTTAAAATAATGCTAATTAAAGTACACGGAGGGGGGGGGGGGGGGGGGGGGGGGGGGGGGGGGGGGGCAGGTGAGATTGCATAATTTGACCTCGCTCAGATCATCATGTCAAAGACGCAAATCCTTCTCATTTTTCTTTGAGAAACATTGTTTTTAAATGTTTCAATAAATTTCTCATGTATATATGTTAAAATGGAGATCCTTTAACCATCTTTACTCTTATAAAACTCAGCCATTCATGGATGCTGCTCTTTTACCAAATCACAATTTAAACCACCTGTTGACATTTTTTTCCTCAACACCCCACTACTAGCCCGAAATGGCAACCACCGACTTTTTTGGAATGTGTTGCAGGTCTGAAATACAGAAATGGATGTATATTAACAAAATTAAGTTGGGGTGGGGGGGTGGATCTTATATTTGGACCAGTAGGGTCCACAGCTGCAAATCTCCCTCTGAAACTGTGACATTACAAAGACACCTCTGAGTTACTATCAGCAGCAAGTGGTGAACAAAAGACGAGGAGAGGCAGCGCAAACAAGCTGCAGCACAGTAGTAATAAACCTGTAGAAGATCCGTGGTCTTTTGTGAAATGTGTTTGAAGGTACACGATTCCATTTTAGTCTTATTCTAAATTGTCATGGAAAATAAATGTCTACATTAAGCAAAAAATTGTTATCAGACTGCATCGTTTCATACAAAATTTATTATTTTTATTTTGTACTGTTTGCAGCCTGTGTATCTAAATATGTATGAGATTATTTTGTAAGGGAAAGATGGGACGGACATACGGACACACACACACGGACACGGACACACACACAGACACGGACACACACACACCTGGCCGTGGCTAGGCTGCATGCTTTGCATGACGGAGCTCCCATAGGCAGCAAAGCGAGCTGTTAGTCTATGTTCTCCAGCTATCCTGACGTCCTCTCTTCCTACAGAGGCCAGGAGCCAGTCTAATCCCCCTGATATGAGGAGCGCCCTGAGACCTGACAAAGCATTCCTCAGATAAAGACATGCGATCACAAAGATGCTGTGGAATTCCCACAGCTGGGGGTTACCAGACAGGCCGACTGTACAGGGTGTTTGAGAGTGAGAGAGAAACGAAGAAATTTTTTTTCTTTAATAGTCGACAACAGTTACTTGACATCACCCCCGTGGAGGCTTCCTCCGGCCGTCCCAGTACCCTCTCCCTCCTCACCAAGTACTGCCCCAGCAGTTTATGAATGTCTGTCAGTTCTCTAAATGCAAACCAGAGCGGTGACCATCCTGTCTCACCTAGACCTGTCTGTAACTTCAGTACCCAGCACCGCTTTTGAAGCCAGACTCCTGACTGTTTACCCCAGCCTACCCTCCCGCCCCCACCACCACCACCAGAGGTAAGGGGCATTATACAGCTTTTTATGCCAGAAAGTGGAGGATACCCATTCACATGTAGGCAGGGAGTGACGAAGAGCACAGAAGATGAAAAAAAGAAAATCATTCAATCTCAGTGACACTCTGAAAAGAAACAGCTTCCTGCCAGCTTTGCCGATCTTCATGTTATCTTTCTCACTGCTAGACATTACTCCTGTTTTCCTTAATATGTTTAAAAAAAAAGCTGTCTGTAAAGCTGTTTGCTTGGGTTGAGGATTTGTCTGACCAGCTAAAAGAAAGAACAATGAAGTCAGAGGGAAAAGATTTGGAGACTGAGATTCTGCAGTTCAAAAGTGTTTGTTATGGAATGTTTTTGAAGATTCACCAAAGCCTCCTCTGAGGGTTCCAAGCTGAGATGTCTACAAGGTTTAACTTTCAAAAGTCCCCTGCAGTTGTGAATGAATAAATCACATGGAACTGTCAAGTACGAAGTTTGAGACTCTCAAGAGCATAGATATTATTCCCCACACAATTACCCAAGGTGCACTGCTGAAAAACAGACTTCCATGAACAGTTTTTTTGTGTGTGTGTGTGAGAACTAAGTCGTGTTTGAACCTGAACCCTCACCTATCAAAGGAGCGGAACTGTAGTGATGGATCTCTGGCAGCATCTCCCATACTTCCTAAAAATGCAGGTGGCAGCAGACTAGGGTCCACCATGATATCGTCAGCCGGAGTGCTCACGAGGCTGCGTAGGATGTCCTTCACATTCTTGCCCTTTGAATCACTGGGCACAGCAGGTTTGACCTCAGAGGACAGTGTAGACAACACCTCAGAAATGGCATCTGGACCTTGAGCCAGTGCAGAAGACAAGTCTGACTCGCTCGCAGCGGCTGACGTGTGGTCGTCGCCAATGCCAGAATCATACCGCCGGAGCGAGACGCCATTCTCAACTTCTAGTCCACCTGTTATAGCACCACTATCTATGAAGACAATTTAAAGCAGGAAAACATAAACACACATTAAAGGACAAAGTAGTGTCAGAAAAATATTTCATATGGAACTTCATCCATGGAGTTACTGTGTACCTGTGCTCCTGGCAGACTGTGAGCGCTGGGGGTGTTTCTTATCATTATGGGGCTCCAGGATGTCGCGGTACTTTGACACCATTAGGACTGAGATGAAGTAGACCACAGCAAGAGCCAAAAATTGAGCCTGCTTGCTGTCCTCCTGAAACAAACAACACACTAAAGCATCTGAAAGCTCCAAACCTTAAAGGGAATCAAATTATCGCTTCTGTAGACCATGTGGGCATGATACCAGCTCACTGACATATTTACTTTCATGACGCATCACAAGTCAAGTCTGGTAGCATACACTGGTGTGAAGTGCCACCACATCTACAACACCACGGAACCAGCTTGGGTACTTGATGGCAACCATTCACACAGACAACCAGTCCATCCTCCTCTCTCAAAAGAAGCCACCTATCTGCTGCAGCCAGGTGATACATGGGCACCCTCTTGGTCTTCTCCAGTCACTGGCGTCCTCAACACTGAGACACTCATGTGCTGGATCACACTGAGAAAAATGCCACATGGCCAAAATGTCGAAGTAGACGTTCATCTGAGTCCCCTGAAGTAACCACTTGTTTGAGACAAAGTCTTTCCAGCGGTTCGCAAGGATCCTCCAAACAGAACAAGTCCCAAGAACATCCAATTGTTGCCTTAGGTCACTGGCAAGTCTGGGATGCACCACGACCCTAAAGACTTGAATCTTCACTCTTCTGCAAAGACGGTTTTTGTTGTTGCTGTTGTTACTATTGTTGATATTCATTTTTGTTTTTATTAACTTGTTATTGTAACTTGTCACTGATATACTGTCATCTTGTTTTGTCTATACTGTACCCATGTTGGGTATGTTATCCAAGGACCACAATGGAAATAAGTGCTAAGGATAAGTACAGCTGCATTATTGTGTTATCCTTTTATTGTAATGTTATTGCATTAATTTTACACAATGGAATTTTAATAAAAATCAATCAATCAAAGATATCTGCAATGTCAAACACCGCTGTCCAGTGACATCATGACTCCATAAGGAATTTTCAGGTGTCAAAAGCCTGAGGAACCAGAAATATGAATGTCACTGCAAAGATAAGTGAATGTCTCCACAAGCTCAAACCTTCACTGCATACAGATATAACTCTGGTGACTGAGTCCAGTTGCAAATACTGACATTCTGATTCCTCACTCAGCTTTTCAAGTGCTGCAGTCAGGGTATCCACTAATTCCACAAACATCATGTCATCATGCGTGAAGTCACAGACGTCTAAACAAAACCGTTTCAGGTCTAATTTATGATCACAGACTCTCAGTTAGTTTAGACACTGACTGGTACAATATTGGGGCTTTGAGGACAAACTATATTTAATGGCAATAGATAAAAGATTTTGCACAATATATCCTGTTTAAAAATATGTGAGCAAGTTAGTGGTTGTTATTCATATTGTGATTTTTATGGAGGACACAAATAATGTAATTTATGTTCAACTCACAATGTCTCTAAAGACGATGGCCCTAAGCCGGTTAATGTCCATGTCTTGAAGCAGTCGGTCAAGCTCTCTGACTGGAGATATTCCACCTGTCACAGCATCAACAGGACTCTGCACACAAACATGGAACTTGCACTGTTACAAGAAATGCATTAACATTTACAAGCAGAGTACAGATGACACATGCACTTGTCCACCAGTCAGGATATTTATGAATCCGTGTGCACTTCAACGAGTGGCAAAAGGTTTTGTAACGTCTCCTGGGATCGTGTCCTTAACATAATGGCTTTTCTATGAAGCTACTGCATAATAGATGAGCTTTAACACATGTTTCAGGGAAGAAAAACACAACTTTACTGGAAGAAACAGCATCAAATCAAAGGGTCAATGACAAGGGACCTCGTCTAGTGTGACAAAGAGCAACAAGAGTGGTAATACAATAACAGGATTTAACACAATAACACAAGAAGGCCATGTATTGTTCTGGTTTATCCCAGAGTTGTAAACAGCAATGTGGACTGTAGCTGTTTTTAAGTGGAAATAAATAATGATCAGAACCAGATTAACAAGGTGTTACTTTATATTTAGAATTAGATGTTTACATGCACTATATATTTTGGTGGTTGGAAAAAGCGGTGCAACGGCCCACCTTACTCATGGTTCACAATTTCAAAGTGAGAGTATATGGCTGAAATCACAGAATACTACCAGGTTTCCTCATATAGGTATTGCAAAAAATACATGCAAAATTTAGAAAATGGAATATCATCATTTGTAATGTTCAACAATTGGCTTGAAAAATCTAGAGTTTACAAACTGAGCATTCTGACTGAAGTTTTCACACTGTATTTTACATCATCACATTAAAGCATCTAAACAAGCCAATGCAATGGTCAACCTCTGAAGAGCCCAACGTGTCTGTTTATACACATATCTGACAAATATGATGCACAATGCATGAAAAAAGTTCAATTAATTTTTTTTCATTTATTTGTAAAGGGACCATGTACAATAAAGAACATAAATGTTTGCATTTGATGCATTGTACCAGGGTTAAAGCTAATTTACATCTGCAGTCCCTTGAACATGTCAGACAGCAATTATCTTCCTTCATGCAAACCTTCACATGGTGTGCTACCACTAGCTATAAATCAGTTGAGGAGGAGTTGCGTTTATGAAGTCACTATTATATGACGCGTCAGCTAAACACAAAAGTATAATTATCTCACTGAGGTAGATGGACCATTATTATTTTCCTTCATACCCATCTTCACAAGGTGTGTTATGATACCACTGTGTAAAGTTTCATTAAAATTCACCAACTGGATCAGGAAAAATTGCACTTATACGACTCAAGAACAGATGGGTAATTCTTATATATCTGTCTCATTTTTGGTGTTGGGGCCATAACAATAACATGAAATTGTCAAATTCTACACCAACCCATTGTACATGGGTACAAAAACCAGTGAGAGGATGTGAGTTTCTTGCCTGTGCAGGGACAGACTTGACTGTTCCAAGCAGAGTGCTGGGCATGGCTGTGTAGCTGTGAGCAGAGCCTTCTGTGCCATGCCTAAAGTGGGCTTGCTGACACTCCAGACAGTTCCTCACTGCTATAGCACACACTGGGAATACATAAATAAGACATTATGCAACTCAGAGAATCTGACATGACCGTTAACACTCAGTAAATGATATGCAAGTGCCGACTAAAGATGACACTCAGAGAGAAAAAAAAAGAAAAAAAGAAAAAAAAAAATCAGCTCATAAACTGAGAAATTCACAAGAAAAACAGCTGACAGAGACAAAAACAGAGAGAAAAACAGGGGCCGTGACAAGGTCAGTGCTCCGGACAACTCTGGCAGCATCGTTCACTCTTCCCTGCTCCACCTTTCCTCCAAAGGTCATAAAGAAGGGTGTGCTCTTGAATCACTTCCACTGTGTGGAGGTCCATAACAAATGACCACGCTAGGCTGTGCACGTGCTGACTAGGCAGCAAGAAATTCACTAAAAAATATCTTCTGCTGTGACAACTTCAGGTCGGGTCACAACTGGCGCACTTACTATTTCAGATCTAATGTGTTGTGGTTTGAGGCCCCGCAACGCCCATTGCGCTACACTTGACAACTGACAAATGTTAACTCTAAGCCATTTAGATTACAAAGGAGTGAATTATTCTGTCTGGAAATGGGCTCGCTTTTTCCATTAGGACTACTCTTTCATACGATCATTTATAAAAAAAAAAAAAGAGGGGGAGGGAAGGGAGGCGACGCTAAAACCTTGTTACAGTCTTCCAAAATCAGATTAGGTGCCAGCAATAGGAAGAGCATACCTCATCAAATATTCATTTCATAACAGGTGCTTGCTAAAAATGGATGTGTAGTACGTTGGCATCGCTTTTCTGCAAAAACATCATCAGCAATGGCAGTTTGATAATATGCAAAAGAGGAACTTGTTTTTTGTATAAAATATGGTCCTTTTATTGGCATTACTTAATGTAATAAATATGTAAAATCAAGCCGGGATGCACAGTGGTGCACATTACAGTATGTATTCACAACCAAACATGTATAAAATGTTGGCATTTTGAGAGTATCAAACGTCAAAGAAATATTGAAAATCCAAATGTGATACTTGGTTGTGCACATTATGCATACAGAGCCAATTTTATAAAATTCTGGCATTTTATTGAGATTTGTAACTGTAGTAAATCCCTAAAATCCAAATCTGGTACCATGTTGTTCACCCTTACATATACAAAGGCAAAAATGTACAAAATATTGGCTTTTTTTTTTTTAAAGATTATTCAGTCAATCCATCCATCCATCCATCCATTTTCTTCCGCTTTATCCGGAGTCGGGTCACCGGGGCAGCAGCTCAAGCAAAGCCGCCCAGACCTCCAGATCCACACACACCTCCCCCAGCTCCTCCGGGGGAACCCCAAGGCGTTCCCAAGCCAGCCGAGAGACGTAGTCCCTCCAGCGTGTCCTGGGTCTTCCCCAGGGCCTCCTCCCAGTGGGACGTGCCCGGAACACCTCTCCAGCAAGGCGTCCAGGGGGCATCCGGAAAAGATGCCCGAGCCACCTCAACTGACTCCTTTCGATGTGGAGGAGCAGCGGCTCAACTCCGAGCTCCTCCCGAGTGACCGAGCTCCTCACCCTATCTCTAAGGGAGTGCCCAGCCACCCTGCGGAGGAAACTCATCTCGGCCGCTTGTACTCGCGATCTCGTTCTTTCGGTCATGAGCCAATCAATTCAATGTCAAAAATATCTGAAAATCCAAATCTGTTAATTATTAATATTGAGATTATTCAATGGATAAATGCCTAAAATCAAAACCTAATTTCAGAGCCAGAGCCAAAAATGTAGAAGTTATGTAAATTATACGGAAGCTACTACACGACTTCCACTGCTGTTGATCTGTGATTGCAGGGGGAAAAATTAATAATTTAAGCATTTCCATATCTTTTATTCAGGTAGAGCAGGGTTTGGTTTTCAAAGCCATCAGAGGAAACTTTAATAGCCTCGAACAGAAGGCAGGAAAGGGCCTGAGGCTACAGACAGCACCGCCAAGACCATTATGGAGAACTCAACGTACCACGATAGCAGGCATTCTAAAGTGTTGCCATGCAGCGGGGTTATAATAACACAATAAGAGAGCAGCAGTACGAGTGAAGTGAAAGAGGCGAGGAAATGCAACAGAGGGAGACGGAGAGAAAGAAAAGAGAGAATACAGGAGGGAGGGTCAAAAAGGCTACAGGGAGCCATGACAGGAGCAAATACAAGAAGCTACTGCTGGCTGATATGAGGTGGATCGATGAACAGTGGAAGACGGCGAGCTGGTTAAAATGAACAGATAAAAGAAGTAAAAGATGTTGTGGGAAATATAAATAAGACAGTCATACTTGAAGAAGTGGGTCATATAAAACACAAGCACACAGTTTCCAAAACAGTAAATCCATGAAAATTAATTGGGTAGAATCAAAGAAAAACACTCCTGTTGCTACCGAGGCGGAGGCACTGTCGAAGGATGCCGCCTGACGACATGTTTTTCTCAGCTTCTATCTCGGTGAAGTTTAGAGAGCTGGCAAAGACCAGAACATCAACGAGGTTGACGAGACGCTGTAAGTAGGTGACAGAAGCTTCCACTGTGAGGCCTTGCGAAGGTTCGATGTTCTCCAGCTCATGCTAGTGGTAGCAAAAAGAGAGAGGGGAAACACACACACAAAAAAAAAAAAAAAAAAAACTGAGCATGGTTACATGTACATGAATAAAAACTAATGAGCTGATTTTATTTTTTTTTAATTACCAGATTATGAAAGTGTAAACAGGATAATGCCATATCTTTTATCGGATTAAGACCATTTTCATATTATGAAAAATCTGACAAATACTCCAAGGATTTCAACCAATATTCTGTTTGCTTTGGCACATACACACTGTTAATCTGGTTTCTTTCAGTCTTTTACATCTGAACGTGTGTAAAAGTGTCTTCATTTGTCAAAATCATCTTGTTTGGTCACAAAGGCCACTAGCCTGTTTTTTTTTCCTCTTCAAAAAAGCTTTATATGGGGGGGAGAGAGAGAGAACTAGCCTTTTTTTTACAGTGCTAGCCAAGTGGTTAAAACAAATCCTTTGGTCAGATGTTGCTGATATGCACCCTCATGTTATGTCATATTACAACAAAATACTGTATGACCTATGTTATGCAATCTAAGACCCTTTTTTAATAATTTTTTAATTAAAGCTCAAAATAATAAAATACCATTTATTTATTAATAAATGTTCTGGCCAAATATTCAGTAAAGCCTTGATAGTTTTGCCAAGAAAACGTGAGTTTGATGTCATAAACATGGACAGAAACCCAAGTTACCAAATCATCTAAACCTGGTTTCCTCAGTTAATCATACTTAATGTAAACGTAGTTTTTGACAAGTAATCATAAGAGACTGTAGTAGACAACTAATGACACTCAGTTGAGTGAAAATGTTGTGTTAAAATGCTCAAGTTGGTCCCAGACTAAAATTTGAGGTTTCACTTTGTGGAAGTGTTGCAACATGTTGTTGGACAGATAAGTACAGTGCGTCTGTAAAGTATTCACAGCGCTTCACTTTTTCCACATTTTATGTTACAGCCTTATTCCAAAATAGATGAAATGTTTTTTTTCCCCCTTCATCATACCACATAATGACTATGTGAAGAAAGTTTTTGTTTTTTATTTTTACAAACTTATTAAAAAAAATGAAGGCATCACACGTACGTAAGTATTCACAACCTTTGCCATGAAACACAAAATTGAGCGCAGGTGCATCCTGTTTCCACTGACCATCATTGAGATGTTTCTACAGCTTAATTGGAGCCCACCTGGGGTAAATTTAGTTGATTGGACATGATTTGGAAAGACACACACCTGTCTACATATATGGTCCCACAGTTGACAGTGCATGTCAGAGCCCAAACCAAGCATGAAGTCAAAGGAATTGTCTGTAGACCTCCAAGACAAGATTATCTCGAGGCATAAATCTGGGGAAGGGTAGAGAAATATTTCTGCTGCTTTGAAGGTCCCAGTGAGCACAGTGGCCTCCATCATCCATAAATGGAAGAAGTTCAGATTCACCAAGACTCTTCTTAGAGCTGGCCGCCCGTCTAAATGCGCGATTGGGGGAGAAGGGCCTTAGACAGGGAGGTGACCAGGAACCTGATGATCACTCTGTCAGAGCTCTAGCATTCCTCTGTGGAGAGAGTAGAACCTTCCAGAAGGATGGCCATCTTTGCAGCAATCCACCAATCAGGCCTGTATGGTAGAGCGGCCAGACGGAAGCCACTCCTTATACCTTGTTTACACAGAGTTCACAACCGAGTTGCGAACAAAAAATGGCCTCTGCTCACCATCACTCCTGCTCACCATCACTCTCACCGACTCCCACTGGAGTTGCAGGCTGATCACAATGAGGTCTCTGTGGTCGGAAAACAGATTCCTCTTGGTCGCCATCACTCTTCATCATTCCCCATTGGTCTCCAACAGGTGTGCGAGTGCACTGAACTGTTTAATACAAGGTCTGTTAGAAAAGTATCCGACCTTTTTATTTTTTTCAAAAACCTGATGGATTTGAATCACGTGTGCTTGCATGAGCCAACCTTGAACCTTCGTGCGCAAGCGTGAGTTTTTTCATGCCTGTCGATTGCGTCATTTGCTTGGAAGCAGCTTTTGTGTGCGGATGGGTGTAGTCTCTCGTCGTTTTTTTCTTTGCAAGGAAAATGGCAGAACGACTGGAGCAGCGCGACTGCATCAAATTTTGCCAGAAACTGGTCGACAGCCAGGTGGAAACCATTCGGATTATTCAGACAGCTTTTGGTGACGATCCTATGGGCATCACACCGATTAAAGAGCGGTACAACCGGTTTAAAGATGTCTGCACAACGGTGGAGAGCGAGCCGCGCTCCGGGCGGCCATCAACATGCTGAAATGACCAGATCATTTCCAAAGTGAATGCTGTGGTGATGCGGGACCGTCGTGTAACTATCCGAGAAATTGCGGAAGAGGTGGTCATCAGCACTTTTTCGGCACAGTCCACTGTGACAGAAGATTTGGCCATGAAAGGAGTTGCAGCAAAATTCATGCCGATGGCTTCGGCACAAAGCTGATGGCGGAGCAAAAGGGCCTCCATGTTGAAGTCTCACAGGACATGTTGTGACATGCCGACCTCTTCCACAATTTCTCGGATAGTCACACGACTGAAAAGCCACTGAAAGCCGTCTGAATCTTCCGAATGGTGGAAGAGGTGGACATCATTTTTCGGAGTACAGCATGTCCCGTGAGAATTCAACACGGTGGCGCTTTTGCTCCGTCAGCAGCAGCACAAATTTCACCGCCACTCCTTTTCATGGCCAAATCTTCTGTCACAGTGGAATGTGCCAAAAAAGTGCTGATGTCCACCTCTTCCGCAATTTCTCGGATAGTCACATGACGGTCCCGCATCACCACAGCGTTCACTTTGGAAATGATCTGGTCATTTCAGCATGTTGATGGCCGCCCGGAGCGCGGCGCGCTCTCCACCGTTGTGCAGACGTCTTTAAACCGGTTGTACCACTCCTTAATCTGTGTGATGCCCATAGGATCGTCACCGAAAGCCATCTGAATAATGCGAATGGTTTCCACCTGGTTGTCGCCCAGTTTCTGGCAAAATTTGATGCAGTCGCGCTGCTCCAGTCGTTCTGCCATTTCCTTGCAAAGAAAAAACGACGAGAGCCTACACCCATCCTCACACAAAGGCTGCTTACAAGCAAATGACACAATCGACAGGCGTGAAAAAACTCACGCATGCGCACGAAGGTTCAATGTTGGCTCATGCAAGCACACATGATTCAAATCCATCAGGTTTTTGAAAAAAATAAAAAGGTCGGATACTTTTCTAACAGACCTCGTACACTTGCACAAGTTGTGCAACAGATACATAGGTCTCATAATCAGTCTTCATAAACTCTCACATCTCAGCTCACATATTTTTCACTTGCACAATTTTGTCGCAATGCAAGCTTGGTGTAAATGCAAATAACAGATCACAATGGAGACCAACCAATACTTGTGAGCGTTGACAAAATGTCATGACCTTGTAGGTCTTATATACATCTCAGTCTGGTGTAAATGGGGCATTAGTAAAAGGCACATGGCAGCCCTCCTGAGTTTGCCAAAGGGCACCTGGAGGATTTCAGACCATGAGAAACAAAATTCTCTGGTCTGATGAGACAAAGACTGAACTCTGTGATATGAATGCCAGGCGTCATGTTTGCAGGAAACCAGGCACCATTCCTACAGTGAAGCATGGTGGTGGTAGCATCACGCTGTGGGGATGTTTTTCAGCAGCAGGAACTGGGAGACTAGTCAGGGTTGAGGGAAAGATGAATGCAGCAATGCACAGAGACATCCTGGATAAAAACCTGCTCCAGAGTGCTCTTTACCTCAGACTGGGGCGATGGTTCATCTTTCAGCAAGACAATGACCCTAAGCACACAGCTAAGATATCAAAGGAGTGGCTTCAGGACAACTCTGTGAATGTCCTTGAGTGGCCCAGCCAGAGCCCAGACCTGAATCTGACTGAACATCTCTGACAAAATGAATTCCTTCAGGATCATTTTTGGGTGAACCTTCATTGTACGTAAAATTTTGCAGCAATTTCCTTTATAACTTTATTGTATCACATGAAAGACAATGCAAATTAATTCTTTGTGATTCAGTGATACCATTACATACAGCCCTGTGACACTGAGATTTAATCAAATCTGTCTAAAATGTTACCACTTTAATACCTTGATTAACAGCTAACACTTCCACCATTTTTAAACCGTACTGGTTCCAAACTCTGAGTTAAACCATCGTGACCTTGAGTTTGACATTTAAAGGTACCTCAAGGTCAAAGGTCATGTGACCAGTAAAAAAGTGATGTATGATTTCATATTAAGGTTTATTACTAACCACAGTTATCAAAACACTGTCTTTAGCTGACTCTCAATCATTCCACCACATTTTGGTCCAGTTAGTTTGTTGGAATCAGGCACAATGGATGAGCAGACACACATAACCCAAAACTCAACCCCAAACATGTTAAACATGTTACCATGCATGGGTGTAACTAGTTGCTTCCTTTCATTTTGGTAACCACAGTCTAAAAGAATATCTGAGACTGCTGCTAGTGACTCAACCTGATAGTCTGACAGTGGGTCACATCCAGACTTAAATTAGGACACTTAACCATATATAAGTGAACTGTAATGGAATTGAACAATTAATTTATTGTTATACGAGACGGTAAGGTTAATGGGAAACACAACGAATGCTACAAGACAGAAAACGTCATTGAGATGAGACAAGACAAAAACAAAGTAACAACGTTAGGACACAGCTAACTGTCGCCTAATGTGATTGGGAAAGGTCAATGTAGATGGATAACCCTCTGCTACATACTGCTGGAGACCCGCGGACACACAATCACACATACGAGGAGACTCACAGTGGAGGAGGTGGCAGCAGACAGAAGCGGCAAAATGCCTCCACAAGCCATGATGAGGTTGTCCACCACCTGGGAGATTAGGTGGACGCTGTTGTGGACAAACACAACGTTCTCACTGCTGTTCACAAAGTCCAAAATCGTCTTTGTGGAGTGACTAAAACAGAGTTAAAAAAATAAAGTTTCATTTGCATTAACACAACACCATAAGAGAACAATATCATCATAGTGCCATAGAGACGGGCTTCTACAACATAAATACAAACCGCATGTAAGACATCTTATAGGTGAACATTTATTTCACATAAAACAGAAGTCATTCACAGCTTAATCAAGCCGCAGCCGTAGTAAACTTCAATCTTGTGATTTGATCTGTTTGTCACAAAAAAAAAAGTACAACAGCAGACTTACAGCAGACTTTTATGTTTAGATGAATGTATGAGTATAGGAATGGTGACCCCCCCCCCCACACACACACCCCCACTCCCTGCCGGTGGGGCAAGGGTCCAAATAATTCAAGTATGCAGTACACCTGTTCTTTACATGCTACTTAAAATTGTGCCATTATTATTGAGAAGTGTAATTTGCATAAAATAAATTTGACTTTAGCTGATTTAGAGCTACAGTTATGTTTTGGGAACAAGCACTGACACCCATTATTTCTTTTACATAATAATGATCTGGATTTAATTATTAACAACATCTGTTTTGGAACAGAAAGGATAATGTTGCCATAATAAGGTCACAGATTTAAAAAAAAAAAAAAAAGTAAATACTTATGCTGTCATTTTAATCTTAATGATCATAATCATAATAAAGAAACAAAAGAGCAGTAAGAAAAAGTGATTCTAATTACTGCACAAGTGAGTATGTAAGGAAATGAGGAAACATACAATTTACTGGTTTGTGTCATCTCAAACCTTTGCTAATTTTCAATTTGATGGTTATTTATACATTTCTATCTGAACCAGCAGCAAAGTCATTATGTCTCTATTGTGTACCTCCTCCACATCTGGACATCTGTCTCAATGGAGAAGAGCAAGTCCGTAAGGAGTCGCTGGTGGATATGAGACCAGCGGAACTCTGGGATACGAAACATTGTAGAACGAGGGGCTGAGGTGCTGCTTTCTCTGGTTTGGCCTGAAGATGCTGCGGCTGCTGTTGTAGATGGGCCTTGGCTTACTTCCTAAAAAAACACAAAAATACCTATTTTGAACATGCAGTCCCAGGAGAAAGCAGCCAATTGTCATATAAAATATATCACAACTTCTAGAATAAAGAAGAAAATTTCTTACCGTTGTAGCAATCTCCTTTAATTGAAGTCTATCAGTGTCTAAGGCCACATTGGACACATCCAGCTTTGCAATTTTTAATTCTTTGGTCACGGTTGCAGAGTCTGCGCTCTTGTCTGTGACAGAGCTGGAGGCTTCTGCAATGCTGTCTGGGGTTCTAGACAGCGTTTCCTCAGTGGTTTCTGAAGGATGACTACATGCAGGTAAAGCAGACTCTGAAACACCCTGGCCAGTAGAGGGCAATGTGGTATCTGAGGGTTGCTGGTCTAGAGGGGCAGTGGAGGAAGACAGATCAATATTTTCATTGGTATCTGTCACTCTTTGTCCAACTATTTCAGCTGGATGGGCTTCAACACTCTGACTCTCTGAAACAGGGACCTGTGTGCTTTGAGTTTCTTCACTTGCTTCAGTTTTTTCATGTACCAGATTCTCCTGCTCATCATTTTTATCTTCTTCTGCTTTCAAATCATGTCCTTGTTCACCAATGACATTGCTGTCCTCTTTGTCATCTTTATCTCCCTTTTCGGCAGGAGTGACAACCTTAGAGGACTCCTCTTGGCTATCACCACCATTACTAGATTGTATCAGGTCACTGACAGATGAGACATCAGCCAGGTCCTCATTGAAGACCGACACTCCACCCAGACCATCTGAAACACCAGAGGACATTTGTCCATCCTTACCACCTTGCTCTGAAGACATTGTTCCGTCTACATCTGTAGAATTAAGAGAGTCCTCTGTCATGGAGTTTGAAGATCTTTGGTCATCTGTTGTTTGAACATCACCAATCACAGGCATTTCAGCAGCATCTCCAGCCAGTTTTACTTGTGGATCAACTGCATCCGGAGTTTCAGAGTAATCCACTTCAGGCAGACCAGAAACTGTAGCTTGTAGTTTAGTATCATTCTTCTCAGTGGAAGATTCAGTCACCGGCTCCTGTTGGTTGGTTTCTTCACCCAATTCCTCTTTACTACTTTTTATCATGTCAGTGGTGTTATCCTTTTTTCCATCCCCTGAAGCATCTTTGGAAGACTCCTGAACCACACTCTGGTCGTCTTCGGGCCTGGCCAGAATGTTTGACACAGTGATGGCTGTGCGCTCCTTTTCCTCTACAGTCTCTGGTGGGCTGGACGTGATGGTGGAACTAGAGGCTGAATCGGCGGACTTCAAGGACAACTCATCTACTCTGAGTTCAATGACAGTGGAAGGAGCAGTTAACTCTCCAGGATGCCCATTTACATTTTCCATTGATTCAGAGGTTTGGCTAGCACCAGAAACAGTTCGGATTCTGCTCAAAGGCCCTGTAGACTCCTGATGTTGATACTGATGAAACATACAGGACAAGTTTACTTTGTGCTGCTCAAAGGCTACCTGCAAAAACAAAACAAACAAACAAAAAAAAATTAGTAACACAACAGACAAGTTAACCGATAACTGGTGTAAGAGTTTTCAACTTTTTTGCTCCAGACATTAAGCAAAATATGTAAATCCAGTGACAGTCAATTGCACACAGAATATGCTTGACAATAAATACATTTACAAACAAAGCTAAAGCAACTACTGCACAATAAGAGCACAGAACAGATACACTGAAAAAGCTGCTGTGAGGTGATAATGCTGGTAAGCTAATAAAGAGTAGCCAACATAAAAAAAAAAACCAGTGGCTTTTCCTAAAAAGAGCTGCACAGAGTACATTATCATCAAATTTTTGTCAGGAAGTCAATAAGTGCTGATGAACTCTTTTTCCTGGAGTTGACGTACGCTAATTCAACAATGACAATCAGACACACCCAGGTGAAGTGCTGAGACTAACCTATGGGGTTAACGTCACTTTGCCAGAGTTCCTGCAAGTAATGAAGTGAACCCATGTCTTTTATCTCCCTGGAAACATCTGGTGTCTTCACCATTACAATATGTAAACTGAATTGAGGGGTGTAACGTGAGGGTGCTCCTTTGTGCTTACACTGGTAAAGACTGATATACTGTTGAGTATATTGGTAAAAATAACACTTTTTACATTACTACCCATTCTAACTTAAACTCAAACTGTTTAAAAGTTACTCCAGGGTATAACAGATGTAATACACTGTAACATACTGATGGAGGTGTAAGCAGACCTATTATTTTTGGATATGTGGGGAGTTAGGTGGTCCGTGAGATGTTTTTTTAATGTGCAAGTGGTCTTTGGTCTGAAAATATTTGAGAAACACTAATTTAAATTTGTATATCCAGCTACCTATATGTATGCACACACATATAGATGGTGGATATCCATTTACTACACTGACTACCATAAGGAATATATAAAACTTCAACCAAAAATGCCACAACTTTTCCCCTTTCAACCTCATCAAATAAGCCTGCCTCCTTATAGCTCATAGCTTACCACATTTGGCATTTCACCCTAAAAATGTCCCATCATATATCATAAATTGTAAATGGTAAATGAACTGCATTTATACAGCACTTTTCCATCTGCATCAGATGCTCAAAGTGCTTTACACATCATTGCCTCACATTCACGGCAGGCTGCTGCCATGCATGGCACCCACTACACACCGGGAGCAACTAAGGGATTAAGGACCTTGCCAAAGGGCCCTTAGTGATTTTCCAGCGACACTGGGATTTGAACAGTGATCCTCTGGTCTCAAGCCCAACGCTTTAAACAATAGAACATCACCTCCCCATATGCTGGACTGCCATTCCTTTCTGTTTGGAGATTGCTCTAGTTTCCTCTAGCTAGTCTGATTTTCCTCCAATCATCAAACCATGCACATTGGGTTCTTTCACCTCTTAGATCTGGAGTTGCATCAGGAAAAGCATCTGGTGGAAAACATATCCAACCTGCTGTTTGACTGTAAGTGAATGGGAATAGCCAAATGTGTGTGTGTGTGTGTATATATATATATATATATATATGCAAAACCCAATATCTCCAAAACCATAAATTTTTAGTTGACGCCAACATGTACTTGGCTGTCAAGGGGACCACGAGTGTGCAAAACATGAGAAAAATTTGAACAAACTGTTTTCATGTTATTGATAAAAGTGCATTTCCCCATAGGGTTTCCTTAGATCTCAATTTTCAACTGCATTTTTTTGGAAAAAAAAAAAAAAAAAAAAAAGGA